>NC_073259.2:112235000-112587500 GCF_029289425.2 Pan paniscus
GATGCAAACCTAGGGCGTTGGCTGATTGCTGATGGTGTTCCTACAAGTGAAATAGATGGGAAGCCTACTAAATTCTTCCTGGATCTGCATAAGCAGAAAACTTCTAGGTCAAGTGAACAAAAGCCTAAGCTGAATCATAAAAAATAGAATCATGGTGCTCAACCAATTTTCAGACTTGAGCCTGTTTACAGACCTTGAACCCCTTGAATAAAGGAAAGGTCAGATCCCCTTGAGGAAGGACCTGGGTACACCACTGGAAATACGTATACTGTTAATCTTTCTCCCAGCCTAGGGGAGGGACCTACAGCCTTTTACCGGTATAACTGTACACTGGGGAAGAGATAACTCTACAATTCCTTTCGGGACTTCTTGAGATTTGCTCTAAACTGATGTTGGTTTCAGGAGACCTAAAACATCACTGTGGTCCACCAGAGTAGGGGCTTATGGAGGTCAGATGCTCAATGAAGTTTTAACTCACAGTGGGCCCAGTGGGTCTCCAAAACCACCTGCAGTTATTTCCCCAGTTTAAGAATACATAATTGGGGCCGGGCACAGTGGCTCATGCCTGTTATTCCAGCACTTTGGGAGGCCGAGGCGGGTGGATCACCTGAGGTCAGGAGTTCGAGACCAGCCTTGCCAACGTGGCGAAACCCTGTATCTACTAAAAAATACAAAAATTAGCTGGGTGCAGTGGCAGGCACCTGTAATCCCAGCTACTCAGGAGGCTGAGGCAGGAGAATCGCTTGAACCCGGGAGGTGGAGGTTGCAGTGAGCCAAGATTGCACCACTGCACTCAAGCCTGGGAGACAGAGCAACACTCTGTGGCAAAAATAAATAAATAAATAAATAAGAATACATAATTGGAATAGACATACTAAGCAGCAGCTGGCAGAGTCCTTACATTGCTTTCCTGAACTGTGGAGAGGGCTACTAGGTGGGAAAGGCCAAGTGGAAGCCATTAGAACTGCCTCTGCCTAGGAAAATTGTAAACCAAAAGCAAAAACAATTCCTGGAGAGATTGCAGATATTAGTGTCACCATCAAGGACTTGAAAGATGCAGAAGTGGTGATTCCCACCACACTCCCATTAAACTCCTGTTTGATCTGCACAAAAGACAGATGGGTCTTGGAGAATGACAGTGGATGACTGTAAGCCAAATTATGTACAATTTTTTTGATTTATTTGCTTTTGATGTTCATTTAAAAGTATATTGCCCCAGGCTGGGAGGGGTGACTCATGCCTGTAATCCCAGCACTTTGGGAGGCCAAGGTGGACAGATCACGAGGTCAAGAGATCGAGACCATCCTGGCTAACACCGTGAAACCCCATCTCTACTAAAAATACAAAAAAATTAGTCAGAAGTGGTGGCACGTGCCTGTAGTCCCAGCTACTAGGGAGGCTGAGGCAGGAGTATCGCTTGAACCCGGGAGGTGGAGGTTGCTGTGAGACGAGATTGCACCACTGCACTCCAGCCTGGGCAACAAAGTGAGACTCTGTCTCAAAAAAAAAAAAAAAAAAAAAAAAAAAAAAATATATATATATATATATATATATTGAACCAGCATTAAGGGAGGCCCCATTTTAGGGATGGAGAAAGAAAGAACATAGTAATTTTCCCTTGAGGGAAGTCTTTTTCAGTGGTTCTCTCCTCATGTCTCTTAAGGTAGACAAAGGGCACAACATAAGTGGTCACTGATATGTACCAACTGTTCTATACCAAAAATAATAATAATAAAATAAATGATCATTGATAGAGGCACAAAGATTAGGGCACATCCCTCTATAGAATGCTATGTGGCCATGAAAAAGACTGAGGTAGATCTATATGTACTGATATGGAAAAATGTATTAATACATAATATATTGATGACTACAAAGTAAATGAAGTTGCAAAGTATGAATGTTTGTAAATGTGTTGGAAAATTTCATAGTAAATGTTATCAGAGGCTTCTTCTGGGAAGTGGGGTTGGAGAGTAACTATATCAGTGACAAAGCTTTCTGTTGCCAGTAAAAAAAAAAAAAACAAAAAAAACCCCACTCAGCCAGGGTTTAATATACAATAAGAAAGTGTCTTATCTTGCAAAATAAGAAGTCCATGGGAACAGGGACCCTGGGGTTGGTGAACACAGCAGCTCTTCTTTCCATCTTTCTGCTTTCCATGTACTTCTAAGCAAAGTTCAGCAATGCTGTTGTGGAGTCCTCTAGCCAAAGTCACCTGTCAAAGGATTCCCATATCTGCTCAGTAATGAGGCTTTGTTCTCAGGTGGCTCCTGTTGTGAGGGGTAGGTGCAGAGGTTTCAGGAGGCACATCCAAACTTAACAGCATTCATAGCAGAGAAAGCATTGTGCTAATCTAGGTCCTATGAAAAGCAGACACCAAAACAGGATTAAATGTGCTAGAAATTTATTAGGGGAAATGCCTTTAAGAGAAATTGAGGAGGGAGGTGATGGAGGCTGGGAGAGCCATCAGAGATTGATGAAGGTCTGAACACAAGAGAGGAGGAAGTTAGGGTGGAAGGTTGGAGGAGAGTGTCTTAGCCATGCACTTCTAAGGAAAATTCAGCAATGCTGTTGCTGAGTTCTCTAGCCAAAGTCACCTGTCGGAGGAGTCCCACATCTCTCAGAAACAAGCTGTCTTACTATCCCTGACACACTCTGTCACTGACTGGAAGCAGCCACTGAGAATTGTGGCCTCAGATGTTCAGACACTACAGCAGCCATCCATCAGCAGTGCTCCCAGCAGCTGGAGATCTGAGAGGACATTCTCATGGCGTTCATGGGCATTCTTTTTTTTTTTTTTTTTTGAGAAGGAATCTTGCTCTGTCGCCGGGGCTGGGGGAGTGCAGTGGCGCGATCTCAGCTCACTGCAACCTCTGCCTCCCAGGTTCAAGCAATTCTCTGCCTCAGCCTCCCAAGTAGCTGGGATTACAGGCACACGCCACCACGCCCAGCTAATTTTTTTGTATTTTTAGTAGAGATGGGGTTTCACCATATTGGCCAGGCTGGTCTTGAATTCCTCACCTCGTGATCCACCTGCCTCAGCCTCCCAAAGGGCTAGGATTACAGGCATGAGTCCCTGTGCCTGGCCATTGCATTCTTGTTTTTTAAGAACAAGTGCCCTAGCTAACGTCCCCTATTTGTCACATATCCTGATTTAAACCAATTACTAGCAAGGGGAGGTGAGACCAATCAGGACCACAGGACCACACTTTCAGTCTCAGCTAGTGCCCACCTCCCCAGAAGCATGTGGCTGTTGTGGCTGTTGAGGGGAAGGTGGGAAACTGCAAAAAACCTGGGTTCTGTTAGGAATAAGGAAGTGGTGGATGAATGTCAGGTAAGTAAGCAACAGGGCCTACTACAGTGATGGAGGGACCTTTTGAACCTGTATGTTTCTGTATAATTTGGATTTTTTATTTTTTATTTTTACTTTTTAGACAGAGTCTTGCTCTGTCGCCTAGGCTGGAGTGCAATGGCACAATCTCGGCTCACTGCAACCCCCGCCACCCTGGTTCAAGTGATTCTCCCACCTCAGCCTCCTGAGTAGCTGGGATTACAGGCACACGCCACCACGACCAGCTAATTTTTGTATTTTCAGTAGAGTCGGGGTTTCACCATGTTGGTCAGACTGGTCTTGAACTCCTGACCTCAGGTGATCCACCCGCCTCGGTCTCCCAAAGTGCTAGGATTACAGGCATGAGCCACCGCGCCTGGCCATAATTTGGATTTTTATGAGCATATATTATTTGTATAATAGTAGTTTTTCCAGTTAGGGATGTTAAAAGAGTGGAACTTGGCAGAACAGTATTCAATTCCATCACTAAGATTTATAATCTGTAGTCGTGGGCCCATAACGTAACATCTTCAAGTCTTTATTATTAAGAAGTTTAAAGTGATTCTCAGGCTGGAAAAAGGAAAACACAAAAAACATTAAAGAGATGTGGGTTTCTCTTGCGTCCTGGGAAAAAATTATTTTCTATCTATAAAAAGTCTGAAATGTGTTAGATTACACAACTTTAGGTTTATTGTGTTCATATTTTGAAGAAATGGAAAAAAATGTTTTTTTCTGTTCCTTTTCTGTAAGCACATTACAGAAAGTCACAATAATTTATTTTTAACAGGTTGAGTAAATTGTTCTTTTAGTTTCTTTCAACTCTGTTGGTTGAAATGATAGCACAACATATTTCCCAGCAAGTTATGAGGGTGGGTTATGAGATTATGCAGTTATTTTGAAAATGATCAGTTTAGTTCTCCTTATTCATACAATTATATGTAATCTTGGGTCTTAACTACTTAAATATGAATCAAAGCCCAATATCTTAATGTCACTTTAAAAGCTGAAAAAAGATTCTTGGTAACAAAACTGTAAACTTGGGGAACTATCATTAATTAGTGGATTTAAGTTTGGGTATTTTCCAAGAGATACAGGTAGTTGCAGAATGAGGTGGTCTTCAGTGTCAAGTAACATATAGTTGACTGGCAAGTGCCCTCAGTGCCCTCCCCAGGTGAAAAGTGATGTGAAGTCCCCCTCAGAACCCAACCTTATCTTGACCACTCATTTTAGGAAGTTCCCTGCCCCCTATCCCATCACTTCTTTTCATTGCACCCAGAATCAATTGCCTTCATACACTTAATACGGTTCATTCATTTTGCTTAGATATACATTTGTTTGTTGTCTGTCTCCTATACAGTATATAGAAAGCTGCATGGTGAAAGGAATGGTGTCTGTTCCACCTCACAGTTTATACCCAGCATCTAACTCAGGACTTGGCACATCACAGGAGCCTAATAAATATCTGTTGAAAAGTGAACGAAATAAAAGCTACACTTATGCAACAAGACCTCCTGACATTGTTTTCCAGCAGCCAGCATCTTCTGTTCTGAGAATGTGGTGAACTTTCCTGTATCTTAATGGATGATTCATTCTGTGGCCAATTGGCCGGGGGAGGGCAGTAGCTCCTTGTTTCAAGCTCCTGCCTCCCTGTGCCTCTTCTGTTTACCATTTCTGCCCTGATCTGTTGGCAGTGGCCAAACCCCATGGACTCTCCCTGGGTTTTGCCTCCAGAATCCCACCCTCCTGTCACTGCCCTGGTGGCCTTCGAAGTTTCTTGCCAGGATTCCCGCCCTGACCTCCTCACTGGGCTGCTTGCCAGCAGTCTTGCCCAATTCCACCCCCATGTTCCCCTCAACTGCCAGAGATAGTATCGTTAAGATATTTGAAAAATTGACTCTAGAGTCTAAAGACTCCCCTGCTCTTCAAAACCCAGAGATAAGATCAAGTCCAAACATTTTGGCGTGAGGTTCAAGGCATTTCACAATCTGCCTGGAGGTCCCTCTCCCAGCTCCTCTCTAATTACCCAGCCCACTTCCTCCCAGCCTGGGTTCCAGCCACAGAGAACCTTCTGGCATTCAGTGAATGCGTCTGACAGCCAGAATGCCAGCATTTGGTGCCAGCTATGCCTTTTGCCTGGCCTGGCTTTGCCTCCCCTCCTTCACCTTGAAATTCTCCTTCTCATCATCCATCTGACCTGACTTGAAATTATGCTCTCAGGAAGGGAGGCCTGCCCAGCCTGGGTTATTCGTATCTCTACTAAAGCTCTCATCACTTCATGCCATAAGTCCGCAGTCTCAGCCTCTGCTGCTATGGTTTCCAGCACCAAGGAGACTTACTAGAAGAGATGAAGGAAGAAAAGAAGAAATTGAAAATGAAAAAAAAAAATGAAGTCTATGCCACCCTACCCCAACTTATTATTTTCTTCTGCTTCTCTCTTCCATTGACTAGTTACTTTGAAAGGCCTTCTATGGGGAACATCTGTTGTGCTTGTCTGCCTGACAGTCCTTCCCTTTTCTGGAAACAGCACTCTTCTTTCCTATGGGAAAACTTGCCCCATGTATTTTGAGTGGGTTTGATTATATCCACCCTGCCATAGACCCAGACTGCCCCTACCAAAGGACCCCATGCCCTTGAACATAATAAATGATTCAGGACTCGGCACATGACCTGAATAAGGTCATTTAAAATCCTCCGTAGATTTTCTTGCCAGGGGGATTTGGGAAGATACTCTCCTTCCCTTGAAGATGCTTAACTAGTAAGTTTGGGCTGCTAGTGATCGTTATAATCCCTAGTAAAGAAAACCTGCTTAAGAGAAAGGGAACGTGATTTGACAACATCATTTGAGCTCCTAGATCAAGCTGTGCCTGAAGGCAACTGACTTTCCTTTATATGAGCCAATAAATTCTCTTTTCATTTATTCTAGTTAGTTTCTGCCAGTTGTACCTCAGAGTCTCCAGCTACTATAATTTTTTTTTTTTTTTTTGAGACGGAGTCTTGCTCTGTCACCCAAGCTGGAGTGCAGTGGTGCTATCTTGGCTCACTGCAACTTCTGCCTCCTGGGTTCAAGTGATTCTCCTGCCTCAGCCTCTCAAATAGCTGGGATTACAGGTTCACGCCACCATGCCTGGCTAATTTTTATTTTTTTAGTAGAGACAGTGTTTCACCATGTTGGCCAGGCTGGTTTTGAACTCCTGACCTCAAGTGATCCACCTGCCTCAGCTTCCCAAAGTGCTGGGATTACAGACGTGAGCCACCATGCCCAGCCTATACTTTTAAAATAAAAATACTTCATTATGATCTCCACTTTACTCAGAGAGGGTGTGGGTTAGATATAAAAATGTGTTAGGCCATTCTTGCATTGCTATAAATACCTGAGACTGGGCAATTTATAAGAAAACAGGTTTAATTGGCTCAGAGTTCTTCAGGCTGTACAGGAAGCATAGTGGCATCTGCCTCTCGGGATGTGCTAAGGAGATTTTACTCAAGATGGAAGGCAAAGTGGGAGCAGGCATGTCCCACGGTGAAAGCAGGAGCAAGGGGTGGAGAGGTGCCACACACTTTTAAGCCACCAGATCGCGTGTGAACTCAGAGCGAGAGGTCACTCATCACCAAGGGGATGGCCGAAGCCATTCATGAGGCCCCCATGTTCCAAATTCCTCCCCACAGGCCCACCTATAACATTGAGGATTACCTTTCAACATGAGATTTGGTTGGGGACAAATATCCAAACTATATCAGTTAGTGAACCCAGGGCTCATTTTCTGGGTACTAAAGTCAACGGCAAATCCACTTTTTTTTCCTCCACTGATTTCAATGAACCATTGAGTTCATTCTCATTAATGCTCAGAAGAACCTGAAATAGAATACTTACTCCTAGACCCTCTGTCAAAGCCTATCTCTGGCACAAAAGTAGTTTCATGGCTACTGAATAGAAATAATATGGAACTCGAGAAAGGCCTCACACATTTTGGGGGGCCACTTTGTGCTTAAGAAGATGAAAAGAGAGAAGCCCAATACATGATAAGACTTTAAGATCTCTCTATATACAGGACTTCTAACGAATTTTTTTTTTTAAGAGGGGAATTCCTCTATTTAGAAGTTTTTAGGGCAAAGCAAAATTAGAGGTCATTTTTGGAAAGGGAAATTGTAGAAGAGGCAGACTTGACAAGAATAAAAGAGTACAAAAAAAGCTGCTTTTAGATCATCATTGGCAGTTTTAAAAAGTTGATGAACTCCTGGGGTGATGTAGACAGAGGAGCGTGGGTAAAATATCTGCAAAAATAAAATCAGCTGGATCCTCTCACTTCAGAACAATTTCTCTAAAGGATCCACGAGAAGCTGTCCTTAAATGGGGGTGTCCGGGAGTCCTGACGAAAGATGAGCTGTATGTGGCTGTCTCGTTGGCCTTCCTTTCTTTTGCCCTGTGGCTCCTTGAGATCACTGCCAAGTCTGGGTAAATAGAACATGCATTCCTTCTTTCATTTACTTATGCATTTGAGACACAGTTACTGAGCAGCTATCAAGGGTTAGACATTGAAGGGCATCAGTGAAGCTAGATTGCAAGATGCCTGCCTCAGCTCTCCACTCTTCACCATTGCTAGGATGAACCATTCAACAAATATTCCCAATAATGCATATTTTGTGCTAAGCCCTATATTAGGCACTGGGATACCATTGAACCAGTCATCCCTGCCCTGCAGTAATGGCGGCAGTTAGACAGGGTTTGATTCTTAAAGAAGACTCATAGGACCCAAAATGACAATGTTGCAGGGAAAGGATACAATCACACAACAGCATAAAGTAAGGCAATGTATAGGAAGTAGCCAAAGACTGCATCACAGCAAAGGATCTGGAGAGGCCAGATGCAGGCTCCAATCCTACTCTTTCTTTCTGCAAGGCTGAATGGATGCACTTTCTCTTTTAGATCAGGAATCACTAACGTGTGCACTGAACACCTTGCAACCAGGGTGTCCGAAAGGGAGGACAGGCTGAATTTCTTATCCCCTGCTGGTCACATAGGTATATTCTTGCTATGTAACTGCCCCAGTGGCAGAGCTCCCCAGGGGTCTCACTGAGACCAAGCGCAAATTACCAATCTCACAGTTATCATTAAAGTCTCACAATTTTCAGCAAACTGTCCTGAAACTTGCCTTGAATCCATGATTACAAAGTAACATTATTAGTCAGAAGGTTTCATGTCTTGACCAGGGATCAGGGATCAGTGCTGGCAGGTACGTGTTTCACTTCAGTGGCTCATCTCAGGCCAATTCCAGGCCTACAGGAGTTAATCCTGGAACCTCTCCAAACCGTTCTCCACACTGCATCCACCAACGACAAAAACAACACAACTCAATCAGATGATGTCACTCTCCTGCTTAAAAATCTTCCATGGCTCCTCATTCCCTCTGGATTAAATCTATATTCCTGGATGCAACGTGCAAAGCCAGTTAGCATCTGTCCCCTGACTCCCTTTACAAATTTACTTTCTTCCCAACACAGGCTCTTCAGTGCAGTCTGCATTGAGAAGCAACCCTTCCCAGCACTTTCCACACTTTTGAAGTGCCCTTGGCTTTCATTTCATTGCCTGGCCAACTCCCACTCAGCATGGGTATCACCTCCAGGAAGTCCTCCCTGGTACCCAGTCTACTATAGGTCTACTTTAGTACTTTATAATCAGTTTTTTTTTTTTTTTTTGAGAGGAGATCTCGCTCTTGTCATACAGCCTGGAGTGCAGTGGCATGATCTTGGCTCACTGAAACCTCCTCTTCCTGGGTTCAAGCGATTCTCCTGCCTCAGCCTCCCAAGTAGCTGGGATTACAGGTGCCTGCCACCATGGCTAGCTAATTTTTGTATTTTTAGTAGAGACGGGGTTTTACCATGTTGGCCAGGCTGGTCTTGAACTCCCGACCTCAGGCAATCGCCTGCCTTGGCCTCCCAAAGTGCTGGGATTATAGGCGTGAGCCACTGAGCCAGGCCGATCACTGTTGTCTATAATTGTTTTACTTATCCACTCTTCTCTGTAGATTAGTGGCTTGTTGAAGACAGGATATGTAGGGTCCTCCAGCATCTCCCTACCCGCTTTCTTTCTCAGCCTGCCTGAGAGTGCCTTTGACCTCTCTGCGACCCAGCCAGCTGCATGTTTTCCCTGCAGGCTTGAACCCAAGCCAAGGCCTTGAACATTCCCAGGCACTGATGAAGTTGCCTAGTTTGGTTTAGGTTGTTGCTCAAGACACTGACCTGAGCCAAATTCTTTAAACCCTCATATAAACTCCACATTCTGACCCCGTCATGGTGGACACACCTAGGTAGAACATTGCTTTCTCTCTTGACCACTGGGGGATACATGGCAGCCCACTCTGTAAGTCTGTCCCACTAATAAACACTTTGGACTGATCATCCTTGTGTTTAGTGCTTCTTTCTTTAGAATCCCATCCAGCCCCATCTCAAGACCATCTGGGGCTCTCTCTTGTGGGAACTTCCCTGCCACTGCTTTGGGGGCAACTCCAGCCACAAGTTTGGTTGGAAGGAACAATGTCTTTTATTTCTGATTCCTAGTTATCTATCACAGTTCCCTGCAGACATAAGCCATTCAATAAGTAAATGATTCTAGTGAATTGCTTTCTAGCGAAATGTATGCAGGTAGATGCCATGCAGGTCAAAGGTGGCATGAACACCAGCTGGCTGCTCATGGCATGTCCTCCTCAGGCCCAGCTGCACTCTCCACTGCAAATTCCATGAGATATATCTATATCTTTACAATAATTTTCCCACCCGTCCCCCCATTAAGCCACTTCAAATAGGTTCCTGTTGTTTGCAACTGGAAATGTCCTAAGCAAAACATTACCTCATAGCCTTATTGAATTGGATCATTGTATTGATTTGTGCATCTCACTGTAAATTTTATCTTAAAAAAAACACAGGAGAAAAACTACCCCATGGGGTTGCCAGGAGGCAGACATGAGATAATGCTTGCACGATGCTGTGTCAGTCAGGAATATTTTGGAAACAAGTGACCTAAACACAAAACACAAACCAGGTTAAGTAAAAAATGGAATGCACAGGCTCACAGAACTGGAAAACCTAGAGGTAGGTCTGTGTGTTTGTTCTCTATTGCTGCATACCAAATTGCCGTAGCACCAATTTAGCAGCTCACACCACCACCCATGTATTGTCTCACAGTTCAAGACTGAAATCTTGGGGTCAGCTGGGATGAGTTCTCATCTGGAGGCTCTGTGGATAATCTGCTTTCAACCCCATTCTTCTTGTTGGCAGCATTCAGTTGCTCGCAGTTGTAGGACTGAAGTCCCATTTCCTCCCCGGCTGTGCTGCTCTCAGTTCCTAGAGGTTACCCATGGTTCCTTCCCATGTCCCTGCCACAGGCAGTTCACAGCATGAATGTTTGTTTTCTTCCAGATTAATTAGAGTGTCTCTCTCTGACTTCCTCTTCTCACCTCAGATGATGAGGCACCCAGATCATCTCCCAATCCTACCCACAACCGCTTTTAGGCCTTCATAATGAAACTGGAGAGTTTCCTTGACCCCTTTGCAGGACTTGCAACAGGGGTGGCTAATTTACTCTGCTGTCACGCTCAACCCTTTATGGAAGGGAGCACATGAGCAGGATGGGTACGGGAACCAGAGCAAAAGAATGCTGGAACCTCCAGCAGCTTCTCTCCCATGGGAGCAAGCCCTGTGTGGGCCCTGCGGCAGCATCCCAAGAGTGTTACAATGCTCTTTTAGCTCTGCTGTCCTGGTGAGGGGGGTGCCTGTTATACCCCTGAGCCCCAGAAGGCATGTTACCAGCTCAGTGGGCCTTTTGTCTCATTGTGTGGGGTGGCTGCCCTCTGCCAGCGAGGGCAAAGGGCCAGTGTGACAGCCTTTTTGGGATCCTGCACCCAGTGCATCCCAAATTCTTGTCCCATGCCCAAGAGGAATGAGGTCACCCAGACTTGAAGGATGGCAAATGTAGAGATTTTACTGAGCAGTGGAGGTAGCTCTCAGCAGGATGGGGAGCTGAGAAGGGGATGGAGTGGGAAGGTGGTCTTCCCTAATGGCGGAACTCCTCTCCACCATCCCACCCGAACTTCTCTCCACCATCCCATCCAAACTCCTCTCCAACCAGAGTCTCCAATGTCCAGCTGCTTCTTCTCCTCTCCATGTTCAGATGCTTCTGTCCTTGTCCTTCTCTGCCGTGCTGCTCTGCTCCTCTGCCAGTGGAGCTTGGAGTTTTTATGGGCACATGATGGGGGTGTGGGGGGCAACATTTGGGCAGGAAAACAGAGATATGAAGTTCTCATTTAGGGCCTCAGGTCCAGGCTTGAGGGTGGAACCCTCACCAGGGACCCCACCCTTTTCTACCTAGTATTTCCCTGCCTCCTGTTCATATCAATAGCATCAGTAAAATCTCTCCACAGCAGCACTTAGAGTTTTAGTGTTTGAATAACGGCTAGAAGGTGTGTGTAAACCAGGAACTGAGAATCTTGGGAGGGCCATCTTAGAATTCTTCCCACCACAGGCTGACTTCAGGCATGGCTGGATCCAGGGGCTCAGAATTGGTGGGGGAGGGGCATTATTCCAGCAGCTTCATCTTGCCTACTTGCGTGCACTTGAGGCACAGTGCTTATTCTCTCAGCAACCCTGTTAGAAAGGCATGTCTTTCCTGATTACCATTATGGGATTGACTGTGGGCCAACTTGAGCTGATGCCCATCTTTGAACTACACCGTAGTCAGAGGGTGCAAATGCTCTGGTTGTCCAGGTCTGAGTTATGTGCCCTTTCTTAAACCTGGAGACTTGTATTGGTTTGGCATAAACCATATAGAACAGTAGTTTTCAAGAGGAAGGGGGGTGATTTTGAACCTTAGGAGACATTTGGCAATATCTAGAGTAATTCTTAGTTGTCATAAAACTGGGGGATAGGGATGTTACCAGCATTTCATGGGTAGAGGCCAGGGGTGCTGCCATTTATCCTACAAAGCACATGACAGTCCCCCACAACAAAGAATTGCCTGATCCCAAATGTTAATAGTGTCAAGGTTGTAAAACCCTAATGCAGATGAAGAAAAGGGGTGCTTAAGGAAAATTAGAGTGCTGTTATCAGAAAGGGACCTGGATGTTGGCAAAACCCACAGATCCCACTGCAAGTACTTTACCTGGCACAGAATCAGTTTTCTAGAGTTTTAATATTTCTTCTTTCTGTTCTTTTTCTAATTTGTTTTCCCTCCCTACTCCTGACTCCACCCTTTCTACACACATCTTTTAGAAATAAACCTTCTTCCACCTGGTCTGCCAAGATTAGTTCTCACAGTCTCTCCCTTTCCTAAATCCCTCTAGGAGTTCCATGTGCTCTGTGATGCCTGAAACACAGAGGGGTGGCTTCTTCTTCCTGACTCCAGGCCACACTCACCTGCCAGTCCAAACACATCTCTAGTGTAAGGCCCATAATGGTAAACGAAAGGTGATTCTCTTGTATTTGCAAATTTTTTCAGACCTACACACCCACACATTCATATATGCACTTTTTTGGCTCATATTTCTCCCAAGATATCAATAATAATGCCAAATTTCTACAACAGTTGATTTTCTGTTTCCTTTCTCCTATCTCTGCCTCCTTTCATCATGACTTTACCCTGGCTACATTTTTCTAAAGTTTTGTCCTATTTTTAAATAGGTAATGCATTTGTATGGTTCAAAATTTAAAAGGTTCAAAAGGATATATGCAGCAAAAGTCACTTCCACCTCTATTTCCAGCTCCCTAAAAACCTCACTGGAGGCAGTGAATGTTACTAGTTTGTTTATAAATCCTTCCAGAGATATTACTGTACTTACAAGCAAGTATGTATATAAATCCTTCCTCTCTTTTCTTCTTTTTTATTTTAAACAAATGGTAGTATGCTATTCACACAGCTATGTAACTTGTTCTGGTTTATTTTATTTAAAAATTATTTTGGAGATTGTGCATATCAGTGCATAAGAGCTTGCTCATTCCTTTTACAGAGGCTCAGCGTCCATTTTATGAATGTGTCATAATTTATCTAACCAGTCCTCTCTCACTGGACTTTTAGATTATTTCCAATCTTCTGTTGTTATAAAAAAAGAAATACACTTTCACTGGGCATGGCGATGCCCACCTGTAGTCCCAGCTATTTGAGAGGTTAAGGCAGGAGAATCACTTGAACCCAGGAGTTCGAGGCTGCAATGAGTTATGATCACGCCACTGCACTCTAGCCCGGGAGTCTGGAGGCTGGTCTCATGACAGAATGAGACCTCATCTCTAAAGAAAAAAAAAAAAAGAAAGAAAAGAAAAAGAGGCCAGGTGCGGTGGCTCACTCCTGTAATCCCAGCACTTTGGGAGGCTGAAGCGGGCCAGTCACCAGAGGCCAGGAGTTCAAGAGTAGCCTAGCCAACATGGTGAAACCTCATCTCTACTAAAAATACAAAAATTAGCCAGGCGTGGTGGCGCAGGCCTGTGATCCCAGCTACTCGGGACGCAGAGGCAGGAGAATTGCTTGAACTCGGGAGGTGGAGGTTGCAGTGAGCCGAGATTGCACCACTGCACTCCAGCCTGGACGACAAGAGCGAGACTCCATTTCAAAAAAAAAAAGAAAAGAAAAAAAAGAAAATGACCAAGTTGACGTAGCTAGAAAGAATGAATCTGGTTTCAGACAATTTGACGATAGAGCCACTCCCCCGCTCTCTCTCTCTCTTTTTTTTTTTTTTTTTTGAGACAGGGCCTCACTCTGTCACCCAGGCTGGAGTACAGTGGCTCGATCACAGCTCACTGCAGCCTCAACCTCCTGGGCTCAAGCAATCCTCCTTCCTTTGCCTCCTGAGTAGCTACAGCTACAGGCGTGTGCCATCAGACCCAGCTACATTTTTTATTTTTTATTTTTTTTCCGTAGAGACAAGGTCTCACTATGTTGCCAAGGCTGGTCTTGAACCCTTGACCTCAAGCAGTCCTCCCACTTCAGCCTAAAGCACTGGGACTGCAGGCATAAGCCACCATGCTTGGCCAGAGCTACTCTCTTATACAGGAAGTAAATTTGAAAGGAGTTTTTACATTTTTTCTTGTCTCTTATTGTGGATTGAAAAGCATTAACCTCTGTTAAAGAAATTTGGGCCACTGAAAGTAGATTAGAAAGAGAGATTGAGGAATTTTCAGTGTTCTGGTGTGCCCTTAAATGATACCAGTTCCACTGAAAGTAAAGGCCCACCACAAAGAAATTGATGATTCTGGGAACTTCCTTGCTACATTTAATTTTAAAACATTGCACTCAACAATTACCTATAAACTCTTTTACAACCTATTTGATATTCCTGGTATTTCCACAAATAGTTTAGAAAAACAATGTGGAGTAATTAGTGAGACAGGATTGTTCCCTTGACCTTGACCCCCTTCGTGGGCAGGAACTGGAGTGGCTCATTTCGCTCAGCCTGCGGCTGGCCACTCCTCACGAGAGAGTGTGCAAGCAAGTGAGTGAGGGAACAGGAGGGAATGAAGGCTGGAACTGGCCGGTCACTCCTCTCTGGCGGGAGCAGGCTCTGTGTGGGCCCCGCAGCAGCATTCGAGCTCTTGCCCTCTTGGCACCCGGGTTCTTGTCCAGCATCCAGGAAGAATCAGGTCACACGAATGTATTGAAGGGTAGTGTATGCGGAGGATTTTACTGGGCGATGGATGTGGCTCTCCTTGGAATGGGGAGTTGGAAAGGGGATGGTGCAGGAAAGAGGTGATCTTTCCCTGAAGCCGCACTGTCTGAAGTTTGCAGTGTCTATCCGCAGTCCCCAGTGCTCAGCCACTTGTATCCCTGATGATCAGTCACTTGTCTGCTCACCACTTACAATGCTCTGCCAGCTGAAGTCTTTTTACGGGCACAAGATAGGTAGAGTGGCAGGCCAAAAAATCAATATTTGGTTGGAAAAACTGGGTCAGCTGTTTTCACTTAGGGCCACAGTTCCAGGCCTAAGGGTGAGGTTTAGCCAGGAGCCCAGCCGTTCTGTATCAGTAAGATCCGATAATTTCATATAACGAAGCAGAATGGTGAAACATTATCATAGAAAAAGAGTAGACTCACCTTCAATTTCACAAAAGTGTTGGTTCAAATGTCACCTTCTCATTGAGGCCTGCTCTAATGATCTAGTTAAAATTTTACTCCTGGCCGGGCGCCCTGGCTCACGCCTGTAATCCCAGCACTTTGGGAGGCCGAGGCGGGTGGATCACGAGGTCAGGAGATGGAGACCATCCTGGCTAACACGGTGAAACCCCGTCTCTATTAAATATGCAAAAAATTAGCCGGGCGTAATGGTGGGTGCCTGTATTCCCAGCTACTCGGGAGGCTGAGGCAGGAGAATGGTGTGAATCCGGGAGGCAGAGCTTGCAGTGAGCCGAGATGGCACCACTGCACTCCAGCCTGGGCAACAGAGCAAGACTCCGTCTCAAAAAAAAAAAAATTTTACTCCTTTATCACTCCCAGTCTTATCACTCCCAAATCCCCATTAGCAATCTCAAACCCCCTTTTTGTTCCATCTTTGTTCAAATCTTTTTGTTTTATTCAGGCCTTCAACTGATTGGATGAGGCCCACTCACATTTTGGAGGTCAATCTACTTTACTCAAAATTCACAAATTTAAATGTTAATCCCATCTAAAAACACCTTCCATATTGACACATAAATTAATTATTAAATCTCACTCAATTATTTTCATTTATAGCTTTTAACACTGTCTAACTTACAATATATTTTACCTATTTATTATTACTTGTTTTTTCTTGACTGTCTTCCCACGCTAGAATTTAAGTTTCATGTGAGCAGGGATTGTCTTTGTTTTGTTCACTGCTGTGTTCCCAGTACCCAGTAGGCTCTAGGTAATACTTCTTGAATATTTTTCTTCAGGGACTTATTTGTTGTATCCTAAGTTAAAGTGCCTAGCCCCCAAAAAGTTTAGAGGAAATAAAGGCAAAAATTATTTGTTTTCCTTTGAAATTTCTTTTTGAATAGATACTATACTGTGGTTCAAAATATAAAAATCGTTCAAAATGCAAAAGTTACACAAGGATAGATGGAAAAAAAATAGAATATCCACCCTGTTTCCCCTACCATTCCAGTGTCCCCCTCCCTGAAGACGACCAATGTCATCAGTTTCTTTTGTAAATTTCCAGAGAAATTTCATAGATATGCAAGCAAATATCAATATATTTTCCCCTATCTTTTTTCTTTTTCTTTTTTTTTTTTGAGATGGAGTTTCACTCTTGTCACCCAGGCTGGAGTGCAATGGTACAATCTCGGGTCACTGCAACCTCCGCCTCCTGAGTTCAAGCGATTCTCCTGCCTCAGCCTCCCGAGTAGCTGGGATTACAGGAACCCACCACCATCCCTGGCTAATTTTTTGTATTTCTTTCTTTTTTTTTTTCTTTCAGTAGAGACAGGGTTTCACCATGTTAGCCAGGCTGGTCTCAAACACCTGACCTCAGGTGATCTGCCCACCTCCGCCTCCCAAAGTGCTGGGATTACAGGCACGAACCACCATGCCCAGCCTCCCCTATCTTTTTTAATGCAAATATTATACCATGATCATATGTCCATACTGCAGTGCACATGTCTTTTTTTTTTTTTTTTTAAGACAGAGTCTTGCTCTGTCACCCAGGCTGGAATGCAGTGGTGTGATCCTGGCTCACTGAAACCTCTGCCACCTGGATTCAAGCAATTCTCCTGCCTCAACCTCCCGAGTAGCTGGGATTACAGGCACCCACCACCCAGCTAATTTTTGTATTTTTAGTAGAGATGGGGTTTCATCATATTGTCTAGGCTGGTCTTGAACTCCTGACCTCAGGTGATCTGCCCACCTCAGCCTCCCAAAGCATTGGAATTACAGGCGTGAGCCATTGTGCCCAGCCACATGTGGCTTTTAAAAAATATTTAGCAATACAGAGTGATTAAAGAAGAACTGAATGCTTTCAAGAATGTATTATTCAGTAACCTGATTATGTATGAACATTTAGTATGCACATGGGGACACATCAATAATCTTGTGTTTATTTTGTTTCTTTTTGCCTTGTGGAAATGAAGTAACACACCATCCTGCCATTTCAGCCTTCATTCTGTTGTGCCACAAAGTGGCTGGGATAAATTAGCCTACAGGATTTATAGGTGGTGGGTGGCATGCTAGGGTGGCATACTAAGCATTTCTAAAATTACAACCGATCTTCCAGATTGGCTTTGAATGCACATTCATACATAATGTTGTATTAGTCAGAGTTCTACAGAGAAGCAGAGCCAATAGGCTATGTAGATAAATAGATATAGAAAGAGATCTAAAGAATGTATGAGGAATTGGCTTACATTCTTGTATGAGGAATTGGCTTACATGATCATGGGGTCTGACAAGTCCAAAATTTGCAGTGTGAGTTGGCAAGAGGAGACCGAGGAGACCCTTTGGCAGATGAAGTCCAAAGGCAGTCTGGGCTGGGCACAGTAGCTCACACCTGTAATCCCAGCACTTTTGGAGGCTGGGGTGGGAGGTTTGCTTCAGCCCCGAAGTTGAAGACCAGCCTGAGTAACACAGGGAGGTCCTGCCTCTACCAATAATTTAAAAATTAGCCAGATGTGGTGGTGCACACCTGTAGTCCCAGCTACTTGGGAGGCTGAGGTGAGAGGATCACTTAAGCCTGGGAGATTGAGGCTGCAGTGAGCTATAATTATCCCACTGCACTCCAGCCTGGGCAACAGAGCAAGACCCTGTCTCACAAAATAAATAAATAAACAAACAAACAAAAAAGCAAAAGTAGTCTGCAGGAAAACCCCCTCTTGCTTGAGGAGGCTTATCTTTTTGTTCTATTCAGGCCTTCAACTGATTGGGTGAGGCCCACCCACATTTTGGAGGTCAATCTGCTTTAGTCAAAATACACCAATTTAAATGTTGTTGTTTTGTTTTGTTTCTGTTTTTGTTTTTGTTTTTTGAGATGAAGTCTCGCTCTGTCACCCAGGCTGGATTGCAATGGCACAATCTCGGCTCACTGCAACCGCTGCCTCCTGGGTTCAAGTGATTCTCCTGTCTCAGCCTCCTGAGTAGCTGGGATTACAGGCGTGTGCCACCACACCCAGCTAATTTTTTTGTATTTTGTAGAGACAGGGTTTCACCATGTTGACCAGGCTGGTCTCGAACTCCTGACTGCAAGTGATCCACTTGCCTTGGACTCCCAAAGTGCTGGGATTACAGGCGTGAGCCACTGAGCCTGGCTTAAATGTTAATCTCATCTAAAAACACCCTCCATGTTGACACATTAAATTAACACAAATATGGATACAAAGCAATACATTTTTGAGGTGTTCTCTTTTTTTATAACTCACTTTTTTTTTTTTTTTGAGACAAAGTCTCACTCTATTGCCCAGGCTGGAGTGCAGTAGCACAATCATGGCTCATTGCAGCCTCACCCTCCCAGGCTCAGGTGATCCTCCCACCTCACCCTCCTGAGTAGCTGAGACTACAGATGTGTGCCACCATGCCTGGCTAATTTTTGTATTTTTTGTAGAGATAGGGTTCCGCCGTGTTGCCCAGGCTTGTCTTGAATGTCTGGGCTCAAGTCATATGCCCACCTCAGCCTCCCAAAATGCTGGGATTATAGGTGTGAGCCACCATACCTAGCCTTGCCTCACCTTATATATCTTAGAAAGGAAGTATGTATTGAGACTGTTCTTTATTACCATTCTTTTTAAAAAATATATTATTCTTATCAGCATTGCCTTAGCAAAAATTTCACCAGCAGGAAAAACAAAAGACATATGATTCTGATCTGAAACTTGTCTTCCCCACTGTTCTTAAAGTTTGTGCCACAGAGCCACCTTATACTCTAATTCTATTTCAGTAAACACATCCTGAGCCTCTATACAATTCTCTAGAGAGATATAAAGGCCCCTTTCTTCCAAAGGTTCATAATTCCTTTGAGGAGATGGACACATACTCAAGTGTTGCTGCTACAATACAGATTAGGGCTGGGCTCAGGGCTACAGCAGAGGCTCAGGGGAGGCTAGAAAAAATGTTGTAGGCCAGGCGCCTTAGCTCATGCCTGTAATCCCAGCACTTTGGGAGGTTGAGGCAGACAGATCACTTGAGGCCAAGAGTTTGAGACCAACCTGGCCAACATGACAAAAACCGATCTGTACTAAAAATACAAAAATTAGCTGGATTTGGTGGCGTGTACCTATGATCCCAGCTACTTGGGAAGCTGAGGCACAGAATCGCTTGAACCTGGGAGGTGGAGGTCACCGTGAGCTGAGATTGCACTACTGCACTCCAGCCTGGGCGACAGAGCAAGACTTTGTCTAAGTAAGTAAGTAAGTAAGTAAATAAATAAATAGTTAATATTATTATTATTATTATTTTGAGACAGAGTTTTGCTCTTGTTGCTCAGGCTAGAGTGCAATGGTGTGATCTCAGCTCACTGCAACCTCCACCTCCCGGGTTCAAGCAATTCTCCTGCCTCCACCTCCCCAGTAGCTGGGATTACAGCCACACACCACCATGCCCAGCTAATTTTTGTATTTTCAGTAGAGACGGGGTTTTACCATGTTGGTGAGGCTGGTCTTGAACTCCTGACCTCAGGTGATCCACCCGCCTTGGCCTCCCAAAGTGCTGGGATTACAGGCGTGAGCCACCACGCCCAGCCAATAAATGGTTAATAATATTAAAAAGAAAGTTGGAGAGATGACTCCGGCTGATAAATCTGAAGGACTAAGAGATGTGAGCAGGGCCTTGAAGGTTGTTGAGGCTTTAAGGAGCTACAATGGAATAAGGTACAGGGGCTGGAGAACTCAGATGTCTGGAGGAGGAACAAGTGGAGTGGGATAGATCCATTCACTCCCAAATTTATTGAGGACATGCTTTCATATAAAAGATTATATTTTCTATAGGATAAACCAAATGGGAGTTGAGAGTGTCTAAATGGGTGAAAAATTTTTTTTGTATTTTCTTTACATTAATTAATTAGATGAAAAAATAAAATATAAAAAGAAGGTATTCAATATTAAATTTGTATCACATTCCACAAAAATTTTTTTAATTTTATGAGAAACTAGAGCTTATTTCTAGGAACATAATGTTTAAAAATTGATATATAATGATTGTACACATTTCTGGAGCACATGTGGTATTTTGATATATGCATACAACATGTAATGATCAAATCAGGGTAATTGGGATATCCATCACCTCAAATATTTATTATTTCTTTGTATTGGGAACATTCCAAATCTTTTCTTCTGGCTATTTTGAAATATACAATAAATTATTGTCATCTGTAGTCACCCTATTGTATTACCAAATATTAGAAGTTATTTCTTCTAACTTTTTTTTTTTTTTTAAGACGGAGTCTCACTTTTGTTGCCCAGGCTAGAGTGCAATGGTACAATCTTGGCTCACTGCAACCTCCGCGCCTCCCGGGTACAAGCGATTTTCTTGCCTCATCCTCCCGAGTAGCTGGTATTACAGGCACCCACCACCACACCCGGCTAATATTTTTGTATTTTTAGTAGAGACAGGGTTTCACCATGCTGGCCAGGCTGGTCTCAACTCCTGATCTCAAGTGATCCGCCCGCCTTGGCCCCCCAAAGTGATGGGATCACAGGTGTGAGCCACTGTGCCTGGCTCTTCTAACTATTTTTGTACCTATTAACCAACCTCTTTTCATCCTCCTCTACCCTCTACCTTCTCAGCCTCTGGTAACCACCATTCTACTCTCTACCTCCATGAGATCAACTTTTTAAAGCTCCCACATGTGAGTGAGAACATGCGATATTTGTCTTTCTGCGCCTGGCTTATTGCACTTAATGTCCTCCAGTCCATCCATGTTACTGCAAATGACAGCATTTCACTCATTTTTATGGCTGAATAGTATTCCACTGTACATATATACCACATTTTTTTAAATCCATTCATCCACTGATGGACACTTTGGTTGATCCCATATCTTGGTTATTGTGAATAGTGCTGCAATAAACATGGAAGTGCAGATATCTCTTCAATATAGTGATTTCTTTTCTTTTGGATATTTACCCAGCAGTTGGATTGCTGGATCATATGGTAGCTCTATTTTTAGTTTTTAGAACCTCCGTACTATTTTCCATAATGACTGTGCTAATTTACATTCCCAGCAACAATGTATAAGAGTCCCCCTTTCTCCACATCCTCATCAACACTTATCTTTTGTCTTTTTGACAATAGTCATTCTAACTGGGGTGAGATGATATCTCATTGTGGTTTTGATTTACATTTTCCTGATTCGTAATGTTGAATATTTTCTCATATACCTATTGGCCATTTGTATGTCTTCTTTTGAGAAATGTCTACTCAGATCATTTGCCCTTTTTAAAATTTGATTATTTGGGTTTTTTTGTTTTTGAGTTGTTTGAGTTCCTTATATATTTTAGTTATTAACCCCTTGTATGATGAATAGTTTACAGTTATTTTCTCCCATTCTGTAGGTTGTCTCTTCACTCTGTTGATGTTCCTCTTGCTATGCAGAAGCATTTTAGCTTGATATAATCCTGTTTGTCATTTTTGCTTTTGTTGCCTGTGTTTTTGAGGTCTTACCCCAAAATCTTTGCCCAGACCAATGTCCTAAAGCATTTTCTCAATGTTTTTTCTAGTACTTTCAGGTTTTACATTTAAGTATTTAATCCATTTTGATTTGATTCTTGTATATGGTGAGAAATAGGGGTCTAGCTTCATTGTTCTGCATATGATTATCCAGTTTTCCCAGCACCATTTATTGAAGATAGTGTTCTTTCTCCAAATAATTTCTTGGTGCCTTTGTCAAAAATGAGTTTGCTGAAGATGTGTCGATTTATTTCTGGGTTCTCTTTTCTGTTCCACTGGTCTATGTGTCTGCTTTTATGCCAGTACTATGTTGTTTTGGTTAGTATGGCTTTGTAGTATATTTTAAAGTCAGGTAGTGTGATGCCTCCAGTTTTGTTTCTTGTTCAGGATTCCTTTGGCTATGTGGGGTCTTTTGTGGTTCTGTACAAATTTTAGGATTTTTTAAATATTTGTGTAAAGAATGTCATCGGTATTTTGATAGGGATTGCACTGAATCTTTAGATTAGGTAACATGGACTTTTTTTTTTTTTTTGAGACAGAGTCTCGCTCTGTTGCCCAGGCTGGAGTGCAGTGGTGTGATCTCAGTTCACTGCAAGCTCTGCCTCCTGGGTTCCCACCATTCTCCTGCCTCAGCCTCCTGAGTAGCTGGGACTACAGGCGCTCACCACCACGCCCGACTAATTTTTTGTATTTTTGTTAGTAGAGGTGGGGTTTCACCATGTTAGCCAGGATGGTCTCAATCTCCTGACCTCATGATCCGCCTGCCTCAGCCTCCCAAAGTGCTGGGATTACAGGCATGAGCCACCGTGCCCGGCCAACATGGACATTTTAACAATATTTCTTTCAATCCATGAGCATGGGATTTTTTAATGTTTTTGAAATAACTCTTCAATTTCTTTTATGAGTGTTATACAGATTTCTTTGTAGAGCTCTTTCACCTCTTTGGTTAAATTTATTCCTAGGTATCTTATTTATTTTGTAGGTATTGTAAATGGGATTGCTTTCTTGATTTATTTTTCTGATTATTTGCCATCAGTGTATAAAAGTGTTACTGATTTTTCTATGTTGATTTTGTGTCCTGAAACTTTTCTGAATTCATTTATCAATTCTAACAGTTTTTTGGTGGCATCTTTAGGTTTTTCTAAATACTAGATCATGTTGTCTGCTAACAAGGATAATTTCACTTCTTCCTTTCCAATTTGGATGCCCTTTTTTTCTTCCTCTTGCCTAATTGCTCAGAATAAAAATGGTGAAAGTGGGCATCCTTGTGTTGTTCCAGATCTTAGAGGAAAGGCTTTCAATTTTTCCCTGTTCAGTATGACATTAGCTGTGGGTTTGTGTTTTATGGCCTTTGTTGTTTTGCAGTATGTTCCTTCTATACCAAATTTGTTGAGAGTTTTATCATGGAGGCACGTTGGATTTTGTCAAATACTTTTCCAGAATCTACTAAAATGATCATATGGTTTTCGTCCTTGGTTCTGTTATGTCATAAATGTGATATATAACATTTATTGATTTGTGGTCAATTCATATGTTGAACCACCCTTGCATGTCAGGGATGAATCCCACTTAATCATGGTGAATGATCTTTATAATGTGTTATCGAATTTGGTGTATTTTATTGAGAATTTTTGCACGTATGTTCATTAGGGATATTGGCTTGTAGTTTTATTTTATTGTTGTGTTCTTGCCTGGTTTTGGTATCAAGGTAACACTAGCTTTATAGAATGAGTTTGGAAGTATTTCCTCCTTTTACGTTTTTTGAAATAGTTTGAGAGAACCGATGTTAGTTTTTCTTTAAATGTTTGGTATAATTCAGCAATAAAGCCATCTAGTCCTGAGCGGTTTCTGCTTTGATATTATTGCTTGTTATTGGTCTGTTCAGGCTTTCTATTTCTTCATGGTTCAATCTGGCTAAGTTGTATGTGTCCAGCAATTTATTCATTTCTTCTAGATTTTCCAATTTGTTGGTGTATAGTTGTTCATCATAGTCTCTAATAATCCTTTGTATTTCTGTGATATCTGTTGTAATGTCTTTTTTTCATTTCTGATTTTATTTATTTGGGCCTTCTCTCTTTTTCATAGTCTAGTTAAAGGTTTGTCAATTGTGTTTATGTTTTTTAAAAAACAATCTTTTGTTTATTTAATCTTTCAAATAGTTTTTTAGTCTCAATTTCATTTATTTTGGCTCCAATCTTTTTTTTTTCCTTCTACTTATTTTGGGTTTGGTTGGTCCTTGCTTTTTCAGTTCTTTGAGTTTCAACATTAGGTTATTTATTTGAAGTCTTTTTATTTTTTTGACAAAGCTTTTCTCTTAGCACTGTTTCTGCTGTATCCCATAGGTTTTGGTATGTTGTGTTTCCATTTTCATTATTTTCAATAAATTTTAAAATGTCATTCTTAATTTCTTCATTGACCTGTTGGTTGTTTAGGCATATTGTTTAATTTCCATGCACTTATGCAGTTTCCAATGTGCCTCTTGTTATTGACTTCTAGTTTTATTCATTTTGGTCAGAAAAGATCCTTGATATGATTTTTATATTTTTGAATTTGTTGAGACTTGTTTTGTGATCCAACATATGATCTGCCCTGCAGAATGTTCCATGTGTTAATGAAAAAAAAGTGTATTCTGCAAGAGTTGGATACAGTGCTCTCTAAACATCAGTTAGGGACATTTGGTCTAGAGTTTGGTTTAACTCCAATGTTTCTTGGCTCATTTTCTGCCTTGATAATCTGTTAACTACTGGAACTGGGATGTTGAAATCCCTTACTCATTGTATTGCAGTCTATCTCTCCCTTTAGTTCTATTAATATTTGCTTTATATATTTTGCTCCTCCAATGTTGGGTACATACGTATTTACAGTTATTATATCCTCCTGCTAAATTGACCCCTTTATCATTATATAACGACTTTTTTGTCTTTTTAAATAGTTTTAGTCTTGAAGTCTATTTTATCAGATATAAGTAGGCTGACTCTTGCTCCTTTTTGATTTTCATTTGCATGTAATATCTGTTTCCATGCCTTCACTTCCAGTCTATTTTGTCTTTACAGGTAAAGTGTTCCTTCCTTCCTTCTTCCCTTCCTTCCTTGCTTCCTCCCTCCCTTCCTTCTTTACTTCCTTCCTTCTTTCCATCTCTCTCTCTTTTTTTTTCTTTCTTTTTATTTGAAATGAGGTCTTGCTATGTTTCCCAGGTCTCAAACTCCTGGGCTCAAGAATCATCCCACCTCAGCGTCACAAGTGGATGATACTACAGGTTTGCCACACCATGCCTGACAAAATTAGTTTATTGTAGGTAGCAGATAGTCTTGTTTTTTTAAAAAAAATCTATTCAGCCACTCTATGCCTTTTAATTGAAGAATTTAGTCCATTTTTGCATTCAATGTGACTATTGATAGGTAAGAACTTGCTGCTGCCATTTTATTACTTGTTTTCTGGTTGTTTTGTAACTCCCGTCTTTCGTTCTTACTGTCTTCCTTTGTGGTTAGGTGATTTTCTCTAGTAGTATGTTTTAATTCTTTGCTTTTTATTTTTAATGTATTTATTATAGATTTATACGTTGGGTTACCATGAGGCTTACCAAAACATCTAATACATATAACAAGTTATTTGAACAGATGACAACTTAACTTTGATCAAAATGAAAAGAAGGGGAGGTGGGGATTGTTAATGGGTTTAAAAAAATAGAAAGAATAAATAAGACCTACTATTTGGTAACACAACAGGACGACTATAGTCAATAATAACTTAATTGTATATTTTAAAATAACTAAGAGAGTTTAATTGGATAGTTTGTAACATAAAGGATAAATGCTTGAAGCTATGGATACCCCATTTTCCATGCTGAGATATTATATATTGCATGCCTATATCAGAGCATCTAATGTATGTCTATAAATATATATACCTACTGTGTACCTGAAAAATCAAAAAGAAGGCCAGGCGTGGTGGCTCACGCCTGTAATCCCAGCACTTTGGGAGGCCAAGGAGGGCAGATCACGAGGTCAAGAGATCGAGACCAGCCTGGCCAACATGGTGAAACCCCGTCTCTACTAAAAATACAAAAATTAGCTGCGCATGGTGGCATGCACCAGTAGTCCCAGATACTCAGGAGGCTGAGGCAGGAGAATCGCTTGAACCCAGGAGTTGGAGGTTGCAGTGAGCCGAGATCGCGCCACTGCACTCCAGCCTAGCAACAGAGCAAGACTCCATCAAAAAAATAAATAAATAAAAAGAAAAAGTTTAAAGAAAAAAGAAAAGAAAACAAACAAACAAAAGTACTTTAAGGCCAGGTGTAGTGGCTCACATCTTTAATCCCAGTACTTTGGGAGGGTAAGGTGGGCAGATCACTTAAGCTCAGGAGTTCAAGACCAGCCTGGGTAACATGGCATCTCCACAAAAAAAAAAAAAAAAAAAATTAGCCGGGTGTGGTGGTGTATGCCTGTAGTCCCAGCTACTCAGGGGGCTGAGATGGGAGGATTACTTGAGCCCAGGGGGTCGAGGCTGCAGTGAGCCGAGATCATGCCACTACACTCCAGCCTGGGTGATAAACTGAGACCCTGTTACACACACATACAGAAAAAAACTTGAAAAGTTTTAAACTCAAACTCCAATTCTCCCCTCCGCATTCTGACTTTTTGTTGTCTCAATTTATATCTTTTTATATTTCCTATCTCCTAATAAATTATTATAGTTATTTGTGTAATATTTGTCTTTCAGTCTTCATACTAGAGCTATGAGTGATTTATACACCACAATTACAGTATTACAATATTCTAAATTTGTCTGCATACTGAATTTTACCAGTGAATTTTATATTAGCTTTGTGCAAAATTAATTGCAGTTTTGGCCATTGAAAGTAATGGCTGGGCATGGTGGCTCACACCTGTAATCCCAGCACTTTGGGAGGCCAAGGCAGGCAGATCACCTGAAGTCAGGAGTTCAAGACCAGCCTGACTAACATGGTGAAACCCCATCTTTACTAAAAATACAAAAATTAACCAGGCATAGTGGCAGTCACCTGTAATCCCAACTACTTGGGAGGCTGAGGCAGGATAATTGCTTGAACCCAGGAGGCGGAGGTTGCAGTGAGCTGAGATTGCTCTCCAGCATGGGTGACACAGCGAGACTCTATCCAAAAAAAAAAAAAAAAAAAATTAATGGCAAAAACTGTGATTACTTTTGCACCAACATAATACCTTCAGATGATTTTCTTGTTGCATGTTAGGATCCTTTTCTCTCAGATGGAAGGACTCCTTTTAGCATTTCTTGTAAGACAGGTCTGGTGGTGATGAATTTCCTCAGCTTCTGTTTGCCTAAAAAAGTCTTTATCTTTCCTTCATGTTTGAAGGATAGTTTTGCTGGGTATCACATTCTCAGTTGGCAGGGGTTTTTTCGTTTTTTGGTTTTTTTTCCTCCTTCAGCATTTTGTGTATGTCATCTCACTCTCTCCTGGCTGGTATGGTTTTTGCTGAGAAGTCTGTTGCCAGATAAATTGAAGCTCCTTTATGTGTATGTTATTTGCTTCTTTCTTTTGCTACCTTTTGGATCCACTTTTTGTCCATGACTTTTGAAAGTTTGATTATTATATGCCTTGGAGCAGTCTTATTTGGGTTGAATATGTTTGTTGATCTTTGACCTTCCTGTATATGGGTATTTATATTTTTCACTAAGTTTGGAAAGTTTTCTGTTATTATTTTGTGGGAGCTTTCTATGTCTTGCTCTTTCTCAACTCCCTCTTGAAAACCAATGACACTTAGATTTGCTCTTTTGAGGTTATTTTCTAGATCCTGTGGTTGTTCTTTATCTTTTTAATTTTTTTCTTCTCTGATTGCGTATTTTTAAAGCTCATTTATTTTTTTCTTCTTCATGATCAATTCTGCTGTTGAGACTCCGGTGCATTTTTCAGTTCAGCAAATGTGTGTCTCAGTTCCAGGATTTCTGTTTGATTTGTTTTTATTATTTAAATCTCTTTGTTAAATTTCTCTGATAAATTTCTAAATTGTGGGCCAGGCACGGTGGCTCACGTCTGTAATCCCAGCACTTTGGGAGGCTGAAGTGGGTGGATCACGATGTCAGGAGATCGAGACCAGCCTGATCAACATGGCAAAACCCCGTCTCTACTAAAAATACAAAAAATTAGCCAGGTGTGGTGGCACGCGCCTGTAGTCCCAGCTACTCAGGAGGCTGAGGCAAGAGAATCAATTGAACCCAGGAGGCAGAGGTTGCAGTGAGCTGAGACGGCACCACTGCACTCCAGCCTGGGCAACAGAGTGAGACTCTGTCTCAAAAAAAAAAAAAAAAAAAATTCACATTGTTCCTCTGTGTTATCTTGGAGTTTGCTGAGTTTTCTCAAGGTTGCTATTTTGAATTCCTGATCTGACAGTTCACATATTGCCATCTTATTGGGGTTAATCACTGGTTACTTCTTGCTTCATCCATTTGGGAGGTCATGGTTCCCTGTTTGCTGTTGTTTTTATGCACATATGTCTAGGTCTTTCCAATGATGGATTGTTTATTTTGCTGTCTAGGTTAGTGTTTCTAGCATACGTGTTTTTAGAGGTTTTGTGCAGGCTGCCTGTTGATTCCCTTAGCCCTAGATCACTGCCTCCTTTATGGCACTAGATGGCACCATAAGCCTAGATTTGCTGCAGTTCTCATGAAAGTTTGAAGTGCTGCCTGTCCTGAATTCAGGGGGAGGGTCCCAAAGAGAATGCCCCAGCTGTTTGGGGAGGCTGGCTAGGGGTTCATGCCCAGAGGACCTATGGCTCACACCTCCTACAGCATCATGCTCCTGAAATACGTCTCTGATTCAGTATCTGCTTTGTCTGAATGGAGACCAGCCTCCGTTTCACACACTGGGGCTGCTAGCCCCACTTTCACTGTGTCCCCAACTGCCCTCAAGGGTCCTTCTCTCTATAGGCACTTGCAATGCTTCCCCTGGATTGAGGCAGGAATGGCTTTTGTGCATAGGAATCCAAGATAATGGGGAAGCAGAGTGTCCACTGAAATCTCAGTTTTCCCAGTGTAGAAGCCTTGAGTCCAGGATAACTTTTCCACATGGTGCCTGGGTGTTTGCAGAAATGGGCATCACAGAAAAAGAAATCTGTTTCTCCTACCTTCTGCTCACAGTTTTTCACTTCTCTGTGGCTCCAGGGATTATCACAGCTTCAATTTTGAGTTCTGGGATATCCGTGGTGATAATCTTTTCTTTTTTTTAATAGGTTTTTGGGAAACAGGTAGTGTTTGGTTACATGGATAAGTTCTTCAGTGGTGATTTCTGAGATTTTGGTGCACCCAACAGTTGAGCAGTGTGCGCTGTAGCCAATATATAGTCTTTTATCCCTCACCCCACTCCCACCCTTTCCCCAAGTCTCCAAAGTCAATTGCCTTTGTGTCCTCATAGCTTAGCTCCCACTTATAAGTGAGAACATATGATGTTTGGTTTTCCATTCCCGAGTGACTTCACTTAGAATAATGGTCTCCAGCTCCATCCAGGTGAATGCCATTATTTCATTCCTTTTTATGGCTGAGTAATAATATTCCATGGGGTGTGTGTGTGTATATATGTGTGTGTGTGTGTGTGTGTGTGTAATTTTCTTTATCCACTCATTGATTGATGGGCATTTGGGCTGGTTGCAGTATTTTTGCAATTGCAAATTATGCTGCTATAAACATGCATGGGCCAGGGTGCGGTGGCTCACACCTGTAATCCCAGCACCTCAGGAGCCTGAAGCAGGTGGATCACGAGGTCAGGAGTTCAAGACCAGCCTGACCAACATGGTAAAACACTGTCTCTACTAAAAATACAAAAATTAGACAGGGGTGGTGGTGCATGCCTGTAATCCCAGCTACTCAGGAGGCTGAGGCTGGAGAATTACTTGAACCAGGAAGGCGGAGGTTGGAGTGAGCTGAGATCTCACCATTGTGCTCCAGCCTGGGCAAGAGTGGGACTCTGACTCAAAAAAAAAAAAAAAAAAAGTTTCCACTCTGCCATGTGTCCTCTGCATGTCTTTAGGCAAGTCATTTCACCTCTCTGGACCTCATGGGGTTTCTGGGAGACACATGTGAAATAATAAATACAAAATGGCTGGGAAAACAGATAAAGAATGAAGCAGGAATAATAATTTGTATAGTTGCTTGACTCCTTTTCCCCATCCCTGGCATGAGGGAGGCATGGGACATCGTAAATGCTCAATAAATATCTGCTAAATAAATGAATTCTAGAGTCAACCAAAGGTAAAATACATGCTATTGTATGGAATTAGATTTGTTCTCACTCGGTGCACACCATGTTCTTCATTAGATGAATCAAATTTAAATACTACATTGAAAATTCTAGAGTCAACTTATTCCTCGATTGAGTTGATTCATTTCTTAAATTGCTTTCTTTGTAAGAGCATCATTAAATTGTGAACACTCTTATGTCCCATCTTTTTCCTTTTATTGCTGTGTAGATAAAGATTTCTCAGGACTGTTTTTCAGATAGCAGACAATATTGTTTTTAATATAGAATCCAGTCACAGGAGTATCTTTCCATAGGACACCTAGCTCCAGAAACTCAGAGTGGAAAGCCCATTTTAATAAAATAAAAATCAAATTTGTCCCCAAGCTGGTTGTCCTTTAGTCATTCTTAAGGCTCAATGTTTTTTTAGGCTAATCTGATTTTCACCCCTAGAAGCTGACTGATTTGTTATATCATTGAAACTAAATTCTCATTTGCTTGACACAAGAAAAGCATCCTAATTTTCATCTTAAAGCTGTCTTCTGATTGTAAATGCAAAGATTCTCTCTAGAAAGATCCATAAGAACATGCTAACAGTAGTTGCCTCCAGGTAGAGGAATTTGGGGCATGGGGTAAGGTGGAAGAGAGAGATTTTTTAGTGTAAACTCGTGTGTGTGTGTGTGTGTGTGTGTGTGTGTGTTTGACAGAGTCTTGCTCTGTTGCCCAGGCTGGAGTGCAGTGGCACAATCTCGGCTCACTGCAGCCTCCGCCTCTGGGGTTCAAGTGATACTCATGCCCCAGCCTCCCAAGTAGCTGTGATTACAGGCATGTGCCACCATGCCCAGCTAATTTTTGTATTTTTAGTAGAGACGGGGTTTCACCATGTTGGCCAAGCTGGTCTCGAAGTGATCTGCATGCCTCGGCCTCCCTACAGGCGTGAGCCACCACGCTCGGCCTCTTTTGTATATTTTGGGGGGAAAAAATTATGTATGTATTACTTTTTTTAAAAACCCACTATTCTTCAGGCAAGAGCCAGTAGTAACCGTGTGTTTAACCAACTCTTAGTCACTGGGGGGAAAAAATTTAAATGGCAGAGAAAATTGTTCTTGTATTGGAAGACAAAGCCAGGCCCTAAGAAAATTATAAACTAGATGAAGTTTCTTTACAGGGACTAGTGTGTAGGATTTCTCAACACTGTGGGACTCAGAAAAAATTGAAAGCAATTTATAGTTTTGCTTTTTTTTTTTTTTTTTTTTTTGAGACAGAGTCTCGCTCTGGTGCCCAGGCTGGAGTGTAAAATGGTATGATCTCGGCTCACTGCAACCTCTGCCTCTCGGGTTCAAGCAATTCTCCTGTCTGAGCCTCCTGAGTAGCTGGGACTACAGGTGCCCACCACCATTCCTGACTACTTTTTGTATTTTTAGTAGAAACCGGGTTTCACCATGTTGGCCAGGCTTGTCTTGAACTCCTGGACTCAGGTGATCCACCTGCCTTGGCCTCCCAAAGTGCCAGGATTACAGGTGTCAGTCAACGCACCTGGCCTCATTTTGTATAAAGGAAAACATATGGTATCTCGGTTGTTAATGTTTAGAGATTAAATCAACCAAGTAATTGTGGAACCCTTTTTTAGGAGCAAAATGTTTTGTCACCGTTTAGACTTGAGGCCTCAATTTCCTCACTTGCCAAAATGGGGGTAATGAAGTAGGAGAAGCTCCCTTATCCCCCTCTCAGGGCGTGGGACAGGGATGTAGCTCGCTTCTTTGGTGTCCCACTGCTCAAAGCCCTAGGGGGAGCATGCAAATGGGCAGATCATGGGGAATGTTTTTTGGGCTCGATCCTACAGCAGCATCCAGGGTTGAGTGTTTACAGCTCCTCAAGCTCCAGTTGGCGCGCGTTACAGTGTGTTCTTTCAGCTTTGCTGTCTGTAGGTGGCTTGTGTTAATCAGCTCAGTTAGACTCTTTCCTTATCCCAAGGACAGAGGGCTTTCTGTATCCCAGATCCTTGCTCTAATGTACTGGAAAAATCGGATCACACGGGGGCTTGGAGGATGAGTGCAAGATTTTATTGGGTGGTGGAGGTAGCTCCCAGCGAGATGGGTGGGAAGCCAGAAGGGGGAAGATGGATGGGAAGCCAGAGTGTGAAGGTTGTCTTCCCCTGAAGCCGGGCCGCCCAGCGGACTCTCCTCCGACTGCCCCTGGCCGAATTCCCCTTGGTGTCCATGTCGTTCTGCTGTCACTGGCCTGCTGGTGTCTGCTGGTGTCTGTTGGTGTGCTCCTCTGTTCCTCTTGATGTCCAGCCACTTGTGTGTGTGCCCACTATTGTCCTGGGTTTTTATGGGCACAGGATTGGGAGGCGTGGTGGGCCAAAAGGCAACCTTTTGGGTGTGAAAACAGAATGCCTGTCCTCATCTAGGCCTGTGGGCACAGGCCTGAGGGTGGAGCCCTCGCCAGGGACCCTGTCTTTTCTACCCAGCATTTCCCTGCCCTCCTACCATATCAGCAATAATGCCAAATCCTATAAGAGTTTTTGGAGTTTTTCACAGGAGACGTTTGTAGAACACAGCCAACAGGGAAAGGCAGAAAACATTCATTTCTTGAGTGTCTACTGTGTGCCACTTACCATGCTGATTGTTTGCTTTTATTTTATATCTTCAGAGCTATCATGCCACATAGGTATTATAATAGTTCCGATTTTATTTTAGAGGCAGGGTCTGGCTCTGTCATGCAGGCTGGAGTACAGTGGTGCCATCATAGCTCACTCCAGCCTTGAAATCCTGGGCTCAAACTGGTTGGCTTTTAATCACCTCCAGAGTAGCTGGGACTACAGGTATGTGCCACCATGCCTGGTGAATTGCTTTTTTTGTTTTTTTGTAAAGACAGGGTCTTGCTATGTTGCCCAAACTGGTCTCAAACTCCTGGCCTCAAGCAATCCTTTTGCTTTGGCCTCCCAAAGTGTTCAGATTACAGGTATGAGCTACCATGACTAGCCTATAGTTCTCATTTTATAAAGAAGATGGAACCTCAAAGAAGTTCAGTAACTTACTCAAAATCACAAGTTAATGAATGCAAGAAGTAAGACTCCAATTTAGGTCTGTATGATAAAAAAAAAAAAAAAAGCCTGGCAAAATCCTGGCTTCCCGGGGCTGGGTGTGGTGGCTAATGTCTGAAATTCCAGCACTTTGAGAGGCAGAGGTGGGTGGATCGCTTGAGGCCAGGAGTTGGAGACCAGCTTGGACAACATGGTGAAACCCTGTCTCTACTAAAAATACAAAAATTAGCCAGGAATGGTGGCGCATGCCTGTAATCCCAGGTACTCAGAAGGCTGAGGCAAGAGAATCACTTGAACCCAGGAGGTGGAGGTTGCAATGAGCCGAGATCATGCCACTATACTCCAGCCTGGGCAACAGAGTGAGACTTCGTCTCAAAAAAAGGAGAAAAAAAGAGCCTGGCTTCGTACTCTGCTTGCCTAGGATTTCAGTGGTGCCCGGTCAGGCACCTTTTGAGGCACAGACTGATCCTGACTGGACTGCATTAGGTGCAACAAACCCTTCAGGTTTGTCTTCCAGTGACCCACCACAGGTGGTTTGGAGGCCACCTTCCCATCCATCACAACTACAATAAAAGAAACCAACATTCATTTCATCTTTATGTTGTCTGCATATTTGGTTGTTTTGAGTGACTAGACCACAGATGGTCTTACAAATAGGCGACTGAGTATTACAATCACTTTTAAAATGTAACACAGTTTGTGTGTGACTCAAGCAAAAAGTTTGAATATTAGGGAAATTAGATCTAGGGAAATGGCCCTAAAGTCTAAATTTCAGTGCAAAATTCAAACAACCAGAAAGTTAAAATAACTAGAATGTTTTCCTTTTCTTTTTTTCCTTTTCTTTTCTTTTCAGACAGAGCCTTGCTCTGTCCCCCAGGATGGGGTGCAGTGGTGCGATCTTGGCTCACTTCAGTCTCCACCTCCCAGGTTCAAGCGATTCTCCTGCCTCAGCCTCCCGAGTGGATGGGATTACAGGTGTGCACCACTACACCCAGCTAATTTTTTTACCTTTAGTTTGTTTGTTTTGTTTTTGAGACGGAGTTTCACTCTGTTGCCCAGGCCGGAGTGCAATGGCACGATCTTGGCTCAATGCAACCTCCGCCTCCCAGATTCAAGCGATTCTCCTGCCTCAGCCTCCCGAGTGTCTGGGATTACAGGCATGGACCACCACGCCTGGCTAATTTTGTATTTTTAGTAGAGACAGGGTTTCTCCATGTTGGTTAGGCTGGTTTTGAACTCCTGACCTCAGGAGATCCAACTGCCTTCGCCTCCCAAAGTGCTGGGGTTGCAGGCATGTGCCACCATGCCCGGCCTAGAATTATTTTCAGTATATAATTGGTGATTGATGTTTTGCTGTAGGCTATTTACATAATTCTCCTAGGCACTTAGCTGGGCCCCAGGGACACAGGGTGAATTAGACACAGGCTGCCCTTAACAAGTTCACAATCTTGTAGGTAAAACAGTGGTGGTATCACAGGGTAGCTTTGGGGAACTTTAGTTATTCCCTCCTCCCAGCCTCCCAGCCACAGCTATTTCTTGATATAGTTAGAGTTTTCATGATCTCATGTGAAGTACTTGGTCAACCCAGCTTCAAATTCTTTCTCTATCCAGTCTCTGTCCTTTGAAGTCCTCTGTAAGAGACATTCTGCAGCTGCTCTGAGGAATAAATACCATGCAGCCCAAGTGCAATGATAGGAGGACAGAATGTTCTGGAAGCACCTGGCCCAGCAAGCCCATTGCTGAAAGAGGGGTAGAGATAAGTCAGCCCAGGAAGGGTGGCCCACAGGTGATGTGGCTTCACGGTGCACTTCGCTTTGGGGAAAGCAATGGGAGACACAGACTAATGAAGGGCCAACTCCTGTGCCATGCTCAGGAATTTGCATGTTGATTTGCGTGTCTCTCCTCTCTTCCAACCACACTGAGGTGACAGGAAGCTTGTTTTGTTTTATTCTCCTTTGGAGTCCTGGCTCCTCCCACTGTGATTTATTGACCTGGAACAGGTGTCGAGTGTGTGTGCTGAATGGATGCAGATTTTGGGAACCGCATGAGGCAGAAATGTCACAGAAGGACTTGCGGGCAGCCACGCAGAGGAAGGATATGATGGGGACAAGATTGAAGGTGGAGAAGACACTGTGGCTAGGACTATGATCAAGGTGGGGTGTGGGGAATGAGGGGTGGGGAGACCAAGACACTGGCTGTAGGGCTGGGGAGCAGCAGAAGGATTAGAAAGATATTTAGGAGGTAGAATGAGCAGAACTTGGCTGGCTAGGGATAACTGTAACCATGAATGATGGTACGAGGAGCAGGCAGGGGGAGGGAAGTCCATGTAAGGCCAACAGATTTAACTAGAACAGAGTATTCCTCCAACCCATTCCAGAATGCACTGTATCTGAATTGCCAGCATTTAAAGATTAACCACATAATCACGGAACCTAATCTTGTTGAGACTTCTAGGGTTTTGTTGATAAACTCCAACTGTGGAGAGGTCCTCTGAGGTGGACTGATGGTTTATTTTAAATGGGATGTTCTGAATATGGTTTGATGGTGGCTTTTCCATCAATCATCTCATACTGAAAATTATGGTAGAGGGTGGTGAGTTCTATAAATTATTATCCTGTGGCAACTAGAATAGTGGCCTGCACACAGCAAGGGCTCCATAAGTAATTTTTTTTTTTTTTTCGGAGAGACAGGGTCTCACTTTGTCACCCAGGCTGGAGTGTAGGGGTGTGATCACGGTTCACTGCAGCTTTGAAATCCCAGGCTCAAGTGATCCTTACACCTCAGCCTCCCAAGTAGTAGCTGGGACTACAGGCGGGCGCCACCATGCCCACCTAAGTTTTTTTGTAAATTTTTTTGTAGAGATAGAGTCTTATTATATTGCCTAGGCTGGTCTTGAATGCCTGGGCTCAAGCGACCCTCCCACCTCAGCCTCCCAAAGTACGGGATTACAGTCGTGAGCCAATGCTCCCAGCCCACAAGTAATTTTTGAGTGAATGAATGCTGTCCCAAGATCATCAGCTTGTAAATTGCATTGATGTTCCTTCTTGTCTCCTTCAGCAATGCTGTTCTTGGTGCTGAGGATACAGTAGTAAACATAAAGACAGAAGTTCCTGCCCTGATGAGTGTCCATTATTTTGGGGAGGGCAGACAATAACCAAGATAGTTATGTAAAATGTCTACAGCATAGCATAGCAAATTATGATGCTATATTATAGGTTACCTTATGTTGTTATATTATTACCATTTTGCATTATATAGAAGGTGATTCCTTTCTCTCTTTCTTCCTTTCTTTCCCTCTTTCTTTCTTTCTTTCTGGTCTCTCTTTCTTTCTTTCTTTCTTTCTTTCTTTCTTTCTTTCTTTCTTTCTTTCTTTCTTTCTTTCTTTCTTTCTTTCTTTCTTTCTTTCTTTCTTTCTTTCTTTCTTTCTTTCTTTCTTTCTTTCTTTCTTTCTTTCTTTCTTTCTTTCTTTCTTTCTTTCTTTCTTTCTTTCTTTCTTTCTTTCTTTCTTTCTTTCTTTCTTTCTTTCTTTCTTTCTTTCTTTCTTTCTTTCTTTCTTTCTTTCTTTCTTTCTTTCTTTCTTTCTTTCTTTCTTTCTTTCTTTCTTTCTTTCTTGATATAGTTTTGCTCTTGTTGCCTAGGCTGGAATGCAATGGCACGATGCCGGCGCACCGCAAGCTCCGCCTCCTGGATTCAAGTGATTCTCCTCCCTCAGCCTCCGGAGTAGCTGGGGTTACAGGCATGCACCACCATGCCCGGCTAAATTTTTTTTGTATTTTTAGTAGAGACGGGGTTTCACCATGTTGGATAGGCTGGTCTCGAACTCCTGACCTCAAGTGATCCACCTGCCTTGGGCTTCCAAAGTGCTGGGATTACAGTCTTGAGCCACCACACCTGGCCTATTAGATTTTTTTTTAAATCCCAGATACATAATAATTTCAGTTGCGACTATTTCAGGATGTATCTCTGAAAGAAAAGTACTTTTAAAAAACCTTACTACAAAAATAGAATCACAAATAAAACATTAACAATCTTAAGTATCCAGTCCATATTCAAAATGTTTTCAGATATAAATAATTTTTTTTTTTTTAAAGACAGTCTGGCTCTTGTCACCCAGGCTGGAGTGCAATGGTGTGATTTCGGCTCACTGCAACCTCCGACTTCTGGGTTCAAGCGATTCTTCTGCCTCAGCCTCCCAAGTAGCTGGGATTACAGGCGCACAACACCACGCCTAGCTAATTTTTGTATTTTTAGTAGAGATGGGGTTTCAACATGTTGGCCAGGCTGCTCTTGAACTCCTGACCTCAGGGGATCCACCTGCCTTGGCCTCCCAAAGTGCTGGGACTGTAGGCGTGAGCCACCACGCCCGGCCACAATTTTTTTTAAAATTAATTTGTTGATGTTTTTTGACATCAGAACCCAAAGTGCACTGCATTTGGTTGATGTGTCTCCTGTCTCTCTCTCTCTCTCCCTCTTTATATTGTAGTAAAATATACATGAGAAATTGACAATTTTAAGCATTTTAAAGTATACAGCTTAGTGGCATTAAGCACATTTACACTGTGTGGAACCATCACACCATCCGTCTCCAGAACTACTTCTATCTTACCAAATTAAAACTCTGTACCCATTAAATTAAACTCCTAATTTCCCCCTCCCCCAAATCCCTGGCAACCACTATTCTACCTTCTGTCTTTGTGAATTTGACAACTCTGGGTACTTCATATATCCTAAGTCTCTTTTCATCAATAAGTTCCCACTTCCTCTTTTTCTTCCCTTGCAATTACTGTATTTGTGGATGAAATTGGCAGATTCTGGATTTTGCCATTTACATCCCCATAGTGTTGTTTAATTTGTTCCTTTATCTTCTTTTTCCTATAAGCTGGATGTAGGGAATTTATTTATTTATTTATTTATTTATTTATTTTTTGAGACGGAGTCTCGCTCTGTCGCCCAGGCTGGAGTGCAGTAGCGGGATCTCGGCTCACTGCAAGCTCCGCCCCCCGGGTTCACGCCTTTCTCCTGCCTCAGCCTCCCGAGTAGCTGGGACTACAGGCGCCTGCCACCACGCCTGGCTAAATTTTTTGTATTTTTTTAGTAGAGACGGGATTTCACCATGTTAGCCAGGATGGTCTCGATCTGACTTCGTGATCCACCTGCCTCGGCCTCCCAAAGAGCTGGGATTACAGGCGTGAGCCACCGCTCCCGGCCAATTTATTCATTTTTAAATATCATTTGAAGGTAGAGTGGACAGGACTTGCCGGCCAATTGAAGGTGGAGTATGAGAGAGAAGAATCAAGGATGACGCCAAGGTTTTTGGCCTGAGCAACCGGAAGAATGGCATTGCCATTTTCTGAGATGGGGAAGACCGTGGGAGTAGGTTTGGGAGGGGACAATCTGCTTGGATATTTTAGGCTTGAGGTGTTTATTAGACACTCAAGTGGAGATGCCAGGTGCCAGGTGAATATGTGAGCCTGGAGTTAATGAAAGTGGCTGCAGCAGGAGACATGAGTTTGGGAGTTGTCAGCAGATAGATGACATTTAAAGCTCTGAGACTAAAGGAGATCACCAGAGAAGCAAATGCAGATTGTAAGAGAGAGAGGAGGGGAGAAGTTCGAGGACTGAGCTTTAGCACTTCAATATTAAGTGCCAGGAAAATTGAGGAGGAACCAGCAAAGGAGACTGAGTAGGGGCACCCAGTACAATAGGAGAAAATCTAGGTTAGTGTGGTACCCTGGAAGCCAATCATTCTAAGGAGGAGATTATGAAACATGGGTCATATGTCATGGATAGGCCAAGGAAGATGAGGACTGGGAATTAATTATTATTGGGTAGAAAAGAGATGCCCTCCCCCAGGCATGGTGGCTCACGCCTGTAATCCCAGCACTTTGAGAGGCCGAGGTGGGTGGATCATCTGAGGTCAGGAGTTTGAGACCAGCCTGGCCAACATGATGAAACCCCATCTCTACCGAAAACATAAAAAATTAGCTGGGTGTGGTGGCATGCACCTGTAATCCTAGCTACTCAGGAGGCTGAGGCAGGAGAATTGCTTGAACCCGGGAGATGGAGGTTGCAGTGAGCTGAAAGTGTGCCTCTGCACTCCAGCCTGGGCGACAGAGTGAGACTCTGTCTCAAAAAAAGAAAAGAGATGCCCTCCCTTTTGATGCTCTTTAAACAAATCATGTATAATTAAATTAAAACTCAATGGCCAGGTGCAGTGGGTCACGCCACTTTGGGAGGCCAAGGCGGGTGGATCACCTAAGGTCAGGAGTTCAAGACCAGCCTGGCCAACATGGTGAAACCCTATCTCTACTAAAAATACAAAAAAGTAGCCAGGTGTGGTGGCGTGCACCTATAGTCCCAGCTACTCAGGAGGCTGAGGCAGGAGAACTGCTTGAACCCGGGAGGTGGAGGTTGCAGTGAGCCAAGACGGCACCACTGCACTCCAGCCTGGGTGACAGAGTGAGACTCCATCTCAAAAAAAAAAAAAAAAAAAATTAGGCTGGGCGCAATGGCTCAAGCCTGTAATCCCAGCACTTTGGGAGGCCAAGGCGGGCAGATCACGAGGTCAGGAGATCGAGACCATCCTGGCTAACACGGTGAAACCCGTCTCTACTAAAAATACAAAAAAATTAGCTGAGTGTGGTGGCGGGCGCCTATAGTCCCAGCTACTCAGGAGGCCGAGACAGGAGAATGGCGTGAACCCAGGAGGCAGAGCTTGCAGTGAGCCAAGATCTCACCACTGCACTCCAGCCTGGGCGACACAGTGAGACTCCATCTCAAAAAAAAAAAAAAAATTAAAACTCAAAACAAAGTTCCCAGGGAAACATTCTTTTCATGTATAGGAATTAGTGGAGTGTGATGTCATAGTAATAAGAGAGGTTAGTGGTTAAGAGCAGAGGCTTGGAAATTAGGAAACCTGGATTTCAGTATCAAGCTCTGTGATCCTGTGCAATTAATCCCCTAAGCATCAGGATTCTCCTCTGTAAAATAGGAATAATAAGAGACCCTTCTAAATGTGGCTCTTGCAGGAAAAACATGAGATGAGCATACTTTTATGCCAGTAAAGGACTTAGCAGGATGCCTGGCTCGCCATAAGTACCCAACAAATTGTTGGCTATTATACATATGATAGGATGACACAGGTAGGCACATGACTCTCAGATACTTTTGCCTAGGTGTTTAAAATAACAGGAAAGCCATCATTTTAGTTAAATATATGTACTACTAAATAGAGAAAAATACATGACAGCCACAGTTGGAATTTTGATGATAAAATGGTAATTTTAACATAAATTGAATAGCATATTTAAAAAAAAAAATCTCTGAAACAGTCATTCCAGTGGAACCGAGGAACTGTAGACCTGGCTCGCAGAGGGAGGGAACTTTGCTTTTAAAGGGTCCTGGCTTAGTTGCATTAGTTACTACAGACACCAAACACTTGGATGAAGTTGTTATTAGGATTTACTTTAGGGCCGGGCACGGTGGCTCACACCTGTAATCCGAGCACTTTGGGAGACTGATGCAGGTGGATCACCTGAGGTCAGGAGTTTGAGACCAGATTGACCAACATGGTGATACCCTTTTTCTACTAAATACAAAAAATTAGGCAGGCATGGTGGCTGATGCCTGTAATCCCAGCTACTTGGGAGGCTGAGGCAGGAGAATCACTTGAACCTGGGAGGTGGAGGTTGCAGTGAGCCAAGATCGTGCCATTGCACTCTAGCTTGGGCAACAAAAGCAAAACTCCATCTCAAAAAAAAAAAAAAAAAAAAAGAAAGAGAGAGAGAGATTTACTTTAGCTTTGTGCAATGTCTGTTATTAAAAGCCTTTGGTGGCCGGGCATGGTGGCTCATGCCTGTAATCCCAGCACTTTGGGAGGCTGAGGTGGGTGGATCACAAGGTCAGGAGATTGAGAACATCCTGGCTAACACGGTGAAACCCCGTCTCTACTAAAAATACCAAAAAAAATTAGCGTGGTGGTGGACGCCTGTAGTCCCAGCTACTAGGGATGCTGAGGCAGAAGAATAGCATGAACCCGGGAGGCGGAGCTTGCAGTGAGCCGAGATCGTGCCACTGCACGCCAGTCTGGGCGACAGAGCGAGACTCCATCTCCAAAAAAAAAAAAAAAAGCCTTTGGTTCAGTTTTATTTGTTTTCTGTGTTTAAGCAAATAAACACCCAGTGTTTTCCAAGAGCATTTTGACTCTGGTCTGCTCTCCAGAGAAGCAGGATATAAGCTTGTCCACAAACCCAAATGAAAACAAAGGGCCCACACAATTGCCACGCAACTGGTGACCAGACAAGTTCGCTAAATCTCAGCTGGGGTGGAAGTTCCTTGAGACCAGGGAATTTGAGTCACCTTGTAACCCTAAACAAAGCCAGGCATAAGTTGGATGCTTACCATATGTTAGTTAATTGAAAGAAGGAAAAACAGAGCACTGCACTGATAGAGAACAGTGACTGTGCACCTGATGTGCCGCAATGTGGTTTGGTGTTAAAAAAAATCACTCTCATTCATTACTCGTAGGAGTTCAAATGGGAACCACAGTTCCAAAAAAGCAATTTTGGCAACGTGTAATGACAGCCTTAAAACTATAAACACAAAGATGTTCCCTGCAGCCTTATTCATAATTTTTAAAAATAAAAAACAAACTGAACATCTAATAATAGGCTATGTAATCGTCCAGTAGCTCTATTGGATGGACTATTACATTATTATAATTATTCAAATTAATATTTCCCCGCTTCCTCCCTGCTTTCCTTCAAGAGGTGGGGGAGGCCACCTGGCCTGAGCTGAAGGCCAAGATACAAGAAAAAAATGCAAAGGTTCTATTTTGGCAGCGTTTACATGGGCAGGGTGTCGTGGGGAGGCTGGCGGAGGGAGTGGGAGCAGGTGACAGAGAATATAGGGTAAGTTAGAAGGCTCTCAGTGCTGGTAAAAATAAAATAGAGTAAAGGGTGGGGGTAGAGTTGAGGGTGGCGTGACCAGATTTCTGTTCAAATAGGATGGTCTTTTTCCTGTGAACTTAAGACTGCTCTAAGGCCAGGCGCGGTGGCTGACGCCTGTAATCCCAGCACTTTGGGAGGCCGAGGCGGGCGGATCACAAGGTCAGGAGATCGAGACCATCCTGCCTAACACGGTGAAACCCCGTCTCTACTAAAAATACAAAAAATTAGCTGGGCATGGTGGCACACGCCTGTAGTCCCAGCTACTCGGGAGGCTGAGGCAGGAGAATCGCTTGAACTTGGGAGGCAGAGGTTGCAGTGAGCTGAGATCGCGCCACTGCACTCCAGCCTGGGTGACAGAGTGAGACTCCGTCTCGAAAAAAAAAAAAAGACTGCTCTAAAAAATAAAGTGTATTAAAAAGAAACTACGATGTTCAGTGTATGCTTCATCTACGGTCAAAGAGTCAAAGACTGAAGTGACAGTGGAAGCCAGGTGGTTATCTGGGAGGCTTACAAGACAATGTGATAGTATGGAAAATACTAGTATTAAGTGAAATGCTGGATGCAAAACTAGGCATAGAGGGGAAAAACTGGAAAGAAATAGTAAACACAGCAAAAGTAGTTTGTGTGAAAGATAAATTTTTTAAAATTATTTTTTGTAAAAACAGGGTTTCCCTACATTGCCCAGGATGGTCTCAAACTCCTGGGCTCAAGCGATCAATCCTCCCACCTCGGCCACCCAAAGTGCACAGGTGTAAGCCACCGCGCCCGGCCGAAGGATAAGATTTTGGGTGGTGCGCTCTTTTCTCCTTTCCATTTCTGCATTTTCCAATTTACCTTTAGCGACCGTTCTTTCCTGTTAAAAAAAAAATTCACGACCTTGAAGAAGATACACGGGCTATGACTTCGCTGTTGTCACCGAGCGCCCCGCCCACCGCGTTCTCCGACCCGCGGCCGGCAGGGGGCTCGCGGCCTCCGCCAGGCGTCGTTCGGCTCCGTCAGTTCCCACAGGGCCTTGTGCGACATGGGCTGCGCCGAGGGCAAGGCAGTGGCGGCGGCCGCCCCAACGAAGCTGCAGACGAAAGGCAAGAACGGCGATGGCCGCCGTAGGTCAGGTACGACCGAGGGCGAAGGCCTGGTCCCCAGGTCGACGGGCCGAAGCGGGCCTTCCGGCCGGGGTTGGGGATAAAGTGCCCCGGAGCCCCGGCCTTGAAGCCCCTCACTGGAGTCAGTGACTGACCGCGCGCCACGCTGGAGACCCCAGAAACGCTCCCCCAGGTCACCCCGGGAGACGGAGGCCGGCGGCCGGCCGAGGGCTGCCCCGCCCGCTGGCTGTGAGAGAGGTGGGAGGTGGAAGGAGGAGCGGGCCCGCCGCGAGGACCTGCCCGGAAACCTGTCGGAAACCGAACCGAGAGGCAGCGACCCGCCTGATTTCGCTCAGGGCCAGTTAGGGCGTCCTCTTCCTACAAGCACCGTGTTTCCAAAGAAACGTTACGGGGGAAGCGACCAAACCGACAGCCGAGTCCGGGGGTGCCCCTTCACCTCTCCAGAAGCCCCCGGCCCACTCCCAGCATCCTCCTCCATCGAGAATCTTGTCCGACACGCCTTCCCGGCCCCCTTTCTCCATCGCCTTGAATTTTGGGCACATTTCTCCCACCATCATCCCGCTTTATCCTTTCACTTGTTCTTCCAGAAGAGAAAGCTCCCAGTCTCTTCTCCATTGTCCGGATAATGCCAATAATGGCTAGTGGTTACTAAGCACTGACATGAGAGGGGCCTTTGGAAGCACTAGACATGGGTAATAATCTTGGTTCATGTTTCCAGCCATACTGAGAGATTTATCATAAACCCCATTATACAGATGAAGAAACTGAGAAGCAAAGAGGTTATAAAACTTACCCAAAGCACACAACTAGTAAGCGGAAGAGCTGGGATACCAGTTGAGGCCATCTGACTCAAAAGCCCTGGTCATAGTCATATGGCCGCCTCCACCTTTTTTATAGGCTTGAGAAAGTGAGGCTCCAAAAAGTGCCTTGCCCAATGGCTAGAATTATTAAATGCTGTAGGATCTGCCTCTTTCAAAGGCTTACAGTTTAGTTACAAGGCAGCATATGGTGAAGGGCTAAAAGGAGTGGTAAAAACAGCCAAGTGGGGATGGCAGCTCCCACAGAGGTAGGATTTGGCAGAGGTGTCTGAAGGGAGAACATTCTTGTTAGGGGAAGCAGCCGGTGAGACCATGCTAGAGATAGGGAGGCCTGTATATCCTGCTGGAGTTGAGGACTTGGATTAGGGGAAGGGAAGAATAAAGGAACAGGGTAGGAGCAAGGTCAGGCAAGGTCAAGGTCAGGCAGCTAATTTGTGGCCATTAGTACAATGAAGGAGTTTGAGCAGGTGCATCCCAAATTGACCTTTCATGTACCATCCTCAGGATCTTCTTGATATCTATGTCCTTCCATTTATTTACTGTTTTTCTTTAGCTACATTCTTTTTGTGTGTGGTTAAAAAAAAAAAAAAAAAAAAATTACCATCTTAATTTTTTTTTTTTTTTTTTTTTTTTAGTTTCGCTCTCGTTGCCCAGGCTGGGGTGCAATGGCGCCATCTTGGCTCACCTCAACCTCCACCTCCCAGGTTGAAGCGATTCTCCTGCCTCAGCCTCCCAAGTAGCTGGGATTACAGGCATGCACCACCACGCCTGGCTAATTTTGTATTTTTAATAGAGACAGGTTTTCACCATGTTGGTCAGGCTGGTCTCGAACTCCTGACCTCAGGTGATCTGCCCACCTCAGCTCCCCAAAGTGCTGGGATTACAGGCATGAGCCACTGCGCTCGGCTGACCCTAACCGTTTTTAAGTGTACAGTTTTCAGCAGTATTAAGTATATTCACATTGTTGTGAAGCAGATCCCCTGAACTTTTTCATCTTGCAAATCTGAAACTCCATGCCAACTCGTTAACTTTTCATTTTCCGTTTCCCCCAGCCCCTGGTATCCACCATTCTACTTTCTGTTTCTGTGAAATTTGGCTACTTTAGATTGCTTATATAAGTTGGTATCATACAGTGTCTGTCTTTTTGTGACTGGCTTGTTTCACTTAGCATACTGTCTTCGAGTTTCATCTGTATTGTAGCATGCGACAGGATTTCCTTACTTTTTAAGGCTGAATAAGATTCCATTGTGTGTGTGTATATGTACATACACACACACACATATATATACACACACACACACACAAAATGGAATATATATATACACACACACCACATTTTGTTTTTCCCGAGATGGAGTCTTGCTCTATCGCCAGGCTGGAGTGCCGTGGCATGATCTTGGCTCACCACAATCTCCGCCTCCTGGGTTCAAGCAATTCTCCTCCCTCAGTCTCCCAAATAGCTGGGATTACAGGCGCCCGCCACCATGCCCAGCTAATCTTTGTATTTTTAGTAGTGACGGGGTTTCACCATGTTGGCCAGGCTGGTCTTGAACTCTTGACCTCGTGATCTGCCCGCCTTAGCCTCCCAAAGTGCTGGGATTACAGGCTTGAGCCACCACGCCTGGCCTGAACTATTTTATAATACAGAAAAGCTCACTCGTTATAACACAACTTGCTAAATTTTTACAAACAAAATACATGCATGCAGCCCACACTCAGCTGAGGAAATAAACGTTTCCAGTACCCCAGGAGCCCCTCTAATGTCTCTTACCCCCATACCAAGGGCAAACACTACTCTGATTTCTAACAGCATAGAAGAATTTCACCTATTTACATTTACTTTTTGAAACTTAAATTTAGGCATATTTTAAGCATTAATCTATTAAAGCACGGCTTTATACTAGGTATTTTTCTTTTTCTTTTCTTTTTTTTTTTTTGAAATAGGGTATTGCTGTGTTGCCCAGGCTGGAGTGCAGTGGCCCAATCATAGCTCATTGCAGCCTCAACCTCCTGGGCTTAAACAATCCTCCCACCTCAGCCTCCCGAGTGATAAAGTGTGCCACCAAGCCCAGCTAACTTTTTTACATTTTGTAGAGATGAGGTCTTGCCATGTTGCCCAGGCTGGTCTCAAACTTCTGGGCTCAAGTGATCTTCCCACCTCGGCCTCCCAGAGTGCTGGGTTTACAGGTGTGAGCCACTGTGCCCAGCCTAGATATTTTTCTATACACATACATATATACATAATGATGATGATGATTTTTCTAGAGATGGGGTCTCACTCTGTTGCCTAGGTTAGAGTGCAGTGGCATGAATCATAGCTCACTGAAACTGAACAGCTGGGCTCAAGTAATCCTCCTGCCTCAGCTTCCTGAGTAGCTAGGATTACAGGGACACACCACCATGCCTAGCCTCAATTTTTAAATTTTTTGTAGAGATGGGTCTCACTAAACAACAGCCCCGTCTGATCTCGAACACCTGGCCTCAAGTGATCCTCCTGCCTCAGCCTCCCGAAGTATACTGCACCAGGCCCATATTATACATAACTATTGACATTAAAAATGTTCTTTTGTGTGTCACCTACAAACACTCTAGAAGCCACCTTCCTTAAGTACCATATGATCTCTAAGTTCCTTCTCAAATTAAAATTATGTGGTTAAGTTTCAAGAAACTAATTTCTTAATGATGCAGAAGGTTTTGTTTGAATGACTCTTCATCCAAGCATCTATTATTTATCAGGCACTGGGAACTCAGGGATAAACAAGGCATGATCTCAGTCCTTGAACATAGAGTCTCGTGGAGAAGAATGGCGTAGAAAATGCAGTGTCATGATGTGTAATCATAAAAGTAGATGGGTACACACCACTTCAGGAGAATGGCAGAGGGAGTTAACATCTTGGCACTTAGCATTTAGTATTTCTTCTGTAACACACATTCCATTCTATTTTAATGAGCTTGCAAACATTTTTCCTGCTGGATTTTTGAGGATCAGGAATGTGTTTTGTTCACTATCTTATCTCCCACAGTCCTTGGCGTACTGCCCTACAAATCAGTAAATGTGTTTATATGACTCATATGGCAAAGGGCAATTTTTTTTTTAATAAGTGAGGAATGTTCCAAAAGCCAATGCTATTAACATTGACCAGCTTTTTCTAGTAAGGAGAGGAGACAGTATTTTTTCAAAGTGCGGTCCTAAGCCCACCTGCAAGAGAATTAATTACATGCTGGGGATGTGTAGATTAAAAACTCATTTTCCTGTTCTCCATTTCAGACCTACTAAATCAGCCTCAGAGTGAATGAAGCTTCATTTTTGGTGTCTCAAGTGATTCTATCTGAACCAAGGCCTGAGAACACTGCAGTGAGGTGTTTAGGCCAGCGTCAAATCACCTATTTCTGGGCAGAGGTGCCTATCCATAGCAATGGGGCTGAGGCTGGGGTGGAGGTTGCTACTGCAGATCATTGAGGCTGATAAGGGTGAGTCAGATGCCCCAAGAGGAAATTGAAAGCTTTGGAATGGAACCAAAGATCGTGACTGGCATGCAGTCATGCAATCTGCAATCAGAAGTTAGTATTACACGATGCGCTAGATAATTGTAGAGTAATCTTGCTTTTTGTTGATTTTAACCAGGTAATTTAAAGTCATTACTGATTATTTGGATTTTCACATTTGAATGTTTACTTCTTTGTATTAATGTGTACTGAGTATTTAAAGCTTTTAAATTAGCTTTTTTAAAAAGTGTATTTTAAGCCAGGTGCGGTAGATCATGCCTGTAATCCCAGCACTTTGGGAGGCCAAGGCGGCTGGATCATCTGAAGTCAGGAGTTCGAGACCAGTCTGGCCAACATGGTGAAACCCCATCTCTACTAAAAAAATACAAAATTAGCTGGGCGTGGTAGCACACACCTGTAATCCCAGCTACTCAGGAGGCTGAGGCAGGAGAATTGCTTTAATCCAGGAGGCAGAGGTTGCAGTGAGCTGAGGTCATGCCATTGCACTCCAGCCTGGGTGATGAGAACGAAACTCCGTCTCCAAAAGAAAAAAAACGGGGGGGCGGTATTTTAGATTTACAGTTGGATTAAATCCTTGAAAGAACTCAAAAGAAGGAATTAATCTGTTAATGCCTTTCTTTACCTTCATAAAACATCAGGGAATATTTCATGAATATTCCTTATATCCTACTTTCTAGCTCTGAGCATTACTTTGCTGGTAGAAACTAGTCTACATGTATATAACTATAAATGACTATCACAAATCACTCTTTGATGTTAAAAACAAACTATCTGGCTGGTTGTGGTGGCTCATGCCTGTATTCCTGGCACTTTGGGAGGCCCAGCTGGGAGGATTGCTTGACACCAGGAGTTCAAGACCAGCCTGGGCAACAAAGTGAGCCTCAGTCTCTGCAAAAACAAATAGCTGGGCATGGTGGCGTGCGTCTGTTAGTCACACCTGCTCAGGAGGTTAAGGTGAGAGGATCGCATGAGCGTGGGAGGTCGAGGCTGCAGTGAGCCATGATCAGGCTACTGCACTCCAGCCTGGGTGACAGAGGGAGACCCTGTCTCAGAAAAACAGCAACAAATCTACCTGTTGGGTTTTTCGTTTGTTTGGATTTTTATTTTATTTTATTTTATTTTGAGACGGAGTTTCACTCTTGTTGCCCAGGCTGGAGTGCATTGGCATGATCTTGGCTCACTGCAAACTCCATCTCCTGGGTTCAAGCGATTCTCCTGCCTCAGCCTCCCAAGTAGCTGGGATTACAGGCATGCACCACAACGCCTGACTAATTTTGTATTTTTTGTAAAGACAGGGGTTTCTCCATGTTGGTCAGGCTGGTCTCGAACTCCTGACCTCAGGTGATCTGCCCGCCTCAGCCTCCCAAAGTGCTGAGATTATAGGCATGAGCCACCGCTTCCGGCCACCTGTTGGTTTTAGTGGTAGTGCAGTGGTTTTCAGCTTTCAACATTCAAGTACGCTCCCAACTTTGACAAACAGAAAAGTTATTTTTGCCACAATTTAGTGTGTTTATGGAAGGTGTATACAGAAACTTCAGATGACAGTGTCTGTTAGATGAAAAACTGAGCTGGGCAGGTGGTGGGAAGTTGTATAGACCCAGAAATAACTTATTATGGGAAGAATTAAGAGGCCACAATTAATGGGTCGAAAATTAAAAATCTACAGGGACAGGCAGGTCATATAAATGAGTGAACCAGGCAGGTAGTAAACAACAGAGAGTGGTGGAGACTGGGGTGGACTGAGGAGAGAATGCTGTACAGACAGGGCAATTTCTACTGAGCTTCCCTTTCTTTGGGTGGGAAAATGAGTGTAGTGTGGCCAGACCTGCTTTTTTTCAAGAGAAACTAGAAATCTCTATTTATCATTTTTGTGACTTCCCAGCTTGTGAATGTCAGCAGTAATGCAATTAAGCAAAATACTGAGGGTCAAACAAGATGTGATTGCAGGTAAATATGGTCTGTGAATGTGTAGAATAATGTCAAGCTGGCACACATTTAAAAAATGAGAAAAAAATGGTGTCTTTTGAATGTATAGAAGTGGCTGGGGCAGAAAACAGTTTTTCTTAGATAGTAACACAGTGCAGAGAAGTGTCTGAGTGAACAGTGTAAATGACCGCTGTCAAAGTATGGTTTTCGAAACGTTAAAAATATGATCTTGTACAGAAAAAAAAAACAGGTATCAAAACTTAGTCATTAATTAAACCAATAAATGAAAGAACCAATAAAATGGTAAAGCTAATTTAAAGGCAAATTCAAGGACTAGGGACATATAATCAAAGAAATGATGAATTGAATTTGCTAGTACAGTAGTTACAAAGCTGGTTAATGTCTCACAGAGCAATAAAACTAACTTTTGGGCCAGATGCAGTGGCTCATGCCTGTAATCCCAGCACTTTGGGAGACTGAGGCAGGCAGATCACTTGAGGTCAGGAGTTCGAGACCAGTCTGGTGAACATAGTGAAACCTCATCTCTACTAAAAGTACAAAAATTAGCCAGGTGGTGGCATGCACATGTAATCCCAGCTACTCAGGAAGCTGAGGCAGGAGAATCGCTTGAACCTGAGAGGCGGAGGTTGCAGTGAGCCGAGATTGCACTGCTGCACTCCAGCCTGGGTGAAATAGTGAGACTCTGTCTCAAAAAACAAACAAACACACAAAACGAACTTTTGGGATTACTGAGCAGAAATGTACGAGTTAACATGAAACTTCAGTGTCTAGGCTCTAATAAAATAGTAAACAGCAAAGTCAAGTACAGATACACTCTCTTAAGAAAATTAAATGATCCTTGGGTGGGCTTGTTAAACATGGTCCAGTATGACATTGAAAGGACATTTAGTCAACTTCTTTCTTTACTTCCAAGTTTGGACATTTTTCTTAAGATTGTGGATATTACAGTGTAGCTATGGCTGCCTTGAGATTATTGCTCACTTATATAGTGGCATTTTAAGCTGCTTAATCCCCTCAAATGTGCTGCCAAAATTCTACTTTTTCAAGTATGTGCAGCAGCTTTTCTCAAGTATGTGCATTTAAACTTTTAAAAATGTTTAAAACAACTGTGAGCAAATTGAAGGCTTGCTGCACTCTATATGGGGTCAATGTTTCATTAAGTGCTTTATCACAAAGATTTGTTTAGAAGTGGGCACAAGGCTCTTGGTCATCAAATTCGTTTTAGGTTTAGAGAAGTAATCTTACCTCTTGGAGCAAGAGCTAGATTTCACTCTTTTATGTATAGAGTGAGATCAAGGAAGAAGGGGAATAGAAGGAATAGAACTTAGCAAACAGCTCCCCACTCCCAAGTCAAGTTTGTTAGAAATGTAACACTGGACTACCATTGTTGGGAGACCAAGGAGCATGGTTTCGCTGTACCATTCCTTTCATGGGATTCCATGGGATCTTTCTAGATGTGCTGGACTGGTAAAAATCCTTACCTGTGGGTAGGGAGGGTGTGTCCAGTTGAAGCAGAATAAAAGGAAAGCTAAACCGGGAGGTGACCCTTGATCAAGCACTGGGAAAAAGTGGTAAAAACTCTTGAATCACTCACTGAGAGGCAGCTGAAGGTGGGGACTGGTGAGGAGGGAGCATGAACTGCTGCATCTGGCAGCCGGCTTTGGGGACCAGTGGCTGGTGCAGACTTGCTAAGGAGTGCTAATGGTGTTTATTAAAACAACAACAAAGGCAACTTAGTTACTCTGGCCCTCCGTGTGGGCAGAGTAGTGTGGGAAGGGGAGAGGGCAGATTGCAAAGGAAATATATGTGAGATTGTTTCTTTTTGCATAGGCACTGATGCATAACCATTCGCACTGGATTAGTCAAAGCTGTAACTCTTGATGAAATTTCCTTTAAGGATGAAGGACGTTTGACAAGTTTAGGTCTCCTTTTAAGCTTGTGGCACAAGTTTTTTTTTTCCTGTTCCCTGACCTTGCCAGACTCCCTCACTCATCTGTTCATGAATGGTTGTTCTCTTTTACCTAAAATATCCTTCCTTCTCTTTGCTGGGCAAACTGTCCTCACACATCAAGATGCAGTCCAAATGACAGTTTTGTAATTCCCCAAGTAGAGATAGTTTTGCCCTTTCTGGACATCTGTGGCTCTTCTCATTTTTTTTTTATAGGACATATAGTGTATCGTGTAGCATTCTACTAGACTGAGCTCCTGGGGGTAAGGATGTCTTGTTTATTTTTTATTTATGTTTTTTTGAGACAGAGTCTTGCTCTGTCCCCAGGCTAGAGTGCAGTGGCGCAATCTCGGCTCACTGCAACCTCTGCCTCCCAGGTTCAGGCAATTCTCCTGCCTCAGCCTCCCGAGTAGCTGGGATTACAGGTGGCCACCACACCCAGCTAATTTTTGTTTTTGTAGTAAAGACGGGGTTTCACCATGTTGGCCAGGTTGGTCTCAAACTCCTGACCTCATGATCTGCCTGCCTTGGACTCCAAAAGTGCTGGGATTATAGGCATGAGCCACCGCGCCTGGTAGCTGTCTTGTTTAGAGTTGAATTTCCTGTTTGGGATAGTTCATGGCACATAGTAGATGCTCGGTAAATGTTCAGATGTAGTTGTGTCAAGTTATTCCCTCCTGATTTTCTCCCCCACTGTTTGATCAACCCAGGAATCTCTTTCCCCCTTGAAAACTTCTTTTATCTACCTCTCTTGCCCCTGAATCACTGGAATCCTACAAATGGGACATCTCAGGCAGGTAAAATTGCCATTGTTATGAGGGTGAGAGAATGCAGATTTTTTACAGTGTATTTCCAATGTCCCATATGGAACATTGTATTTCCCAGTAATACAGTTTTTTTGAAAGAGGGGATAACACCAAAGTAGTCTTGTTAATTAGATAATATTTATTCATTTAATACTTACTAACCATCTTCCATATGTTAGGCATTGTTGTAGGTGCTGGGGATCTGTGAGTAAATATGCCCATATGGAGTTGTTTTCTAGAGTAATGTAGAACTTCTGAGAGCTTTAATGAAAAGGAGTAACATTTATTGAATGCTTATGATGATCCAGGTACTGTGCTGAGTGCTTTATATGTATTAACACATTTAATCACTGCAACAGGCAAATGAGGAAAGTGAGGCCCAGAGAGGTAACAAGCATACAACTATTAAGTAGTGGAGCGAGGATTCTCATGCCGGAAGCTAGTGTACTTAACCACTGTGCTCTACTGCCTTACTTAATAGAGTGATTGGGCACGTCTAATGAAACCTTGGTGATATGGTTTGGCTCTGTGTCCCCACCCAAATCTCACCTTGAATTGTAATAATCCGCATGTGTCAAGGGCAGTACCAGATGGAGATAACTGAATCATGGGGGCGGTTTCTGCCATGCCTGTTCTCATGATAGTGAGTGAGTTCTCATGAGATATGATAGTTTTATAAGGGGCTTCCCCCTTCGCTTGGCACTCATTCTCTCTCCTGCCACCATGTGAAGAGGTGCCTTCTGCCATGACTAAAAGTTTCCTGAGGCCTCCCCAGCCATGCAGAACTATGAATCAATTAAACCTCTTTTTTTTTTTTTTATAAATTACCTAGTCTCAGATATGTCCTTATAGCAGCGTGAGAATGGACTAATACACCTGGATTCCTCTATCCCCTCATAAGACCTGAACATGAAGCACTGTTTCCCATTAAAATAAGCAGTTGAAATAAAATCAAACTTTTTAGTGGATTACCAGTATCTGGAAACAATAGAAAAAGGAGCTTATGCCGGGCACGATGTCTCACGCCTGTAATCCCAGCACTTCGGGAGGCCAAGGTGGGCGGATCACCTAAGGTCAGGAGTTCAAGACCAGCCTGACCAGCATGGAGAAACCCCATCTCTACTAAAAATGCAAAAAATTAGCTGGGCGTGTGGTGGGCACCTGTAATCCCAGCTACTTGGGAGGCTGAGGCAGGAGAATCACTTGAACCCTGGAGGTGGAAGTTGCAGTGAACCAAGATGGCGCCATTGCACTCAAGCCTGGGCAACAAGAGTGAAACTCTGTCTCAAAAAAAAAAAGGAAAAGAAAAAGGAGCTTATTCATAACAGTTTAACCTTATATTTAGGGACAGGTAGACAGTTATACGGATGCTGAAGACAGCCAAAAATGTCCAGCTTAGGTTGTAGATGCTGAATGCTGTGGGCTCACTGACCCTTGCCTATGAAGCACTGTAGAATACCTTTATCACTTCATTTCCATAAGTTCAGTTATGTCCCTGGAATATAATCTTGAAGCAGAAGAGCCTGATATAATAACAATGTAGCCTCTAAGGTTGATCCCCAATATAAGATGATCTTTACAGAGATCTCCTGTTATATTTCAGGCTACTTATTTAGATTATGGCTCCACAAGTCATTTGAGCAAAGTGGAAAGAGAATTAGAGTGAAGAGAATGGAATTCTAGTTTCTGTTATATCCTTAAATAGCTGTGTGATTTTAGACAAGTTCCAAAGCACCTATGCGCCTTAGTTCCCTCATTTGCAAAATGAAGTGAATGGATGAATATTAAGTCCTCTCAAGCTGTAAAATTCTGTAGGTCTGTCTCCCATAAAATTAAAATTAGGCCCGTAAATGCATAGAAAATATAATAATTCCAAATAAAAATACCTAGCATTTTTGGATTCCACAATACGCAAGGTAATTTCCCATGTGTTATCTAAGACGTGTCTTTTTTTCCGGTCTTGGCTCCTGGAATGCATGCCTGAATGACTACTAAGGTTTTAACTCATTCACTTTATTTTATATGGTAAGTCAGTAGCTCAAGATAGTAAGGAATAACTTGCTTTAAAGTAATAAATATGTTAAGACCCAAAAGACTGTCAATTATATTTGGAAAAGATTTGGGTAGAGGAATTTGCTACATTCAAGTACATTTCTGGAACCAGTTATCTGAAAGTAGTGATCCTTAAATTCATGTCCTCCTCCTAAGATCTCTAGTGCAGTCTTTTATAACAACTGCTGAGTAACGAATATATCTAGTAGGATATCTTTTTAATTTTATTTTTAAAATTGGTATACAAATAAAATAGATTTTTGGTGTCCTTTTAATTTTTTATTATTTATTTTAATTTATTTCTTTTTGGAGAAAGGGTCTTGCTCTGTCACCCAGGCTCGAGTGCAATGGTGTGATTATAGCTCACAGCAGCTTCAAACTCCTGGGCTCAGGTAATCCTCCTGCTTGAGCCTCCTGAGTAGCTGTGACCACAGGTGAGTGGTACCATGCCTGGCTAACTTTTTTATTTTTATTTTTGTAGAAATGAAGTCTTCTTATGATGGCCAGGCTGGTCTCAAACTCCTGGCATCAAGCCATCCTCCCTCCTGGGCCTCCCAAAGTGCTGTGATTACAGGTGGGAGCCACCGTGTCTGGCCTTTGGTGTTCATTTTATGAATTTTAACATATGTATACATGATCAGGATACATAACAGTTCCGTTACCCCACAAAATTTCACCCATGCTATCCCTTTGTGGTTACAGCCTCCCCAGTTGATTAGGATACAACTGTATTCCAATCTCTGGAACCACTGACCTGTTCTCCATCAATATAGTTTTGTCTTTTCAGGAATGCCATATAAATGGAATCACAAAATAACATTTTGAGATTGATTTTTTCACGCAGCATAATACTTTTGAGATTCATCTAATTTGTCATGTGTATCTATAGTTTACTTCATTTTATTACTGAGTGGTATTACATTATACAAATGTACCATAATTTTTTTGCCCTTTCATTCATTGAAGGATATTTAGATTTCTTCCATTTTTTAGTGATTATAGAGTTGCTATAAGCATTGGTATATACGTTTTTTAAAAATTGATATATAAGGCTGGGTGCAGTGGCTCACACCCATAATCCCAGCACTTTGGGAAGCCGAGTGGGGCAGATCACCTGAGGTCAGGAGTTAGAGACCAGTCTGACCAACATGGAGAAACCCCATCTCTACTAAAAATATAAAATTAGCTGGGTGTGGTGTTGCATGCCTGTAATCCCAGCTACTCGGGAGGCTGAGGCAGGAGAATCACCTGAACCCAGAAGGCGGAGGTTGCAGTGAGCCGAGATTGTGCCACTGCACTTCAGCCTGGCAACAGGAGCAAAACTCCGTCTCAAAAAAAAAAAAAAAAAATCGGTATTTGATTAACATACCATAAATATAGGCCGGTTGTGGTGGCTTACTCCTGTAATCCCAGCACTTTGGAGGCTGAGGCAGGTGGATCACCTGAGGTTGGGAGTTTGAGACCAGCCTGACCAACATGGAGAAACCCCGTCTCTACTAAAAATACAAAATTAGTCAGGCGCGGTGGCACATGCCTGTAATCCCAGCTACTTGGGAGGCTGAGGCAGGAGAATCGCTTGAACCCAGGAGGCAGAGATTGTGGTGAGCCAAGATTGCGCCATTGCATTTCAGCCTGGGCAACAAGAGTGAAACTCTCTCTCAAAATAAAGTGGGGGCGGGGGGGAATAACCATTTAAAAGTGCACAGTTTAGAATGCAACCTTCACCACTATTGAATTTGAGAACATTTTCTTTTCTTTTTTTTTTTTTTTTTTTGAGACGGAGTCTTGCTCTGTTGCCCAGGCTGGAGTGCAATGATTTGATCTCGGCTCACTGCAACCTCCACCTCCCGGGTTCACGCCATTCTCCTGCCTTAGCCTCCTGAGTAGCTGGGACTACAGGCGCCCGCCACCACACCTGGCAAATTTTTGGTATTTTTAGTAGAGATGGGGTTTCACTGTGTTAGCCAGGCTGGTCTCCATCTCCTGACCTGGTGATCCCCCCGCCTCGGCCTCCCAAAGTACTGGGATTACAGGCGTGAGCCACCGCGCCCAGCCTAGAACATTTTCATTACTCCAAAAAGAAACCCCATACCCATTAGCAGTAAATTTTCACTCTTTCCCTAGCAATTGCTAGCCTACTTTCTGTCTCTATAGATTTGCCTATTCCGAGCATTACTTTTCTTTTCTTTTTTTTTTTTCTTTTTTTTTTTTGAGACAGGGTCTCACTTTGTCACCCAGGCTGGAGTGTAGTGGTGTCATCTTGGCTCATTGCAACTTCTGCCTCCTGGGCTTAAGCAATCCTCCCACCTCAGCCTCCTCAGTAGCTGGGACTACGGGCATACACCACCATGTCTGGCTAATTTTTGTATGTTTTGTAGAGTCAGGGTTTCATCGTGTTGCCCAGGCTGGTCTTGAACTCCTGAGCTCAAGTGATTTGCCTGCCTTGGCCTATTCTGGGCATTTCTTATAAGTGGAATCATACAATCTGTGGTCTTTTATGAGTGGCTTCTTTCACTTAGCATAATATTTTAAAGGTTTATTCACATTGCAGCATGTATTAGTACTTCTTTTTATTGTTGAATAACAGTGCATTGTATGAATATACAACATTTTATTTTATTTATTTTTTTTGAGATGGAGTCTCACCCTGTCGCCCAGGCTGGAGTGCAATGGCGAGATCTCAGCTCACTGCATCCTCTGCCTCCCGGGTTCAAGCGATTCTCCTGCCTCAGCCTCCTGAGTAGCTGGGATTATAGGTGCACGCTACCATGCCTGGCTAATTTTTGAATTTTTAGTAGAGACGGGGTTGCACCATGTTGGTCAGGCTGGTCTTGAACTCCTGACCTCGTGATCCACCTGCCTCGGCCTCTCAAAGTGCTGGGATTACAGGTGTGAGCCACTGCGCCCAGCCAATTTTTATTTCTATTTTAACCAGTTCTTGGACATTTGGGTTGTTTCCACTTTTTGGCTGTTATGAATAATGCTGAGAACCATCATGTACAAGTTTCATGTACACATATATTTTTTATTTTTCTTAGGCATATACTTTGAAATAGAATTGTTGGACCATATGGTAACTATATGTTTAACATTTTTTTCATTTTTTTTGAGACAGATTCTTGCTCTGTCACCCAGGCTGGAGTGCAGTGGTGTGATCTTGGCTCACTGCAACCTCCACCTCCCGGTTCAAGCAAGTCTCCTGCTTGAGCCTCCTGAGTAGCTGGGACTACAGGTGCGTGCCACCACACCCGGCTAATTTTTGTATATTCAGTAGAGATGGGGTTTCACCATGTTGGCCAGGATGGTCTCGAACTCCCAACCTCAGGTGATCCACCCACCGCAGCCTCCCAAAGTGTTGAGATTACAGGCATGAGCCACTGCGCCCAGCCATGTTTAACTTTTTGAGGAATTTCTAAACTGTTTGCCAAAATGTCTATACTACTTTACATTTCTGCCAGGAATGTATTAGGGTTCCAAATTTTCCACATCCTTGTTAACACTAGTTATTGTCTATCTTTTTTATTCTAGCCATCCTAGTGGTGTGAAGTGGTATTTCACTGTGGTTTGATTTGCATTTCCGTAATGAATAACGATGTTGAGCATATTTTCACGTGCTTACTGTTTATCGTCTTTGAATAAATGTCTGTTCAAAGTCTTTTTCCATTTTTTAGTTGGGTTTTGTTTTGTTTTGTTTTAAGGAGCAGAAAGTTTAATAGGCAAGAAAGAAGGAAGAAGCTCCCTCATACAGAGACAGAGGGAAAGTCAAGAGGAAACCCTGTGTGGGGCAGAAAAGTGGCTACTTATATGAGGAGGCTGGAGGAGGTGGTGTCTGATTTGCATAGGGCTCAGCATGTCATTCACGAAGCCCCTGAAAAATCTGGCCCTCCCACCCTAGCTTTTTAATATGCAAATGCAGGGCGCCATGATGTTTTACACACGTGAGGATGTGTGGGGGTGACCATGTTGCCAGGCACATGTCGGGGCAAGGGCAAGAAAAAGAGGGTGGGAATCACCATGTTTGGGTGGATTCAGTTTCTAATGGCCTGCATTTGCATATCAAAGGTTGCCTGCCCGGCTCTAAGAGCCCGGTCTTTCCTGCTAGACAAGAAACGTTTCTGGAGCTGCTTTAAAAGAAACGAAAACTTCCCAAGGACGCCTTTTCCTGTCTCTCTGCCTAAAATAATTTATTAATAACTCCTATAACATTCTCCCCTGTGGAGAGGTCACCCTAACTGCTGTTAGGGGGTTTTGGGCGACAACTATTTCTGGCTACTTCCTGCTGAAAAGGGGTGTCGAATGGGGAACAGCAGCTAGGGCCCCTCCTGGGGTCGATAAGCGTCCTCAGAAGAATGGTGTGTCCATGCATGGTTCAGTTTGCAGCAGCATTTGGAGTTGGATTGCTTCTAGGCGAGAGAAAACAATTTGATTTATAGTATTGAGAATACAGGGTTCAAATATTAATACAAGACATATAAGCAAGAGAGGGCTTAATAAAGGGGTTAACCAATTCCATAAAGAAGACTGGAATGCATTAAAGAGGGATTGTAGCCACCCGGGGCTGAAGCCTCCGTTTTTCCCTCAGCCTGTCAATAATTTTGATTTGATCTTTAAGTACCTGTAACCCTATTGCAAATAGTAGAGTGAGTATAGCAATTCCCATCAGGGTGGTGTAGTAAATAATTTTCATCTAAAATTTTACTTGCCAAGATATAGAATTTCCCTCTGGGGGGTGTCTGTGAAGTTCCTTGATTTTATTTTCCCAAACAAAGAAACCTCTGGGTTATGGGCACCCTACTCACTTTCATTACCTGGCAAAATTTGCAGGATAATTGCTCAGAACTACCATATTGATCCGGATTTTTACGTTACCCATCCCTTTTTGTTTCTTCCAAGCTGCAGGAGATCACCACTTCATCCACAGGAATAAGCAGGGTTAGTTTAAAATGTAGGCAAAAAGCTTAAAAACAATTAATGAGACTAGGATTTAATGACAAATGTATGATAAGCTTTGGAGAACAATTTCTCTCTCCAGTCCTTATTTTTGGTAAAAACAAATTATTATAGGACTGTGTGTGTTGTTCATAGAATAAACTTTAGTCTTATACTTGGCCTGATTATTTGCCTAAAGTGCAGCAAGAATGGTTATTTCTGCATAGGACTTTTGGATTGGCTTTGATGAAACACTATTCCACAAGGAATTTCAGATAAGACCTTTAAAGCCAAGCCCAGCCATGGGATTGTATCCTCAAATATCTGTAAGTTGGGTGATCCTCTTCTCCTTGAGGTCCCAAGATAAACTTGGAGTTCCTGGCCTATTAGAAAGTGACATTCTTAGGCTGGCACGGTGGCTCACGCCTATAATCCCAACACTTTGGGAGGCCGAGGTGGGCAGATCATGAGGTGAAGAGATCAAGACTATCCTGGCCAACATGGTGAAACTCCTCATCTCTACTAAAAATACAAAAATTAGCTGGGTGTGGTGGTACACAACTGTAATCCCAGCTACTTGGGAGGCTAAGGCAGGAGAATTCCTTGAACCTGGGGGGTGGAGATTGCAGTGAGCCGATGGAGCCACTGCACTCCAGCGTAGGTGACAGAGCGAGACACCACATGAAAAAAAAAAAGTGACGTTCTTTACTGACCACAGGTTAGGAACTCTGTGTGGGGACTGGGTAGACAAGACATGAGGCCAGTGCTCCCCAAGGGCTTTTATTGGCTCTGCATGTCAAGCTTGATTCCTTAAAGAGAAACACACCCTTTCAGTCAAAGCCTTGATCGTGTTAGACATAAATTTTTGGTGCTGCAAAGGAAATAGCACTCGAATATGAATTTTCTCAGCAAGGCAACTTTACTTTTCTGCAGAAAAGATGCTTCTAAGAAGCCTGATTGTCATGAGAGCATACCAAACAAAGAAAAGCAGAGGTTTTTATCCCTGACACATTGGGTCCTTACTGCTGTGTCCTATCTCCATTGGCTGGAGCTGGACTGCACAATCTAGACTGATCCTGATTGGCTAAAAACTTAAAACTTTCCTAAATAGGTAAATGCACAATGGAGAACAAAGGAAGGAAGGGGGTTGTTTGCAGACTAGGAGAATAATAACATTTCCAAATAAGGAAGAGATGTATGCTGTAAGCTGGGAATGCCTGGGCATTTTCAGACATGTCTGAGCAGGTTATAAGCCAGAACAAATAACTTGGTTAAAGTACAAGGACATAGAATGTACTTATTCCCTTACTATATTTAACAGCTACATAGGGCTTAACAAAGAGTTACTAGCAAAAAGCAAGGAAGCTTGAAGGAAGTTAGTTTTTAAAAGAAACTATTATTTCTAACATTTATTATTTATTCTTTAACAAAAAGGAAAACTTTGAAGAGGAACTTTTTACTTTTCACGGTAAAATAACCTGTTTTTCCAATTGTGTCCTGTTGACAAAGAAAAATGGATTTTTATTGCACTGATGCAAACAATTATATTGCCATAAGTTAAGAGTACTCACAGAGAGTTTCCAAATTCTAGAGGAACCAGACGGAGAAAAATAAAAATGCTCCAAATTTTGTTCACAGGAGTATACCTTACTCATTTTTTTCTGGATGGAGTTTCGCTCTTGTTGCCCAGGCTGGAGTGCAATGGCACAATCTCGGCTCACTGCAACCTCTGCCTCCCAGGATCAAGTGATTCTCCTGCCTCAGCCTCCCGAGTAGCTGGGATTACAGGTGCCAGCCACTACGCCTGGCTAATTTTTGTATTTTTAGTAGAGATGGGGTTTCGCCATGTTGGCCAGGCTGGTCTTGAACTCCTGACCTCAGGTGATCTGCCTGCCTTGGCCTCCCAAAGTGCTGGGATTACAGGTGTGAGCCACTGCACCTGGCTCCCTTACTGAATCATTTAGGGCCATAAATATTTCAAAATAAGTTTCCTTAACTCTGAAAATCAAAACAAGGATCAGCAATATTTCAAGCAAAAGTCAAAAGGGTTGCTTTAACTTTCTGAGTGCAGTCCATTTAGTTAACTCTTATTTTGCTTGATATTTGTGAATATGTCAGTTCTGTATGAGTCCCATACATTCTTCTTCTATTTCAATATTACAATCTTCAAAGCTATTAAAAACCTGTGTTTGAGAATACCTGTTAAAGTCCTTAATATAGCTTGATTATAAACTGTCTTTGAGAAGGAACAACGCAAGACAATTTGTTTGCAAATGACAAAATATGCAGGAATTACAGTTAAAAACATGGCTGTAGACTACCTATTTGCATTTTGATGACACTTGCATTTTGCCAATAATCTTTGAGACTGTTTTTATTTCTTAAAGTCACATGAACTAAAAAGTATTTGATTTAAGCACATCTTTTTCTTTTTTTGAGATGAAGTCTCACTCTGTCACCCAGGCTGGAGTGCAGTGGCATGATCTCAGCTCACTGCAACCTCTGCCTCCCGGGTTCAAGTGATTCTTCTGCCTCAGCCTCCCAAGTAGCTGAGACTACAAGCACGCACCACCATGCCTGGCAAATTTTTGTATTATTAGTGGAGAAGGGGTTTCACCATATTGGCCAGGCTGGTCTTGAACTCCTGACCTCATGATCCACCCACCTCAGCCTCCCAAAAGTGCTGGGATTACAGGTGTGAGCCGCCGTGCCTGGCCAAAAAGCAACTAATTTTTTAAAGAATAAACATTTTAAAGTCAGGGGAAAAAAAAAAAAAAGAAGCCTTCCAAAATTTAACTCAGGTATTTGACCTCTCATGGAGGAATGTTATGCTGCTTCTGAGCCAAACTCTAACTGCAGCTAGAACAGGCAGCTCTGCAAGCAGAAGAAAATTTTGGAGATGAGCAATATATCTCCTATAGTAGGCCAGAAGGGAAAAGAAAAAATAGGGAAGGCAAAGAAATAGGGGGAACACCATTCCCAATAGGAAAAGAGGCAATACCTCTTGATGACCCTCAATTGGAAATCCTTTCTATGGTGTTTCTCCTTCTTTTGCAGTTTAAAATGGCTTCTATCTCTTATGTAATGTTCTTCCAACCTGGGAAAAGTTAATTTTCCAAATCTTAAAATGCTTGGCTTAGAGTTGAGCTGGGGGAAGGTGTTGGAAATAAGAGCTCGGAGTCGCAAAGAAAATGAGCACTCAAAGAATTTCTCAGCAAGGCAAATCTACTTCTGCAGAAAGGTGCTGCTCATTCTTCTGGTCACTGTGAGAGCACACTGAACAAAGGAGGGAAGGGTTTTTATCCCTAATGCAGTCAGTCCTTGCTACTGTGTCTGATCCCCATTGGTTGGGGTCGGACCGCACAATCTAAGCTGATCCTGATTTGCTACTTGAAATGGAGCAGGGGTGGGGGCTACAGAAGTAAGGGTGCCAAATAAGGAACAGATGTGGGTTGTTACAGATTGGGAACGGATGTGGGTTACAGATTGGGAATGGCTGGAAGGTTGTTTACCGTACCTAGGGGCAAGGAGGCAAGGAAGTTAGGCTTTGAAAATAGAGGACAAGCAGAACCTTTAAAGAAGAACTCACTGTTTCCAGCAAAGGGAACCCAGAAGGCTGATATGCCGTCAAGAGGGTAAAAAGGTTTACCAGTTGGGCTTTTGGCTTCTCTTTCCTTGTGCAAACCAGTAAAAGGGATAATAAGGATCATTGTTTATATTCTCTGTAAATTTATAGTTAATGAAAAAGGATTTGTGAGGTTAGTTTTAAGCTGTAGACAATCTGGTGTGCTTTGCATGCCTTTCTGTGTGGTTCTGTTGAGGAAAGGGTATCTTAGGTTAGAATGCAGGCCCAGAAACCCATAAGCCTGCTGTTCGAGCCACCCCAACAAAATGGTCAGTAACAAACTTGGCTACAAGCTTCCATGTTGTTTCATGTCCTTGGGAACATAACCTGTAGCCATGTGGCAATACTTTATTTTAGTCCCTGCAATTTTACAATGGTGGCTGTCTTGTGCTAAGTCAGTTCCTGGGTGAGGGCCACAAAATCAAGTAAACCAGTTTGTTAATCTGGGTGGTGCCAGCTGATCCATCAAGGGCAGGGTTTACAAAATATCTTAAGTGCTAACCTTAAGAGCGGTTTAGGGAGGGTCAAAATCTTGTAGCCTCCAGCTGCAGGCTCCTGGGCCATGGTTTCTAATCTTGTGGCTAGTTTCTTGGTCTGTTCCCAGGCAAGAGGGAAGTATATCTTGGGAAATGCTGTTATCATCTTTGTTTTAGACTATAGACTGTAAATCCGACTCCTCCCAAAGTTGGTTCGGCCTAAACCAGGGATGGGCAAGGACAGCTTGGGGGCTGAAAACAAAATGGAATTGTTTGGGTCAGATCTCTTTCACTGTCTCAGTCACAATTTTGCAATGACAGTTTCAAAAGCTTCCTATCACTCCTTTGAAAATACCTTGTACACTTGCATTAAGTCATAACCTAATTAAGGCTCATTGGTTTCACCTGTGAGGTTACTGTTTGTAAAGTTCAAAAGCCAAAAATCTTAACTGCTTGGCATGGCTAAAGTCGAGTAACAAGGGATTTTAAAGGATTTTCTTAAAGAGCACTGAGCTTAATTAAAAGTTCAGGCATGGTGGCTCACACCTGTAATCCCAGCACTTTGGGAGGCTGAGATGGGAGGATCACCTGAGGTCGGGAGTTTGAGACCAACCTGACCAACATGGAGAAACCCTGTCTCTACTAAAAATACAAAATTAGCCGGGTGTGGTGGTGCATGCCTGTAATCCCAGCTACTTGGGAAGCTGAGGCAGGAGAATCGCTTGAACCCAGGAGGCAGAGCTGTGGTGAGCTGAGATTGCGCCGCTGCATGCCAGCCTGGGCAACAAGAGTGAAAACTGTCTCGAAAAAAAAAAAAAAAAGTGGATATTCAAGTTACAGGGTTATAGGTATATTTAAGGCCTTTATGTTTTTCTCTTCTTGGATCTTGTTTTTCTGGAAAAAGGCTCTTTTCTTCTCAGTTGACTGAATTATTTTTCTCCATTTTTTGTCTTACCACTCTTAATGCATGCATGAGAGGCCCTAAGATAACTTCTGGTAACATGGGACTCCTGGAGAAAAACAGAGGAGGCATCACAGACTCCGTTCTGGGGGGGTTGGGAGGGAACAAGAAACAAATCAAAAAAACCTCTGTTTTCCTCATGAAACTCTCCAAATTAAAAGCAGATAGTTCCCTCAAAATCAAAGGCTCTGTACTGTTATGTATTGTGTTATCTACCGCTTTTGAGTTTTGGGGGTATCAAATTACTTCACACTGTGGGAGAGCTTTGGTGTGTAATAACTTACAGTGTAGAAAATACACTGTAAAGGGTGGCTAATAGTAGTTATAAATCAGAGAAGCATGCTCTGGGCCATCTGAAAGATATGGAGACATCCCCATACCCCAATAAGAGATGAGACTCCCTTGAGGGATGGGCTAATTACAAATTAAGCCAATTAGCTTGGAGTTGCCTTGCAATGAAATGCATGCTAGAAGCACTACAGTCTTCTCCCATAGTATCTTCCTCCTTTTGGGGACCCAAAATCCAGTATAAAATGGCACCGTTAATTTTAGGGATCTGTCTTTGCCTTCAGTTGTGCCTGCTTATTAGGCCCTAAAAAACACGTACTACCCGGCCCCGTTCCTCCAAGGGTTTCACCCTAAAGCCAGTAATACAATTAAGAAACTGGCAAATGAAAAATCTTAACAAGTGCTGAATATTCTGTCTGTGTTGTTATAGATGTGTTGTGTGTAATGTCTATAAAAAGAGCTCTAATTGATTGGCTTAAAGAAAAATAAGCACTAGGCCAGACGTGGTGGCTCATGCCTGTAATCCCAGCACTTTGGGAGGCTGAGGCAGGCGGATCATGAGATCAGAAGTTCGAGACCAGCCTGGCCAATATGGTAAAACCGTCTCTACTAATAATACAAAAATTAGCTGGGTGTGGTGGCGCATATCTGTAGTCCCAGCTACTCGGGAGGCTGAGGCAGAAGAATCGCTTGAACCCACGAGGCTGAGGTTGCAGTGAGCTGAGATCACGCCACTGCACTCCAGCCTGGGCGACAGAGCAAGACGTCATCTCAAAAAAAAAGAAAAAAAGAAAAAAGAAAAATAAACGCTTAAATAAAAAATTTTCTAGTTCACATGACTTTGAGAAATAAAAATAGTCTCAAGGATTATTGGTAAAATGCAAGCGTCATCAAAATGCAAATAGGTGGTCTACAGTCATGTTTTTAACTAACTATCCTGCAAATTTTATCATTCGCAGACAATTGTTGTCTTGCTTTGTTCTTTCTCAAAAGACGGTTTATAATCAAGCTATATTAAGGACGTTAACAGGTGTTCTCAAATGCAGGTTTTTAATAGCTTTTAAGATTGTAACATTGACATAGAGAAAGAATGTATGGGACTCATAAAGAACTGACATGTTCACAAATATCAAGCAAAACACAAGTTAACTAAATGGATTGCACTCAGAAAGTTAAAGCACCCTTTTTGACTTTTGCTTGAAATGTTGCTGATCCTTGTTTTGTTTTTCAGAGTCAAGGAAACTTATTTTGAACTATTTACAGCCTTAAAAAAAAGATGTTGTGGGTTTTTCATAGATGACCTTTATCAGGTAGAAAAGTTTCCTTTTATTCCTAGTTTGTTGAGTGTTTTTATCATGAAAGGGTGTTAGACTCTGTCAAATGTTTGCATCTGTTGAAATAACCATGTGGTTTTCATTCTTTATTCTATTAATATGATGTATTGCATTGATTGATTCTCATATGTTTAATCAACCTGTGCAAGGTTTATCCTGGGATAAATTTCATTCACTCGTGGTGTATAAAATTTTTATATATTGCTGGATTTGGTTTGTTAATGTTTTGTGGATAATTTTTTTTGTCTATATTTACAAAGGGCATTGGTCTGTGGTTTTCTTTTCTTTTTTTTGCGACGGAGTCTTGCACTGTTGCCCAGGCTAGAGTGCAATGGTGTGATCTCAGCTCACTGCAACCTTTGCCTCCCGGGTTCAAGCGATTCTCCTGTCTCAGCCTCCCAAGTAGCTGGGATTACAGATGCCCGCCACCACACCCTTTTCATGTGATGCCCTTGTCTGGTTTTGGAATCAGGGTAATGCCAATCTCATAGAATGAATTGGAAAGTATCCCCTCCTCGTCTGTTTTTGGAAAGAGTGTGAAAAATTGCTGATAATTCTGTGTTAGACATTTGGGAGAATTTATCAGCAAATCATCTGAGCCTGGGCTTTTCTTTGCGGGAATTTTTTTTTTTTTTTGAGATGGAGTTTCGCTCTTGTTCCACAGGCTGGAGTGCAATGGCGTGATCTCGGCTCACTGCAACCTCTGCCTCCTGGGTTCAAGCGATTCTTCTGTCTCAGCCTCCTGGGTAGCTGGGATTACAGGCGTGTGCCACTACAACTGGCTAATTTTTTGTCTTTTTAGTAGAGACGGGGTTTCACCATGTTGGTCAGGCTGGTCTCGAACTCCTGACCTCAGATGATCCTCCTGCCTCGGCCTCACGAAGTACTGGGATTACAGGTGTGAGCCACCGCACCTGGCCAAGAGTTTTTATTACTAATTCAATCTCTTGTCTATTCAAGATTATAAGTCTATTTAGCTTCTCATTCCTTTTTTTTCCCTAGACTCAAGTGATTCTCATGCCTCAGCCTCCCAAGTAACTGGGATTACAGGTACGTGCCACCATGCCTGGCTAAATTTTGTATTTTTAGTAGAGTCAGGGGTTTTGCCTTGTTGGCTATGCTGGTCTCCAACTCCTAGCCTCAGGTGATCCACCCACCTTGGCCTCCCAAAGTGCTAGGATTACAGGCGTGAGCCACCACACCCAGCCTCATTTCTTCTTGACTCAGTTTGGGTAATCATGTCTTTCTAGGAATTTGTTCATTTCATGTAGGTTATCTAATTCGTTGGCATATAATTGAATTTTTTATACTGTTAATATGAGCAGTCTAAACCAGCCTTGCATTCCCAGGACAAACCCCACTAGCTCGTGGAATATTATTATTCCTTTTATATATTGCTGGATTCAATTTGCCATTATTTTGTTGAAGAATTTTGCATCTTTGTTTATGAGGGATATTGATTTACAGTTTCCTTTTCTTGTACTGTCTCTGTCTAGTTTGAGTATCAGGATACTACTGACCTCATAAAATAAGTTTGAAAATGGCCCCTCCCCTTGTATTTTCTGGACAAGATTGTATAGATTGGTAGGGTATCTTTTATTAAGTTTTATTTTCCTCCAGATATCCTGTTTGTAGGTGTGTGTGAGAAACAGAAAATGTTACTGAATCAGAGAGAGTCTAAGTACCATTGTTTTCTGCAGTTTTCTCTTAAACCTTGGGGTTAAAAGAAATCTGTTGAAATACAGTGTAACCACGTGTCTTATTTCTCAACTTTTTGTGAGAGATCTCAACTGGGAAGATTGATTGAGGTAGTTTCTTTTAAGCCCTGTTGTTGGTCACATTGACTGAACATTTTAGTGAACTAGGATTACTCCACTTACTGGATATTCTTAATACTAACGTAACAGTATGAAAAAAGAACGTATTTTCTGTATATATGTATAAAGCATATTTAGTGAAATTGTGAGAGTTATTGGTCTAGTATAGGCAAGAGAACTTTTTAGCTTAATTGAGTTCTCAACTGGTATATAGTATGTGTTTATATGAAGGATCAGTTTAGTAATTGTCCACAGATTCCTTTTATATTTTAATGACTGTAATTCAGGTTTTACAATCAGAAAAAGCACCTACATTGTCTTCTGTGTATATGTTTTTTGTCCAGAAAAGATATCTTTGTGGAATTTTTTTTTTTTTTTGGAGTGTTGCTCTGTCACCCAGGCTGGAGTGCAATGGCACTATCTCGACTCACTGCAACTTCTGCCTCCTGGGTTCAAGCGATTCTCTTGCCTCAGCCTCCTGAGTAGCTGGGACTACAGGCACCCGCCACCATGCCTGGCTAATTTTTGCATTTTTAGTAGAGACGGGGTTTCACCGTGTTAGCCAGGATGGTCTCGATCTCCTGACCTCGTGACCCGCCCGCCTCGGCCTCTCAAAGTGTTGGGATTACAGGCATGAGTCACTGCGCCCAGTTTTTTTTTTCTTTTTTTGAGACGGAGTCTCACCTGTCGCCCAGGCTGGAGTGCAGTGGTACGGTCTCGGCTCACTGCAACCTCTGCCTCACAGGTTCAAGTGATTCTCCTGCCTCAGCCTCCCAAGTAGCTGGGACTACAGGCTCACGCCAACATGCCCGGCTAATTTTTGTATTTTTCAGTAGAGATGGGGTTTCACCATGTTGGCCAGGCTGGTGTCAAACTCCTGACCTGGTGATCCGCCCGCCTCAGCATCCCAAAGTGCTGAGATTACAGACGTGAGCCACTGTGCCCGGCTGCCAATGGTATTTCTCTCACAGATGAGAAAAGTCTGATTTCTTTTTTTTTGAGATGAAGTTTTGCTGTTGTTGCCCAGGCTGGAGAGCAATGGCAAATCTCGGCTCACCGCAAACTCCGCCTCCCACGTTGAAGTGATTCTCCTGACCCAGCCTCCCAAGTAGCTGGGATTACAGGCATGTGCCACCACGACCGGCTAATTTTGTATTTTTAGTAGAGACGGACTCTCCATGTTGGTCAGGCTGGTTTCGAACTCCTGACCTCAGGTGATTTGCCCGCCTCAGCCTCCCAAAGTGCTGGGTTTACAGGCGTGAACCACCACACCCAGCCAGTCTGATTTCTTTTTAAATTTTACTTTTATTTATTTATTTATTTTGTAGAGATGGGTTCTCACTGTGTTGCCCAGGCTAGTCTTGAACTCCTAGGCTCAAGTGATGCTCCTTTCTCAGCCTCCCTGTTGGGATTACAGGTGTGAGCCACCATGCTCAGTGAAAAGTCTGATTTCTTAAGTCAGTTTTAAAAGGTGATATGCTAAGAAAAACTTTAACATTTTATTTTTTCATTCAACATCTTTTCTTTTTTATACTAATGATTTTTTTTTTTTTTGAGATAGAGTCTCACTGTCGCCCAGACTAGAGTGCAGGGCACAATCTCAGCTCACTGCAACCTCCACCTCCCTGGTTCAAGCAATTCCCCTGCCTCAGCCTCCTGAGTAGCTGGGATTACAGGCGCACGCCACCACACCTGGCTATTTTTTTGTATTTTTAGTAGAGATGGGGTTTCACCAAGTTGGCCAGAGTGGTCTAGAACACCTGACCTCAGGTGATCCACCCGCCTTGGCCTCCCAAAGTCCTGGGATTACAGGCATGAGCCACTGTGTCCGGCCTACTAATGATTTTTTAAAAGCTCTGTAGTGGCTGGGTGCGGCGACTCACGCCTGTAATCCCAGCACTTTGGGAGGCCAAGGCGGGTGGATCATGAGGTCAGGAGTTCGAGACCAGCCTGGCCAAGATGGTGAAACCCCGTCTGTACTAAAAATACAATTAGCCAGGCATGGTGGCGCACGCCTGTAGTCCCAGCTATTTGGGAGGCTGAGGCAGGAGAATTGCTTGAACCTGGGAGGTGGAGGTTGCAGTGAGCCGAGATTGTGCCGTTGCAATCCAGCATGGGCGACAAGAGTGAAACTCCGTCTAAAAAAAAAAAAAGCTCTGTAGTATTGCTTTTAAAATGATTTTCTTATCTTATTAACAGCATCAATATTAAATTTACAGCTAGGTGAAAGAAAGGATATGTTTTTCTTCTTCCATTTGGTCCTTCAGTACCTCTTCCACGTTCCCTGTGGTAGAGCCCAACCCTGACAGGAGACTCTTGGGGCTGAGTGATCCAGTAAACCAAGACTAACCCCCACCCTCTCCTACCTCAAACACAGTGTCTAGTTACAGTGGTAGCCTATATGGATTTCTGGCGTAATTTCTCTTATCATGAACCATTCCATAAACCAGTCCTCTGCGGAAAAGAGAGTTCCTTTCAAATGTGTATTCTCAGGCTCACACAGCCACTGAATCCTGGACCTGGCATATAATCATATTAGAATACAACTGTGGAGTGAGGCAAGTGGGAATTCTTGGCTAGGACCCCAACATAACTAAGGTTTAATCTTAACCTTAAATAAGACTCCTTTGAAGGAGGTACAAGCACAAGAGCTATTACCAGGATATTGTAGTCCTTTTTATAGCAGTTAAGTTCTTCTTATGACATTTATTTGTAAAAACTAAAAATCCTTTTAAGGCTAAAAAACCTACCTAGGGTTTTATTTCAATTTGGTAAATAAATAATACTAATAACTACAATGTACTTATTATTAATTTCAACACTAGAAATTCATTATCATGTCCTTTTAGGGAGTCTTTAGTCTTCCTTCCTTGTGTTTCCATAAAGACTTCTGTTTTATTTTTCCAGCTTGTCTCATATCCTACAGACTTTCAGAAACACATATAACTACTTTCTTGTCTTCACTTGATTTATAGACACAGTAATGGGTATAGCTTACCCATTTAAGCTTCCCTGCTCTTGGGTCTCTTATGGCGTAACTTCTTTACTTGATGGGGTCTTATCAGACCCAAGAGTAATATTTGTGTGTCTTGTGGGTTGAATAAAATATTGTAATAATTCTTACTTTGTTAAAAGGAATCTTCTGAGAGTGGTGGTGTGTTTGCCATACTCCTTGCGCTTGAACTGAATAAGTTTTGTTAAGAGGTCTGGGGTTCTGTGGAAATCCTTGATTTCTTCTGACTTGCAGTCCAGATGCTTTTAACCACAGGCAACGAGTAAAAATATGTGCATGACAAACCTGTAAACCAGAAAGTGATGACAGCAGGCAGAGTGGCGTGCTGTAAAATTTTTATCATCACACTTGAAGTGATCGTGTTGCTCATTAATGGTGAAAACTCAAGTTCTAACACATGGCAGTTTTCGTCTGTGTTTAGCCTTGCCATGTGCTTTCATCTGCCCGGCTCCTCTTTGCTTTCCCCTTTGTTTCCCTGCTTTGAAGTTCATTCATTGTCCTGGTTTACTGTGAAATGCCACTTGGGGATAACTCAAAATAGGAGAGTGGCTTTATTACCTGTGCTTTTCATATTTCATGCTACCTTTCTGTTTTCCAGTTTCCCCCAGTTAAGTTGCATTCCTTATGTACCATGATGTTCCTCTGTTGTCAAACTAGAGCTTCTTCCCACAGCTAAGTGGCTGATCAAGGTTTCTCCAAAGAGATAAGTATCAGTTATATAGCTCTCTAAGCAATGTGTAGACTGAGAGCCACTCAAAACCTGGCTCTCTGCAGGCTTTCAGGTGGCAGTAGTCATGGGTGAGAGTCAGTGGTTTTGGCAGGTACAAACACATATGAATTGTATGAAGATGTTTCTTGAGGAGGAGTGTCCTGGAGTGGAAGTGTTTTCCTTTAGTAATCCCTTTACTAATCCCACAGTTCAAATATCTTGCTTTATATCCCTAAGAGTACAAAGATTTCAATGAATTTCTCTGTTTAGTGAAGTCAGAGACAGGAACAAATGCAATAGGCTGGTATGCTACTTTAATTTTTTTTTTAAGTTTGGGAAATACAGGAAAGAAAAGTCATGGATAATTCTGTCATGCCAATATAACTAATATGACCATTTTGCACATTCTTTTTCAGGATTCCTATATGTCGAGTTTCACAGAATTGTAAAAACTATGGTACATAGGACTTGGTATTCTAGGTTTTTAAAAACTAACAATTGTGTCAAACTATTTCCACATTATTTTGAATCTTGAATAGTATGCGGCCACTAAATAAGGTTAGAACAAGAGAGCTACTGTAATTTAGCCATTCCTCTAATGTCAGACATTTGTTGTTTCTAATTTTTTGCAATAGCTAATGATGTTATAATGAAATCGTTGGTAATAATTGGATAAAAAGAAGGGATTGAAGACAGGGAAAAGAAAGGGGTGTAGGCTGTAGAGCAGGGAGAGAACCTCTTTGCAGCTTAGGCTTGGGAGAGAGAAAGGCTGAGGCAAGGTATAACTTTGTCCCTGTATCTAGAAAGGTTATGGACATGTTCAGGAGGTCGGGAATAGTGAGTATTGATAGGCCTGTGGCCTGTTTTGTTCCACTGGGTTTTACAGGGAGTTAACATGATTGATCCTAAAGCTATAGCACTTTTATTGAAAGGGAATTTGGGACTATCCCCATTTAACTAGGTGATAGTAGCTATGTTAATAAAAACTACTGAAAGCTTTTCCTAAGAGAAGGCTAGGAGGTAGGGGTCTTTCAATGTTTTCATTATTTTAGATTTTTTTTTTTAAAGCTAGTCGTCACAAATAAGAATACTGAGTTAAGGCTCGGCGCGGTGGCTCACACCTGTAATCCCAGCACTTTGGGAGGCTGCGGCAGGCGGGTCACCTGAGGTTGGGAGTTCCAGACCAGCCTGACCAACATAGTGAAACCCCGTCTCTACTAAAAATACAAAATTAGCCGGGCATGGTGGCACAGGCACATGTCTGTAATCCCAGCTACTCGGGAGGCTGAGGCAGGAGAATCACTTGAACCTGGGAGGCAGAGGTTGCAGTGAGCCAAGATAGTGCCATTGCACTCCAGCCTGGGCAACAAGAGCGAAACTCCATCTCAAAAAAAAAAAAAAAAAAAAAAAAAAAAGAATACTGAGTTAAAAGGTATGGCCATCTCAGGAGGTTGCAGTGAGCCGAGATCCGAGATGGAGCCACTGCACTCCAGCCTGGGTGTTGGAGCAAGACCCTGTCTCAAAAAAAAAAAAAAAAAAAAAAAAGTATGGCCATTTGAGTAGTTTTTGACCCACACTGTCAAATTGTTTTCCAAAAGAATAGTATTAGCTTGTGTTACACAGCCCTGTGGACTCACTTCAGTGTACATTTATCAGCACTGGGAGTTTTCATTTTTTTTGTATGTAAGAAATGACATTTCGGGGCCGGGCGCGGTGGCTCACGCCTGTAATCCCAGCACTTTGAGAGGCCAAGGCAGGTGGATCACGAGGTCATGAGATCAAGACCATCCTGGCTAACACGGTGAAACCCCGTCTCTACTAAAAAAATGCAAAAAAATTAGCCAGGCGTGGTCGCAAGCGCCTGTAGTCCCAGCTACTCGGGAGGCTGAGGCAGGAGAATGGCGTGAACCTGGGAGGTGGAGGTTGCAGTGAGCAGAGATTGCACCACTGCACTCCAGCCTGGGCGACAGAGCGAGACTGTATCTCAAAAAAAGAAGAAGAAGAAAAAAAAAGACATTTCATCACTTGAATCTGCATTTCTCATTATGATATAAAAATAAAATAAATAGATCTTTTATTATATTTTCTTTCTAATGAATTGGCTGTTTTTGTTCTTTATTCATTTTATCATTTGTGGTCCTGTTGTTTTCTTACCAATTTGCTGGAGTTCTTTTTGTTGTTTTATTCTTTTTTTTTTCCTACAAGTATTTTCCCTATGCTGCTCTTTCACCTTATACAAAACTATTATCTTTCTTTGCTGCATCTACTGCAAGAATGAAGATCATTCTCAGCAATCAAACTGTTGACATTACTCTGAAGGGACACACAGTGATTGTGAAGGGCCCCAGAGGAACCCTGTAGAGGGACTTCAATTACATAAATGTAGAAAGAACTCAGCAAAAAAAAGAGGCACCAGATTGACAAATGGTGGGGAAACAGAAAGGAGCTGGCTGGCATTCAGACTATTTGTAATCATGCATAGAAGGGTATAACAAGGGTGTTACAATGGGCTTCCGTTACAAGATGAGGTCTGTGTATGCCCACTTCCCCATCAACGTCCTTATCCAGGAGAATGGGTCTCTTGTTGAAATCCGAAATTTCTTGGCTGAAAAATACATCTGCAGGGTTTGGATGAGGCCAGGTGTTGCTTGTTCAGTATCTCAAGCCCAGAAAGATGAATTAATCCTTGAAGGAAACGACATTGACCTTGTTTCATATTCAGTGGCTTTGATTCAGCAAGCCACAAACAGTTAAAAACAAGGATATCAGGAAATTTGGGGATGGCATCTATGTCTCTGAAAAAGGAACTATTCAGCAGGCTAATAAATAAGATCTAAGAGTTGTCCAGCTATAGAAACAAGATGCCGGATGATTCCTAAGACCTATTTGTGATATTTAAATGATACAATAAAAGACCTATTGATTTGGGGGAAAAACCCCAAAAAACTATTGTTATTTTACAGTATAGTCTGTTGCTCTTTTTGTTTGTATTTACTTCTAAGTTTGGAAGTTATTACTCACTAGAGATATAGAAAAGGTTCCATTTAATATGCTGTGTTATACAATAATAAAATGAAAAAACTTTTCCCAGCCGGGCGCAGTGGCTCACGCCTGTAATCCCAGCACTTTGGGAGGCCGAGGCGGGCGTATCACGAGGTCAGGAGTTCGAGACCAGCCTGGCTAACATGGTGAAACCCCGTCTCTACTAAACAAAATACAAAAAAATTAGCCAGTCGTGGTGGCGGGCGCCTGTAGTCCCAGCTACTCGGGAGGTTGAGGCAGGAGAATGGCGTGAACTCGGGAGGTGGAGCTTGCAGTGAGCTGAGATTGCGCCACTGCACTCCAGCCTGGAGCCTGGGCGATACAGCGAGACTCCGTCTCAAAAAAAAAAAAAAAAACTTTTCCCAGCTGGGCACAGTGGCTCACGCCTGTAATCCCAGCGCTTTGGGAGGCCGAGGCGGGGGGATCATGAGGTCAGGAGATCGAGACCATCCTGGCTAACACGGTGAAACCCCGTCTCTACTAAAAATACAAAAAAATTAGCCGGGCATGGTGGCGGGCGCCTGTAGTCCCAGCTACTCGGGAGGCTGAGGCAGGAGAATGGCGTGAACCTGGGAGGCGGAACTTGCAGTGAGCCAAGATCGCACCACTGCACTCCAGCCTGGGCGACAGTGCGAGACTCTGTCTCAAAAAAACAAAAAACAAAAAAACAAAAACAAAAACAAAACTTTTCCCCAAATTATCAAGTCATCATTGCCATACTATTTTGAAAGTACATTTTATTGCTTTGTGATGGTTTGTTTTTTTTTTTTTTTGAGATGGAGTCTTGCTCTGTCACCAGGCTGGAGTGCAGTGGTGCGATCTCGGCTCACTGCAACCTCTGCCTCCCGGGTTCAAGCCATTCTCCTGCCTCAGCCTCCTGAGTAGCTGGGATTACAGGCGTGCACCACCATACCCAGCTAATTTTTGTATTTTTAGTAGAGACTGGGTTTCACCATGTTGACCAGGATGGTCTCGATCTCCTGACTTTGTGATCCGCCCGCCTCGGTCTCCCAAAGTGCTGGGATTACAGGTGTGAGCCACTGTACCCGGCCACGTGATGGCTTTTTAAAAATCATAAATGATTCTGTATTTGTCTCTTTCTGGTCTATCTAATCTCTTTTACTGATCTCTGTTTACTTTTATAAATACAAGTAGGGAGACTATTTTATTATTACTCTTTAGTTTCAGTTGTTACAAGTGGATAGTAAGTACTTCATGGATCCAAATATTAGGAATTGATCTTAGGCAAAAAAGTTGGGGCAAAATGAAAGCAACTTATCATTAGTTTTTTGTTTGTTTGTTTGTTTTTTTTTTTTGAGACAGAGTCTCACTGTCGCCCAGGCTGCAGTGCAATGGCGCAACCTCAGCTCGCTGCAAACTATGCCTCCCGGGTTCAAGTGATTCTCCCTCCTCAGCCTCCCGAGTAGCTGGGAATACAGGCACCCGCCATTATGCCTGGCTAATTTTTGTATTTTTCATTGTGACAGGGTTTCACCATGTTGGCCAGGGTGGTCTCGAACTCGTGACCTCAGGCAATCTGCCCGCCTCAGCCTCCCGAAGTGCTGGGATTACAGGTGTGAGCCACCACGCCTGGCCCATTACAGTTTTATCTGCATTTTTCTGACTACCTGGTCCTGTGCTGTTCCTGCAACATTTACTTAACATATTTCTTTGAATGCTGCTTCAAATTTTATTTCAAAATTGAGGGGGAAAAATAAGCAAATGATAAACATAAACAAAATTTTATTTTCCTTTTTTGTTAGAGGCAGAATTTAAGGAAAAATTCTGATGATTTTGATTACAGTTAGTGGCTAACCTCTTACGATTTATTTACCTATCTTTCCATCTATTTGTACATTTGTTTGTTTGTTTGTTTTTTTGGTAAACAATCTCTCCCCATTAAGAATGCAGTTCTTCTTAATCACAGAAGTTACTCCTTTCCTTGTAATGGCCTTCTCTGTTCTGTGTCTTGGCAAATATCTGAGCCTAATAGTTGGGTGGTGCCCTTGGCATAGATGTTATGTAAGGAATTGTCACCTGCTTTTAGAGTCAGTCATCCCATGAAATCGAAGGAGTCAGTAAGGCGTTATGGAATCAGGAGGCTTGTGTGACAGCTCTGATGCTGATACCAATTAATTACCTGACTGGACCTCAGTTTCCTCATCAGTGGAATGAACACAGTTGGCCTAGTGACCCCAGATGTCTCTCCCAAGCTAACATTCTGTGATTCTCATTCTCTGAAATGTTACCACGAGGAATGTTTACTTATACGTTACTTTTTAAAATAAGAAAAATGGAGAACAGAAAATGAGAACTAGAGTTTAATTTTAAAATTTTGAAGTGTCATTGATGAGGCTATCGTCATGTGTCATGTTGCTTTAGTCCAATCGTTCTTAATTAACAGTATGCATTAGAACTACCAGTGAACATTTAAAATATATGCATATATGTGTGTGAACATATATGAATATATACACACATAAATATGTTTGTTTGTTTATTTATTTATTTACTTATTTATTTATTGGAGACAGAGTCTCACTCTGTTGCCCAGGCTGCAGTGCAGTGGTGCAATCTTGGCTCACTGCAACCTCCACCTCCTGGGTTCAAGCAATTCTCCTGCCTCAACCTCCCAAGTAGCTGGGATTACAGGCGCGTGCCACAACACCCAGCTAATTTTCGTATTTTAAGTAGAGAGGGGGTTTCACCATGTTGGTCGGGCTGGTCTCAAACTCCTAACCTCAGGTGATCCAACTGCATCGCCTCCCAAAGTGCAGGAATTACGGGCGTGAGCCACGCGCCTGGCCACACACACAAATATGCATGCTTAGGCCCATGCCTTGCAAGTCTGATTCAGTAGGTTAGGGACAAGGATGAGACCTAGGAAGTCTTGGTTATTCAGATGCAAATAAGCGTTGAGAGGCCTCCCTTCCACTTACGGAAGGCAGATACTGTAGGAATAGATTGGTCTGGTATACTCTGCAACAAATAAGTCCCATTGCTCTTCTGGGATCCTATAATTAATTGGCACAGATGTTAGTTTTTCTTTTCTTTTTTTTTTCTTTTTTTGAGATAGTCTCTCGCACTCTCACCTGGGCTGGAGTGCAGTGGCATGATCTCGGCTCACTGCAACCTCCGCCGCCCAGGTTCAAGTGATTCTCCTGCCTAGCCTCCCAGTGCTGGGATTACAGGCATGAGCCACCGCCCCCCGCCCAGAGAAATTACAAGCGAGAAATTACAACAAGCTAGTTTTTCTTTAAGAAGAACCCACTTCTCATTTTCTTATCTGTTCAGGCTAGTAAAACAAAATAACATAAACTAGGAGGCTTATCAACAAGAGAAAACAATTTCTTACGGTTGTGGCCTAGGAAGTCCAAGATCAAGGTGCCAGTAGATTCCACGTCTGGTGAGGGCCCACTTCCTGATTCTCAGTAGGTACCTTCTTGCTGTGTCCTCACATGGTGGAAGGGGAGATGGGCTCTCTGGAGTTTCTTTCATAACTGTGCTAATCCCATTCTTGAGGGCTCCTAATCACCTCCCAAAGGCCCCTCCTTCTAATGCTGTCACTTTGAGAATTAAGATTTTGACAGAGAAATTTTAGAGGGATAGAATCATTCAGATCATAGCGCTTATATCTCAAAGATAAGGAGATTTCTATGTTCCTCTTCACTTTTCTATCCATATGTTAAGTATTAGTAACATTTGATTGTCTGGTATATAATGAAACAGTCTCTTGGTTGTTGCCCTGTCTTGACATTGTATGATAGGGGTTATTTAAAAATTTCTTAAATTAACTATCTTTCTAAAAACTATTTTTATAAAATAATACATGTTCATGGTTTAAAAACACATAGTACCAAAAGTACGATGAAAGTGAAAGCTTGCCAGGCGCGGTGATTCACGCCTGTAATCTCAGCACTTTGGGAGGCCGAGGTGGGCAGATCACGAGGTCAGGAGATCAAGACCATCCTGGCTAACATGGTGAAACCCCGTCTCTACTAAAAATACAAAAAATTAGCCGGGCGTGGTGGCAGGCGCCTGTAGTCCCAGCTACTCGCGAGGCTGAGGCAAGAGAATGGCGTGAACCCGGGAGGCGGAGCTTGCAGTGAGGGCGAGATCGTGCCACTGCACTCCAGCCTTGGCGACAGAGCGAGACGCCGTCTCAAAAAAAAAAAAAAAAAAAGAACGCTTACTAGACATAATGATTAATAATAATAATGATTAATAATAAACATTTTGGGGATTTAGCTGATTTTATTAACACCATTTAAATATCAGTCTAGGTGTAGTGACAGTGTAACATACTAGTTAAAAGCATGGGCGCTACCTTTACATTTATGGTCAATTGATTTTTGACAAGGTTGGCAAGATGCATCAATAGGGAAAGATTAGTCTTTTCAACAAATGGTGCTGAGACAGCAGGTTATCCACATGTAAAAGAAGAAAGTTGGATGCCTGCCTCATAGAACACATGCAAATTAACTTAAAATGGATCATAGTCCTAAAGTAAGAACTAAAACTATAAGACTCTTAGAAAAAAAATAAAATCCTTGTGACTTTGGAATAGGCAATAGTTTCTTAGATATGACACCAAAAGTATAAGCAAAAAAGAAAAAGATAAATTTGACTTGATCAAAATTTAAAACTATATTTCAAAAAGACTTCTATATTTTAAAGCTGTTTTTTTTTAAAGTGTAGGTTCTAGAGAATGATAACCTAAGTTTGAATTTTAGCTCCATTACTTATTGTAAGCTGTGCAACCCTGAGGAAGTTGCATAACCTCTCTGAGTCTGTGTCCTTGTTTGTAAAATGGGGATGATGGTAGCAGTGCCCACCTAACGATATTGCTGGAAGGATTAAATGAAAGGAGATATACAAACATTAACCCTCTGTCTAGTTCTGGATAAATACAATATCAACTATGAAGATGATAAGGAGATTGAAGAAGGATGAATGGCTTACTTGGATCAGCAGAAATGAGAAGAAATCACCTAAGGAACAAGTAGTAAGGGTGGGCTTGAACTTGGTTTATTCGTGGGCCCTGAAGAAGATGGATAGTTTAAACATTTTTACAAGTTGGAGGTAGCAATCTCTTGGTGGTTTTGACTGGTGATGATGCCCAGGATGACAGTGCTGTCATGTGGGGATAACATACCACTAAGCTGGATCATGTTTGTTTTGATGCCTGATTGGGCCAGCACAAAATCCTGAGGAGAAAATAATTCGCAGAAAGTATTTTTATTGCAGTCTTGCTGCATCTTGCCTGAAGATCCTGTGTCTGCTTATCCAGGAGTTAGCCTGGGAGAAAACATGTAAGCCTTGGTTTGACTGGTCTGCCCCTATGTCTGTAAGCAGGGTTGTGTTGGAAGGGGACATCTGTCTGACATTTGGCCTGTCTGCATTTAAACCATGGTTGGGAATAGAGATGGCATAAAATGTGGCCTCAGTATTTCCAACCTGTTAACTTATTTTCCTGTGTCCAGGGAAGGTTCTGATTATGGCTTGTTACTTGGCAGGATCCCCTGAGAACATATCTTGAGTGTGATCTGAGTTAGGAATATTGAATAATATGTCAGAGGTTCCAGTCAGATGAAAGAAGTAAATCTATAATCTTCATTAGAGTCCTTCCTTCCTCAGATTCCTTATTTTGGCCTGTGGGACTTAAATGGTAATGCTTTTAGAGTGAACCTAATATTAGAAAATGCATCATCATGTTTTCCTTTGTGATAATTACCATCCTTACTTCCATTACTTCTAGCTAAAGATCATCACCCTGGTAAAACTTTGCCAGAGAACCCAGCAGGATTCACCAGCACGGCCACTGCAGACTCCAGAGCCCTGCTTCAGGCCTATATAGACGGTCACTCTGTGGTCATCTTCAGTAGGTCCACATGCACACGCTGTACTGAGGTAAGGCTTTAAACTCAAGGGGTTTAAATGGAATTGAAGGAATTTGACAGACTTTTGAGCTCAAATGTAAACAATTGGATTTTACCTTTAGGAAGAGTGTATGTAGGCTGGGCGCGGTGGCTCACGCCTGTAATCCCAGCACTTTGGGAGGCCGAGGTGAGCGGATCACAAGGTCAAGAGATCAAGACCATCCTGGCCAACATGATGAAACCCCATCTCTACTAAAAATACAAAAATTAGCCCAACGTGGTGTCATGTGCCTGTAGTCGCAGCTACTCGGGAGGCTGAGACAGGAGAATCACTTGAACCCAGGAGGCAGAGGTTGCAGTGAGCCAAGATAGTGCCACTGTACTCCAGCTTGGGGGACAGAGTAAGACTCCATCTCAAAAAAAAAAAAAAAGGAAAAGTATATGTAGGTGTAACTTGCTTCAGAGTAATTGTAAAATGTGGATTTGATAACAAAATATTGTTTGAATAATCTCTTTCTGAGCTTTTGGGAAGTATGAGACATATTCAGGTAGTCGAGGTCAGGGAAGGTTAGGGTGGGGGAGTTACCAAACCGGTTGATTTGCGACCCTTTCAGATATGTCTGTAGGGAATATTTCATAAGGAATGGTTACTTAGGGTACTACCAAATTTTGATAAATATCTCTTCATGCTGTGGTTTACTATGGGGAAAATAACTTCACAAAGAATAAACTGTTTCCTACTTGGTTCTTAATCTTAGATTATCAGAGAGAAAAGGTCAGTGGTTACAGCCAAGGGGAGGATTAGTTTAGTCCACCCTGAATAAACCAGGGTGGAATTAACCATTAACGAAGGTGAGAATTGAAAGGCAAACCTGATCTGTCTGGTGCTTCATAGGAAGGCTGAGGGCATTTAAATGTCACTGAAGTTTAGCTCTAGGCCTACACAATGGAGTCTTAGGTAAATATAACTGGCTATCTGTCCAGGTTCACTGAGAGGTTAATTTATTATTTTATATATATATATATATATATATATATATATTTTTTTTTTTTTTTTTTTTTTTTTGAGACGGAGTCTCGCTCTGTTGCCAAGGCTGGAGTGCAGTGGCACAATCTCGGCTCACTGCAAGCTCTGTCTCCCGGGTTCATGCCATTTTCCTGCCTCAGCCTCCTGAGTAGCTGGGACTACAGGTGCCCGCCACCACACCCCGCTAATTTTTTGTATTTTTAGTACAGACGGGGTTTCACTGTGTTAGCCAAGATGGCCTCGATCTCCTGACCTTGTGATCCACCTGCCTCGGCCTCCCAAAGTGCTGGGATTACAGGCGTGAGCCATCGCGCCTGGCCGATTTTATTATTAAGTTTAATTTTCTCTCAACTTGTCTGCCCCATGATTTACTTTCCAGATCTCAAGGAGTTTGAATTCAGAAGCCTTTTTATTCTGGAAGCCTTACATAGAAATAAATGGGCTTATGGGCTTTTTGGACTCTCTCTCTCTCTCTCTCTTTCCCTCTCTCGTTCTGCATGTGTGTGTGTCTGTGCACACGTGCACTTTTTTCCCAAATAAAGAAAAAGGAAGGTGGGCGGCGAAAACACTGAAGTAGGGAGACCCTTTCATCCTTGTGTCTCTCCTGAACACATTCTGCATCGATGCCACCTTAGGCTTCATCCCTATCAATATGATAGTGATGCCTTTCATGTAGGACATCATATTGGGAGTAGGATTGCAAAGAGGCAGAAGACACAAGTCCCATCCCTGGGGGTTTAGCTCAACTGAGGGCAGAACATAGGCTTAAGAAGAAAAATGATCTCAGATAACCCATGCTAAATTCTACATGATTGGACAGGCAGTAAGTGCTAGAGAATTTAGAAGAGGGCTGGGCATTAGAAATCTGCTATGTAATTCTTGGCCTCTGGGGGCTTAATTATCTAGCTCTGCAATTCTTATCTGCTTTTGGGACCTACTGCCCCTCCCACCCACCGCCTGCCACTTCCTTTTTTTTAATCTTTAAAATGAAGTGCTTGAACTAGTTGCTTATTGAGGGTTTTTTTGTTTTTGTTTTTGAGACAGAGTCTCGCTCTGTTGCCCAGGCTGGAGTGCAGTGGTGTGATCTCGGCTCGCTGCAACCTCTGCCTCCTGGTTCAAGTGATTCTCCTGCCTCAGCCTCCCAAGTAGCTGGGACTACAGGTGCACACCACCATGCCTGGCTAATTTTTGTATTTTTAGTAGAGATGGGGTTTCACTATGTTGGCCAGGCTGGTCTCGAACTCCTGAGCTCGTCGTGATCCTCCCACCCCAGCCTCCAAAAGTGCTGGGATTATAGGCGTGAGCCACTGCGCCCAGCCTGAGGGTTTTCTTAGTTCTGAAATTACGTGCTTGTCTAGTCTTTTTCGTTACCAAACAGGTTAAGAGCCTGGACTCTAAAGTCAGAGTGTGGATCTTGGCTCTGTGATTTATCAGCCATGTGACTTTAGTTATTTACCTGTGGTGCCACAGTTTCCCCATCTGTAAAATGTGGATGATAATAGTATTCATATCATAAGTTTGTTATGAGGATTAAATTAATTAATATTTATAAAAGCCATAGAACATACCTGACACATAGTAAACACTATATCAGTGTTTGTTAGATAAAAGAACTACTTGCATTTTTCCTTTTCCTATCAGGACTTAAAACCTTGGGTGGTTAATCTTCCTTCTGTCAGTACTGAGGCTAGATTAAATGGTAATCAACAAATAACTGACTTAATGCTAAGTACAATTAATCCTATCAGTGGGTAAATAGCTACCATTTGAGTGCCAACTATGTGCCAGGCATTCGGTCACTCTACTCATATTTTCAAACATTATTAAAGAATTGGGAGCTGGGCACAGTGGCTTATGCCTGTAATCTCAATGCTTTGGGAGGCCAAGGCAAGGGGTTCTCCTGAAGCCAGGAGTTCGAGACCAGTCTGGGCAGCATAACAAGACCCTATGTCTATGGAAAAAAAAAAAAAAAAAAAAATATATATATATATATATATATATATATCGGCATGGTTTGCATGTGATTGTAGTCCTAGCTTCTCAGGAGGCTGAGGTGAGAGGATCACTTGAGCCCAGGAGTTAAAGGTTACAGTGAGCTATGATTATACCACTGCACGCCAGCCTTGGTGACAGAGTGAGACCCTGTCTCTAAAATAAATACATATGGGCACAGTGGCTCACACCTGTAATCCCAGCACTTTGGGAGGCTGAGACAGGCAGATCACTTGAGCCCAGGAGTTCAAGACCAGCCTAGGCAACATGGTGAAACCCTGTCTCTTCTAAAACTACAAAAATTAGCCAGTCATGGTGGTGAATGCCTGTAATCCCAGCTACTCAGGAGGCACAGTCATGAGAATCACTTAAAACTCAGGAAGCTGAGGTGGCAGTGAGCCAAGATCGTGCCTCTAAGCTACAGCCTGGGTGACAGAGCAAGACTCTATCTAAATAAATAAATAAATAAAATAAAAATTAAGAAATAAATAAATAAACAGAAAATTCCAATTTTAACCCTGCTATAGTTCTGGAATGAAAAGTTGGGCTAGCGGTCAGGATTGCTACTAGTGGTAGATAGTCAGTATGCTCCTTGCAATCCCAGATCTCTTTGACCTGTCATTGTTCTTTTTTTCTTTTCTTTTTTTAGTCCCTATTATGCCCCAGAATGTTCTTATTCTTACTGTGATCTCTGAAATCTACTAACTCCCTCATTTCCCAGCTCTCCTGCCTATCCCTGAAAATGTAAAGCCTTGCCTATATTTCCCCCAGTTTTACTTAATTAAAACTAGCCTGGGAATGAAGAACTCTTCCTGTAACATTTGTTGGTTAGTTATTTGCATGCTTATTTAAACATACAGTTGCCTGAGCGCAGTGACTCACACCTGTAATCCCAGCACTTTGGGAGGCCAAGGCGGGCGGATCACCTGAGGTCAGGAGACCAGCCTGACCAACATGGAGAAACCCCGTCTCTGCTAAAAATACAAAAATTAGCCGGGCTTGGTGATGCATGCCTGTAATCCCAGCTACTAGGGAGGCTGAGGCAGGAGAATTGCTTGAACCCGGGAGGCAGAGGTTGCAGTGAGCCGAGATCGCACCATTGCACTCCAGCCTGGGCAACAAAAGTGAAACTGTCTCAACAACAACAACAACATATAGTCATCCTGGCAAATTTATTTAATATCATTATCCAAACAATCCCTGGGTATGTCAAGTCTTCTAGATAAACATCCCCTGGTTTTACCTTGTTGATTTCAGATTGTTTTCAGATTGGTGCCAGTTAATTTGGAAATTAATTTTCGATGTCTTTGGCCATGAAAGATGATTAGGTGCTTTTCCTGGTAAAGTGGTGAATTTCTTCTGAGGGTGTACAACTCATATACTTAGCTATTCACATTTATTTATTTATTTAAATTACCTTGAAGTAGAATTTTCCCAGGTTATTTTCTTTAGTTTTTATTTAATCATCTCATTTAACAACTGGGATATGAGTAAATCAGAATAGAGAAACTTTGTTTTTATATTTGTACTTGGTCTGATGAATGTGTATTTCTCTATGGGATGAGTAATGTCATTTGCATTAATTCAAGGCGGGAAGTGCCCATAAGGAAACTAACGTCTACGTAAAGGTAGCTTTCCGCTCTTGCATAACACATTAGTTACCATATGTGTTTTGCATGCATCTTGCTGTGAAGAGGTTTTAAAGTGCAAAGATAATCCCTCTCCACCTTTTCAGAATTGCAATATTTATTTCTTATAGCTATTTCAGAGTGGTGGGGGGAACTGAATTCAGATTCAGACTGGAGCTTAGGTGACATCTAAAAGAGTTTAAGAAAAAGACTACTGGCTGGGTATGGTGGCTCATGCCTGTAATCCCAGCACTTTGGGAGGCCGAGGTGGGCAGATCACGAGGTCAGGAGATAGAGACCATCCTGGCCAATATGGTGAAACCGCGTCTCTACTAAAAATACAAAAATTGGCTGGGTGTGGTGGCGCATGCCTGTAACCCCACCTAATTGGGTGGCTGAGGCAGGAGAATCGCCTGAACCCGGGGAGGCAGAGATTGCAGTGAGCAGAGATAGTGCCACTGCACTCCACTGGTGACAAAGTGAGACTCTGTCTCAAAAAAAAAAAAAAAAAAAGAAAAAGAAAAAGAAAAGGAAAAGAAGACTAATGAGGTTGTATGAATGAACTTATTTTCCCATTTTATCAAAATGTTGAATTTAGTCCTATAGAAATGATAGAAATCTCCCAGTGTACTTCCATACAATAGGAAGTACTGTTTTAGTAGTTAAGTTTAGAATGAGACAAGAATATATTTTCTTTTTCTTTTTTTTTTTTTTCAAGAATCATTTTCCTCATTGATCATCTCTGTGAACTTCAGGCTACTCTGGCCTTTTAAATTTTATTGTATAACTGGAGGAATATGGTTCTAAACTTTCCTAAATTATTGACAGACTGTTTGTGTCTTATACATAAAAGTCTCTTGTGTCAGTAGTTTAAATGTTATCTAGTGGTATAAGTAACTTTTAAATAAAATTTTGTTTTTTACCAGTATAATTTGTATAACCATGAGCATAAGATTTTTTGTTTGTTTGTTTTATTTAATAGTCTCAGAGCATAATAGGTTTTTTGTAACTGATTTATTGGTTGAGGGTTACTCAGCCAAAAAAGAAATAATACTTTGACTATTGTAGAATATATTTTTCCCAGGTTTGCCACATAATGCTTTGGAAACATTAAGTGTTCCAATGCTTTTTTTTTTGAGACAGAGTCTTACTCTGTCGCCCAGGCTGGAGTGCAGTGGTACAATCCTGGCTCACTGCAACCTCCGCCTCCTGAGTTCAAGTGATTCTCCTGCCTCAGCCTCCCGAGTAGCTGGGATTACAGGTGCCCACGACCATGCTCGGCTAATTTTTTTGTATTTTTAATAGAAACGGGGTTTCCCCATGTTGGCCAGGCTAGTCTTGAACTCCTGACCTCAGGTGATCCGCCCGTCTCAGCCTCCCAAAGTGCTGGGATTACAGACGTGAGCCACCGCGCCCGGCCTGCTTTTTTAAACATAATATTAAACCCATTTTATAATGAGGTAGACTGAGTCACTAAACATATAAAATGTGTCTTATGAAGCGATACAGATGAATCATTGACAATTGAATAGAATCAACAGACTTCAGATACTCTTGTAAATATCATTTCTGTCAACAGGGAGAATCTTATGGGTTACATAAAAGTGAATTGGAAAGTTTTCAAAGGTGAAGGCTGGTTGAGGAAGGAAGTAACAAAGCTGGATAAGAGATTCTCCTGTTGGTTATAACCTCATTTTTCATTTTCCTCCTTGTTTTTCAACTTCTTCCAGGTAAAGAAGTTATTTAAATCTCTGTGTGTTCCTTATTTTGTGCTTGAACTTGATCAAACAGGTAAGTTTCTGTTTAATATGTAAATCATAGCTGCTGACTGTACATTTTATCTCATTTATTCTATCTGGCTTTAATTTGTCTTCCTTGAGGTTTTTATTGTTTAGTGAGCACTTGCTAGCTGATTCTTCTTTTTGGTGTTTTAGACAGGGTACTCTCCTGGAGCTAATCATATTTACCTTTAGCCTTTACCTAGTTTATAGCCTTGGTATTACCCAGAGTTTCCTCTTATTGAAATTATTCTTCTTATTACTCATGAATCTAGTTACAGATACAGTATTTGCTGGTTTTATGGTAACTTTACTTTTGCAAATTTGTCTCCTTTCTGATAAGTAATACAAATAGTATTTGAATTAAATATAAATTGAGATGCATTCAGAAATTTTGGCAGGGACATACAAAGATCAGTAAAGGTGAAAGATCCATGAAAAGTGCTACTGGGAAATCCCAGGGAGAGAAAGATTGGTGGAGTAAAATGGAAAGCTTCTTTCTAGGACCATGGTGCTCCTTTTTTGTGGGTCAGAAAATCCCAAGGGCTCACAGGCAAACATTATTAAGAATCTAATCTAGGCCTGTTGGTGACTCACGCCTCTAATCCCAACACACTGGGAGGCCAAGGTAGTAGGATCGCTTGAGGCCAGGAGTTTGAGTCCAGCCTGGGCAACAGAGTGAGAGCTTGTCTCTACAAAAATAAAGAATTAAAAAGTTAACCAGGCACAGTGGCATGAGCCCATAGTTCTAGCTACTCAGGAGGCTGAGGCAGGAGGTTTGATTGAGCCAAGGAGTTCAAGGTTACAGTGAGCTATGATTGCACCATTGCACTCTAGCCTGGATTACTGAGTGAGACCTTGTTTCGAAAAATAAAAAGGGTCTGCTAGTGGCCAGCACCATCATTTCTATTAGGAAAAGTGGGCCCTTCCAGATTAGGAAGAGGAGGTAAACTTCATGCCTAGTAGCTTTAAGGAAGCAGAGTCCTGGGCATTGACAGCTTCTGCTCGGTCTCCAAAGGAATACAAAGAAAGGGCCTGGCATGGTGGCTCACTTCTGTAGTCCCAGCACTTGGGGAGGCTGTGGTGGCTGGATTCTCTGAGGTAAAGACTTTGAGACCAGCCTGGCCAATATGGTGAAACCCCGTCTCTACTAAATAATAAAAAAAATTAGCTGGGTGTGGTGGTGTGTGCCTGTAGTCCCAGCTACCTGGGAGGCTGAGGCAGGAGAATTGCTGGAACCCAGGAGGCAGAGGTTACACTGAGCCAAGATCGCACCACAGCATTCCAGCCTGGGTGACAGAGTGAGACTCTGTCTCAGAACCACAACAACAACAACAAAGAAAAGATTCAACTAGACAGAGAAAGATATATGGCAATTGGGAGATATGAACAATTGGCATATAAGTTTCATTTCTTTTTTTTTTTTTTGAGATGGAGTTTTGCTCTTGTTGCCCAGGCTGGAGTGCAATGGCGCGATCTCAGCTCACCGCAACCTCCGCCTCCCAGGTTCAAGCAATTCTCCTGCCTCAGCCTCCTGAGTAGCTGAGATTACGGGCATGCACCACTACGCCTGGCTAATTTTGTATTTTTAGTAGAGATGGGATTTCTCCATGTTGAGGCTGGTCTTGAACTCCTGACCTTAGGTGAGCCACCCGCCTCAGCCTCCCAAAGTGCTGAGATTACAGGTGTGAGCCACCGCACCCGGCCATAAGTTTCATTTCTAGGGTCAGGAGGAAGGAGGTAGTTGTGTGGCAAGACATATTACTTGATGTTTCTAAAGACAGGTTCTCTAACACAGAGAGCATCACATAATAACTACCATATATAGAGTGTTAGTCCCTGTTTTACATGGACTATGCTGGGTTAAGTATAGTCACCTATCCTCACATGAACTCAGCAAGGAAGATATTCTCTATATTTTATAAATGAGGAAATTGAATCCCAGAGAAGTCAATTAACTTCCTTAACATTGACCCGGTGCAGTGGCTCACGCCTGTAATCCCAGCACTTTGGGAGGCGGAGGCGGGAGGATTACCTGAGGTCGGGAGTTCAAGACCAGCCTGACCAATATGGAGAAACCCCGTCTGTACTAAAAATACAAAATTAGCCGGGCATGGTGGCTCATGCCTGTAATCCCAGCTATTCAGGAGGCTGAGGCAGGAGAATTGCTTGGACCCGGGAGGCAGAGGTTGCGGTGAGCCAAGATCGCGCCATTGCACTCCAGCCTGGGCAACAAGAGCACAACTCCATCTCACAAAACAAACAAACAAACAAACAAAAACAACAACAACAGAAAACTTCCCTAACTTCATATAAATACTGGATCTATAATTTGAACACAGGCCCATGTAATTCTGAAGCCTATGTTATTTCCATAATACCATGTTGTCTGGCTCCTCTACGGTGACCCTTCTATTCCTTCATCAAGGAAGGCTCTTGCCCCCAAATACTCCATAGTATGAAAGGTAATCTCAATAAATAAAATTTCTTCTGGGTCCAAAAGTAGCCTTTTATAAAAATACAAATTTTCCCGGGAAACTTAAGTCACTTGCAACTTGCTGTGAATTAGGGAAAAATAACCAAACGGAACAATAACCAAACAAGCAAATTAAACTAATATAAGATAAAGCAAATGAACATGTCCTTCAAGGATGGGAAAGGTAAAGGAGGTAACATCGGAAGAGATGGGCAGGATGAATGCACTAAGTGCTTGGGGAGCATGATTTGTAAGGATTTACTCTCTGAATCTGGAAAACTTGTGTTTTTTGGTAACAAATGGCAGATGTTTTATTTCTAAATCTGTTAGTAAGTGGCTAAGGAAGTTTTAAGAGTCTGTGATTTAATACATGTATGAACTTTATTTTCAGTCCCAGAAAATAAGCATTGGATTATGAATTGACTTTTGTCCCGGTGCTTCCCCAGTTATACTTCCCTTGCTCTTTCTTTCTTTTTTTTTTTTTATTGAGATGGAGTTTTGCTCTTGTTGCCCAGGTTGAGTGCGACGGCACGATCTGGGCTTGCCACAACCTCCACCTCTCGGGTTCGAGCGATTCTCCTGCCTCAGCCCCCAGAGTAGCTGGGATTACAGGTATGCGCCACCACAGCCAATTTATTTTGTATTTTTAGTAGAGATAGAGTTTCTCCATGTTGGTCAGGCTGGTCTTGAACTCCTGACCTCAGCTGATCCATCCACCTCGGCCTCCCAAAGTTCTGGGATTACAGGCGTGAGCCACCACGCCTGGCCCCCTTGTTCTTTCTTAAATGTCCTCTTTACTTTCTCTATCATTTTTCAGACTATTCTTATCTTTTTTAAATGTGTGTTGCCAGTGGGGAGGTGCGGTGACTGAAAAATCTATTAAATTTCTCCTTTTCCAACTACTTTTCTGTGTGAGACTGGATTTTTCATTTACTTCTACCAAAACAACGCATATTGCAACAAATTAATCCAGAAGCAAATATGGGAATCTAGTTGTTTTTTATTAGGACCGATGCTTAAAAAATTCAAAAAATGTGAAACAATGCCAGTCTTCTCACTATGTTTATTTATTTATTTTGAGACGAAATAAGTGCATTCTCAGCTCAGTGAGCAAAGATGCACTGAGCTCACTAAGAAAGTGCATTCTCAGCTCACTGAGCAAAGGTGCAATCTCAGCTCACTGCAACCTCTGCCTCCTGGATTCAAGCAATTCTCCTGCCTCAGCCTCCCAAGTAGATGGGATTACAGGCATGTGCCACCATGCCCGGCTAATTTTGTGTTTTTAGTAGAGACAGGGTTTCACCATGTTGGTCAGGCTGGTCTCAAACTCCTGATGTCAGGTGATCCACCTGCCTCGGCCTCACAAGCTTTTGGGATTACAGGCGCGAGACCGGCTTGGCCAACATGGCAAAATCCTGTCTCTACTAAAACTACAAAAATTAGCCAGGCATGGTGGTGGGCGCCTATTATCCCAGCGACTCAGGAGACTGAGGCAGGAGAATTGCTTGAACGCAGGAGGTGGAGGTTGCAGTGCGCTGAGATTGTGCCATTGCACTCCAGCCTGGGCAACAAGAGCAAGACTCTGTATCAAAAAAAAAAAAAAAAAAAAAAAAAAGACCAAGTTTGACACCCCGTTCTAAGGCAAGTAGGAAGCATGAATATTAACACAGTTTTGATTTTGTGAGATTTATTTGTCCCAAGCATAGGAGGAACACCATTCTACATGTGCAGTTGGCCTTAGCCACACAGGAGAGATGTGATCTGGTTCATGTCTTCGAGGAGCTTGTAATCATGGAGCTGGAACTGCTGATGCAGTCTTCTAAGTGCTGGTTTCATGAATAAACACCTCCTTTATCTGTTTCGTCTGGGTTCCAAAAGAACCCTCCATAGGCATGATTTTCACACCAGTGTTGGCTACGTAATCTTCCCAGGGCCTGGATCATAGTGGGTATTTAAAAAGTCAGAAGATCAATTGGTAGACAGGAGTATTTGGCATAGAATCACATGGGTGCATTTATTCATTCAGCATATTTATTGAGTGCCTGCTGTGCACTAGGCTCTGTATACTAAGCACTGGGAATACAGTAGTATACTAGGCAGGTGTGCTTCCTGTCTAAAGGAATTAGACTTGTTTGTGTTTTTTTTTCTTTTTTTTTCCAGCAAATTCCTCTTATTTTCCTTTAGAGTTGAGGGCCTGTGTACTGCCTAACTGGATTGGTAATGGAGTGAGTGCCCCGTGAATTCCTGTGTTTGCAGTAGTATCACCTCTCACAGAAAATCAAGAAGAGAAGTTGTGCTACCAGGGGATCCTCTCTCTTCATCCTAACATTTTCTTCTTCCTTCTTTTGGCTGTATTTTGGCCAGTCTACATAAATTAAGGTTATTATTTGAAAACAACCATCAGGGTCCACTGAGTTCTACTGAGATTGGTATTGGAGAGAGAAACTCAGAACCGGGAGGCCTGGCATTCATGTCCTGTGTGTAGGTAGTGGTAGTAGTCATACATGCTATCCTCCCTGTGTCAGAGGCTCATGCATGTTCTCCTATTTAATCTTCAGAATACCACCAATCAGGTAGGTGGTGATATCACCTTCTTATGATGAGGAAATAAAAACATAGTAAAGTATTAGTATACAGGGTGGCTGGCTTTCTAGTGAACCTATTGGCAACTTGTGGCCCCTCCCACTACTTCCTGAGACTATCTCGTAGAACCTTCCATGACTTGCCCCTAGTGTCTTATGTATAATGTTCATGGTGTCGATATCATGATAGGTGTTCCTAGATGTGATGGTGTCTGTTGCACACACATGTGGTGTGTTTGGTGGCAGAGGTTGTACAATCTGCCACCATGCCAGCTACACACACCTTGGCTATCCCTGTGGATGAGCTGCCACTCACAGGGCCAGTTGATTTACAAAGACTTGTATCTATACTTCAGGTGTCTTCCTAGGAGCTTTGATCTAAGGAACAGACAACATCAGTGTAATCATCTTAATTTGGTCTGGCAGCTGCTGACATTCTATAGCTATAAATGTGGAAAACAGACATAAGATTTCAGGAGTTTGCCAAAAGTGTGCATCTGGATGCCATATGTCACTAGCTTGGGGGTTCTGATGTGTATTATTCATGTCTCCTGGCTGCTTATGGAGGACATGGCTTTAATGCCTTCAGCAAGAGGGAGAGGAACTAATATTTGAGTTTCTTTTTATGGCAGTGTCTCATATCTCTCTTACTTAATCCTCACAACAGCTTTGTGTGGTTGTTGGAATTAATTCTGTTGTTGTGAGGAAGCAGATGCTCAGCATTTGAATAACTTGCTCAATGTTGCTGTGTCAAGCCCAGGCCTGTCTGCTTCCCTGGTTGCCTCTTTGGCATTGTTTTCCTTGAACAAATAAAAACCCCTCACGAGCAGAGGTACCCTAGCTAGCTCAGTTCTCACCACTTTGGTATTGATACTTACTCATTCAACAGATTTGTTTTGGGCACCTATTTATATGCCAAGCACTGGCAGGAGAGAAAAGATGAGTAAGGCACAACCTCGTTCTTTAAGATCATTTTACTTGTTTGCCTCTGCCTCACTTCCAATTTCAGTGTAATCTGGTATCTCTAAAGGCTGTAGGATCACAGGCGGACAAAGGTAGTGGGTAAGACATTTAAATTTGTAAACAAAAGCAACTTAGAAAACATCATGGCGTGTTCATTTAGAGCAAAACTGGCAAGGCCTGGGGCAGAGAATGATGAGAGGTTAAGAGTTGAAAAGTAAAGAGGCTTTCTCCCATAGAGAATGAGGAGACATGGGAGGTTGTTCTATTTATTTTATGAATGAGGCTCAAAATATTCTTTAAGCATTTTGGTTTTGTCTATAAAAATGTTAATTTTTTTAAATTTGGAAACCACAGTATAATAAAATACAAAAAATCACATATAATTGCATCCAGAGATAGCCACTATTAATATTTTATGTCTTTTTTGTAAACTCTGTTCTGTTTTATTATTTAATATTTTACATGTTATATAAGTTCTTAATTTTCTCAATGACTACAAAATAGTCCATGTATTTACTTAGCCATTCTACTATATTTGGACAAACAGTCTATTGCCAATTTTTTGCTATTGTGGAATAATAGGTTAGAAATGTTTTTCTTTGTATGTGAAGTTTTTGCTGTATTTAGAATTATTTTCTTAGGATAGATTACTGGAATGGATTTATGGGTCAAAGTATGAACAATTCTAAGGTTCTAGAGCCATTTAAACGGTGTGTACTAATTAATAACTTCATAAGCTCAAAGAGTTCCCTGTACTTAGTAGTAAGAAATAATAATAGGTTTTGGGCCAGGTGCAGTGGCTCCTGCCTGTAATTCCAGTGTTTTGGGAGGCTGAGGCAGGCAGATCACGAGGTCAAGAGATCAATACCAGCCTGGCCAACATGGTGAAACCCCGTCTCTACTAAAAATACAAAAATTAGCTGGGCGTGGTGGCGTGCGCCTGTAGTCCCAACTACTTGGGAGGCTGAGGCAGGAGAATCGCTTGAACCCGGGAGGTGGAGGTTGCAGTGAGCTGAGATCACACCACTGCACTCCAGCCTGGTGACAGAGCGAGACTCCGTCTTAAAAAAAAAAAAAAAAAAAAAAGTGATCTGGCTGGACAAACTGAGCCAGTCCCACACAAAATCTTTAAAAAAAAAAAAAGGAAAAGAAATAATAATAGGTTTTTAAAAATCGTTATTTGCCTATTGGAGAGGTAAAAACAGATTTCTTTATCTTAATTTGTATCACTTTGATTATTAATGAGGCACAATATTTTTTCCTGTATGTTGTATTTCCTATGTGTACCTTGCTGGGCTCAGGTGGTCCTCCCACCTCAGCCTTCCAAGTAGCTGGGACTATCTAAATTGTAGTCACTGTGTTGTATTTCATTATCTGAATTGCCTGTTCATTTTCCTCATGGGATCATAATACTAGGAAGAGCCCCGGTGCGGTAGCTTACGCCTGTAATCCCAGTACTTTGGGAGGCTAAGGTGAGTGGATCACGAGGTGGGGAGATCGAGACCATCCTGGCCAACATGGTAAAAACCTGTCTCTACTAAGAATGCAAAAATTAGCTGGGCATGGTGACGCATGCCTGTAGTCCTAGCTACTAGGGAGGCTGAGGCAGGAGAATCGCTTGAACCCGGGAGGTGGAGGTTGCAGTGAGTTGAGATCACGCCACTGCACTCCAGTCTGGTGACAGAGTGAGACTTCATCTCAAAAAAAAAAAAAAAAAAAAAATTAGTTGGCTGGGCGCGGCGGCTCACGACTGTAATCCCAGCACTTTGGGAGGCCAAGGCAAGCGGATCACAAGGTCAGGAGATCGAGACCATCCTGGCTAACACGGTGAAACCCTGCCTCTACTAAAAATACAACAGGGCCGGGCGTGGTGGCTCACGCCTGTAATCCTAGCACTTTGGGAGGCCGAGGCGAGCGGATCACGAGGTCAGGAGATCAAGACCATCTGGCTAACAGGGTGAAACCCCGTCTCTACTAAAAACACAAAAAATTAGCCGGGCGTGTTGGCGGGCACCTGTAGTCCCAGCAACTCGGGAGGTTGAGGCAGGAGAATGGCGTGAACCCGGGAGGCGGAGCTTGCAATAAGCCAAGATAGCGCCACTGCACTCCAGCCCGGGCGACAGAGCGAGACTCCGTCTCAAAAATAAATAAAAAAATAAAATAAAATAAAATAATAAAAATAAAAATACAACAAATTAGCCAGGCCTGGTGGCGGGCACCTGTAGTCCAGCTACTTGGGAGGCTGAGGCAGGAGAATGGCCTGAACCCGGGAGGCGGAACTTGCAGTGAGCTGAGATCGCGCCACTGCACTCCAGCCTGGGCAACAGAGTGAGACTCCCTCTCAAAAAAAAAAAAAATAATAATAATAATAATTAATAATAATAGGAAGAAACCTTTATATATAGCTCTTTATTTTCTCTTTCTTTCTTTCTTTCTTTCTTTCTTTCTTTCTTTCTTTCTTTCTTTCTTTCTTTCCTCTTTCTGTCTGTCTGTCTGTCTTGCTCTATTGCCCAGGCTATAGTGCAGTGGTATGATCTTGGCTCACTGCAGCCTTGAACTCCTGGCCTCATGCAATCCTCCCACCTCAGCCTCCCGAGTAGATGGGAGTAGAGGTATGTGCCACCATACCCAGCTAATTTTTGTATTTTCTGTAGAGCTGGAGTCTCATGAGCCACCATGCCCAGCCTGCCTTACTTCTTTCTTTCCTTCTTTCCTTTCCTTTCCTTTCTTTCTTTCTTTCTTTTTTCTGAGACTATCCCGTAGAACCTTCCATGACCTGCCCCACCTGTCTTACGTATAATGTTCATGGTGTTGATATCATGATAGGTGTTCCCAGATGTGATGGTGTCTTTCTTCCTTTCTTTCTTTCCTTCTTTCTTTCTTTCTTTCTTTCCTTTCTTCCTTCCTTCCTTCCTCCCTCCCTTCCCTTTCCTTCCCTTCCTTCCTTCCTTCCTTCCTTCCTCCCTCCCTCCCTTCCCTTCCCTTCCCTTCCCTTCCCTTCCCCTCCCCTCCCCTCCCCTCCCCTCCCCTCCCCTCCCCTCCCCTCCCTTCCCTTCCCTTCCCTTCCCTTCCCTTCCCTTCCCTTCCCTTCCCTTCCCTTCCCTTCCCTTCCCTTCCCTTCCCTTCCTTCCTTCCTTCCTTCCTTCCTCCCCTCCCTCCCTCCCTCCCTCCTTCCCTCCTTCCTTCCTCTCTTTCTTTTTTTTTTTGAGACTGAGTTTTGCTCTTGTTGCCCCGGCTGGAGTGCAATGGCATAATCTGGGCTCACTGCAACCTCCATCTCCCGGGTTCAAGCAATTCTCCTGCCTCAGCCTCCTAAGTAGCTGGGATTACAGGCACCTGCCACCACGCCAGGCTAATTTTTCATATTTTTAGTAGAGACAGGGTTTCATCATGTTGTCCAGGCTGGTCTCAAACTCCTGACCTCAGGTAATCCACCTACCTATCTTGGCCTCCCAAAGTGCTGGGATTACAGGTGTGAGCCACTTGGACCCGGCCCCTTCCTCTTTCTCTCTGTCTCTCTCTTTCTTTCTTTTATTTTATTTTATTTTTTTTTTTGAAATGGAGTATCACTGGCTGGGTGCGGTGGCTCATGCCTGTAATCCCAGCACTTTGGGAGGCTGAGGTGGGCTGATCACGAGGTCAGGAGATGGAGACCATCCTGGCTAACACGGTAAAACCCCGTCTCTACTAAAAATACAAAAAAAACCACCCATATTAGCCGGGCATGGTGGCAGGCGCCTGTAGTCCCAGCTACTCCGGAGGGTGAGGCAGAAGAATGGAGTGAACCCGAGAGGCCGAGCTTGCAGAGAGCTGAGATCGCGCCACTGCACTCTAGCCTGGGTGACAGAGCGAGACTCCGTCTCAAAAAAAAGAAAGAAAGAAATGGAGTATCACTCTGTCCCCAGGCTGGAGTACAGTGGCACGATCTCGGCTCACTGCAACCTCTGCCTCCCAGGTTCAAGCAATTATCCTGCCTCAGCCTCCTGAGTAGCTGAGACTACAGGCTGCACTACCACGCCTGGCTAATTTTGTATTTTTAGTAGAGATGGAGTTTCACCACATTGGCCAGGCTGGTCTCGAACTCCTGACCTCATGTAATCCACCCGCCTTGGCCTCTCAAAGTGATGGGATTACAGTCGTGAGCCACCGCGCCTGGCGTACAGTAGAGCTTCTTTCAAAACTGGAACCAATCCTCTCAAACCCTGCCACTGCTTATCAATTAAATTTATGTCATATTATAAATCTGTTGTTGTCATTTCTTTTTTTTTTTTTTTTTTTGAGATAGAGTCTCACTCTTTTTGCCCAGGCACTATCTCAACTCACTGCAACCTCTGCCTCTCAGGTTCAAGTGATTCTCCTGCCTCAGCCTACTGAGTAGCTGGGATTACAGGCGCCTGCCACCATGCCTGGCTAATTTTTGTATTTTTAGTAGAGATGGGGTTTCTCCATGTTGGCCAGGCTGGTCTCAAACTCCTGACCTCAGGTAATCTGGCCTGCCTGGCCTCCCAAAGTGCTGGGATTATAGGCGTGAACCACTGTGCCCAGCCTTTGTTGTCATTTCAACAATGTTCACAGCATCTTCATCAGGAGTAGATTCTATTTCTAGAAAAACATTATTTGCTCATCCATAAAAAGCAACTCCTCATCCATTCAAATTTTACATGAGATTACATTAATTCAGTCATGTCATCAGACTCTACTTTTTGTGGGTTCTTTTCTTCTTCTTTTTCTGTGTTTCTTTTTTTTTTTTTTTTTTTTCTTGAGACAGGGTTTCACTCTGTCACCCAGGCTGTGCTGCAGTGATGCAGTCATGGCTCACTGTGGCCTCAACCTCCCGGGCTCAAGTGATCCTCCTGCCTCAGCCTCTCAAGTACTTGGGACTACAGGCACATGCTACCACACCTAGCTAATTTTTGTTGTTGTTGTTGTTGTTGAGATGGAGTCTTGCTCTGTCCCCAGGCTGGAGTGCAGTGGCACGATCTCGGCTCACAGTAACCTCTGCCTCCCGGGTTCAAGCAATTCTCCTGCCTCAACCTCCCAAGTAGCTGGGACTACGGGCACATGACACCATGCCCAGCTAATTTTTTTTGTATTTTTAGTAGAGACAGGGTTTTATTATGTTGGCCAGGATGGTCTCGATCTCCTGACCTCGTGATCTGCCCGCCTTGTCCTCCCAAAGTGCTGGGATGACAGGTGTGAGCCCCCACGCCCAGCCCACCCAGCTAATTTTTAATTTTTTTTGTAGAGACAGCGTCCCACTATGTTGCCCAGGCTAGTCTTGAATTCCTGAGCTCAAGCAATCCTATGCTGGCCTCCCAAAGTGCTAGGATTATAGATGTGCACCACCATGCCTGGCCTTCTCTTCTAATTCTAGTTCTCTTGTTATTTCCACCATATCTTCAGTTACTTCCTCCACCGAAGTCTTGAATTCATCAAAGTTACTCATAAGGGTTGGAATCACCTTCTTCCAAACTCCTGTTAATGTTGATATATTATTGACTTCTTCCCATGAATCATGAATGTTCTGAATGGCATCTAGAATAGTGAATCTTTTCCAGAAGGTTTTCAGCTTACTTTGCCCAGATCTGTCAGAGGAATCACTGTCTATGGCAGCTATAGCCTTATAAAATATATTTCTTAAATAATAAGACTTGAAAGTCAAAATTAATCCTTTATCCCTGGGCTGCAGAATGGATTTTGTTAGTAGTCATGAAAACAACATTCATCTCCTTGTACATCTCCATCAGATCTCTTGAGTGACCACATGCACTGTCAATGAGCAGTAATATTTTCAAAAGTGTTTTTTTCTGAGCAATAGGTCTCAACAGTGGGCTTAAAATAAACCAAGTTGTAAACAGATGTGCTGTCATTCAGGCTTTGTTGTTCCATTTCTAAAGCAAAGGCAGAGTAGATTTATCATAATTCTTAAGGGCCCTAGGATTTTCATTGTAAGTCCATTTGTCTCCTGTTTAAATCATAAGTATAGAAACACCTTAATATGGCCATTATTTGATAGTAGTGAGACGGAAAATACTTTGCCATCTTAGAAAGGGCAATGACTAAATACTGGCCTAATGTATGTTTTTCCTCAGAGAAGGAGGAAAGCCACTTAATGGTCAACATTGAATCCTGTCAAGCAGAGTAGGAGGTAATATAGCCTCCTTTACAGCAATATAGCCTCAGGATATTCCTGAGATAATTGAAAGATTAACTAGCCGGGTGTGGTGGCTCTCGCCTATAATCCCAGCACTTTGGGAGGCCGAGGGGGGTGGATCACCTGAGGTCAGAAGTTTGAGACCAGCCTGGCCAACGTGGTGAAACCCTGTCTCTGCTAAAAATACAAAAAAATTAGCCGGGTGTGGTGGTGCAAGCCTGTAATCTCAGCTACTCAGTTTCACGCGCATCTGTGTGAAGAGACCACCAAACAGGCTTTGTGTGATGAACAAGGCTGTTTATTTCACCTGGGTGCAGGTAGGCTGAGTCAGAAAAGGGTGGTGGGATTATCATTAGTTTTTCTTTTTTTTTTTTTTTTTTTTTTTGAGACGGAGTCTTGCTCTGTCGCCCAGGCTAGAATGCGGTGGTGCGATCTGGGCTCACTGCAAGCTCCACCTCCCAGGTTCATGCCATTCTCCTGCCTCAGCCTCCTGAGTATCTGGGACTACAGATGCCCGCCACTAATTTTTTGTATTTTTTTAGTAGAGACGGGGTTTCACCGTGTTAGCCAGGATGGTCTCGATCTCCTGACCTCGTGATCTGCCCGCCTTAGCCTCCCAAAGTGCTGGGATTACAGGCATGAGCCACCACACCCGGCCATATCATTAAATGTTCTTATAGGTTTTGGGATAGGCAGTGGAGTTAGGAGCAATGTTTTGTGGGCAGGGGATGGATCTCACAAAGTACATTCTCAAGGGTGGGGAGAATTACAAAGAAACTTCTTAAGGGTGGGGGAGATTACAAAGTACATTGATCAGTCACGGTGGGGCAGAAACAAATCACAATGGTGGAATGTCATCAGTTAAGGCTATTTTCACTTCTTTTGTGGATCTTCAGTTGCTTCAGGCCATCTGGATGTATACATGCAGGTCACAGGGGATATGATGGTTTAGCTTGGGCTCAGAGGCCTGACACTCATGAGGCAGAGGTTGCAGTAAGCCAAGATCACATCAATGCACTCCAGCCTGAGCAACAGAGCAAGACTCCATCTCAAAAAAAAAAAAAAGAAGAAGAAAGAAAGATGTATTTGGATTCACTTTAAGAAAGAGCAAACAAGCATTTAGGGCCAGGCGCGGTGACTCACCCCTGTAATCCCAGCGGCCAACATGGTGAATCCCTGTCTCTACTAAAAATACAAAAATTAGCCAGGCATGGTGGCAAGTGCCTGTAATCCCAGCTACTCCGGAGGCTGATGTTATAAGTAAAGTTTCGGTGCCACAAAAGAAATTGCACTGGAATATAAAGTTTTCTTTTTAATTCTCAGCAAGGCAAGTTACACACTTCGATAAGGGAGGGGAAGGGGTTCTTATCCCTGACACATGTGGCTCCTGCTGCTGTGTCGTTCCCCTATTGGCTAGGGTTAGATCGCAAAGGCTAAACATTCCAATTCACTAATTTAAAGAGAGTGACAGGGTGAGTGGTTTGGCGGGAAAAATCGTTATGAATGAGTCAGGGTGGGGTAGGTAATTGGAATGACTTAAGGGTGGAGCAGATAATCGGAATGAGTCAGAGTGGAGTAGGTAATCGAAAAGGTTGCTTTACGAGGAAGTTAAGTTTAAAAGTAGAAGGCAAAAGTCCCGGCGCTGTGGCTCACGCCTGCAATCCCAGTACTTTGGGAGGCCAAGGCGGACAGATCACGAGGTCAGGAGATCAAGACCATCCTGGCTATGGTGAAACCCAGCCTCTACTAAAAATACAAAAAAATTAGCTGGGCATGGTGGTGGGCGCCTGTAGTCCCAGCTACTCGGGAGGCTGAGGCAGGAGAATGGCATGAACCTGGGAGGCGGAGCTTGCAGTGAGCCCAGATCGCACCACTGCACTCTAGCCTGGGCAACAGAGCGAGACTCCCCCTAAAAAAAAAAAAGAAAAGAAAAAAAAGTAGAAGGCAAAGAATTGAACATACTGATATATTGATTCTTTGAAAAGAAATTTAGAACTCATATCTAACACTGAGGCAGGAGAATTGCTTGAACCTGGGATGCAGAGGTTGCAGTGAGCCGAGATCACGTCATTGCACTCCAGCCTGGGCGACAAGAGTGAGACTCCATCTCAAAAAAAAAGCATTTAAAATCTATAGATAATTTTCAGTCTCCGGCTGCAGCTGCGAAAGAAGCCGTCATGTCTACATATCTGCAACGGGTGGTTGGCACTGCTCCAGTTTCCTGATCAAGAGGAATAAGCAGACCTACAGCACCGTGCCCAATAACTTGAAGGCCTGCAACTGCTTCCACTACAATGGGCTTATTCAACGCAAGACTGTGGGAGTGGAGCCGGCAGCCCACGGCAAAGGTTTCATAGTTGTGAAGCAGAGATCCAGCCAGTGGAAGCCCGCCACCTTCTACGTGCAGACCACCATTAACAAGAATGCTCGGGCGGGGCAGGGTGGCTCAGGCCTGTAATCCCAGCACTAATGGGAGGTGGAGGCGGGTGGATCACAAGGTCAGGAGTTCGAGACCAGCCTGGCCAACATAGTGAAACCCCGTCTGTAATAAAAATACAAAAACTAGCCAGGCATAGTGGTGTGCGCCTATAGTCCCAGCTACTCAGGAGGCTGAGGCAGGAGAATCGCTTGAACCCGGAAGGCAGAGGTTGTGGTGAGCTGAGATTGCGTCACTGCACTCCAGCCTGGGCAACAGAGTGAGAATCCATCTCAAAAAAACAAACATACAAACAACAGAAAAAAACAAGAATGCTCGCGCCACCCTCAGCAGCATCAGACACAGGATCCTCAAGAACAAGTACCGCCCCGACCTGCGCGTGGCAGCCTTCTGCAGGCCAGCGCCATCCTGCACATCCAGAAGCCTGTGATGGTGAAGAAAGAGGAAGCGGATTAGAAAACCTGCCCCCAAAGCAATAGTCAGCTGGCTTTCTCAAAAACAAAAACATGAATCAAGAGGTCAGGAGATCCAGACCATCCTGGCTAACACGGTGCAACCCTGTCTCTACTAAAAATACAAAATGTAGCCAGGCTTGGTGGCGGGCGCCTGTAGTCCCAGCTACTTGGGAGGCTGAGACAGGAGAATGGTGTGAGTTCTCCGGGAGGCGGAGTTGCAGTGAGCTGAGATAGTGACACTGCACTCCAGCCTGGGCGACAGAGCGAGACTCCGTCTCAAAAACAAAACAAAACACAACAAACAAAAAACAAAAAATCTATAGATAAAGGAATTCAGATATATACTGGTGGAGAACTATAAGGTTCTCATCTGTCTTTGGGGTGGAGAAATTGGTCTGAATGCCTCTTAATGAGACATAGGTCACTCTCAATTCAAACCAGGGCCTAGAGCATTAGAAAGATCCAAGGCTCCTTCAGGCCCAGCTCCATGAAGTGACCATAGCTTTCCATTAACGACTAGTAGCCATCAACTGTCTCGGGCTTCTGGGATTTTGGCTCTCAGAGAAATTAGAGGGGGATGTTCTTCTCAAGATCAACTATCTAATAGTGTTTAAGAATTTAGAGGTTAATAATAATAAGCTGCCGGGTGCGGTGGCTCACGCCTGTAATCCTAGCACTTTGGGAGGCCGAGGCGGGTGGATCGCCTGAGTTCAGGAGTTCGAGAACAGCCTGGGCAACACGGTGAAACCCTGTCTCTAATAAAATACAAAAAAAAAAAAATTAGCTGGGCGTGGCAGCGTGCGCCTGTAGTCCCAGCTACTTGGGAGGCTGAGGCAGGAGAATTGCTTGAACCCGGGAGGCAGAGGTTGCAGTGAGCCGAGATCGTGCCACTGCACTCCAGCCTGGGTAACAGAGCGAGACTCCATATCAAAAAAAAAAAAATTAATAATAAAAATAATAATAATAGTAAGCTATATGGCACTTCTTTCATCTTAGGATCTAATAGCTGTTTACCACTACTAATTAGTATGTAACTCCTTGGCTGGTGGTGAGGGTGGTTGATCTGCACTTTTATGAGATGAAACATCTGAGAGTTGACTGGAATGGAGCCTGTACCTTTTGAGGTACTTCTGGTCAGTGGTTTTCTACCTGAAAACTTTTTCTTTCCTCTAAGATTGAAATGGGACACTGAGCGACCAAAAGCAAGTGGATTGCAGAAGGGGAATATTCTGCATGTACTAGCATGTGCATATTATGCATATGTGTACATGTAATGCAGAATGCAGGCACTAATTTTTTTTTCATGTTCGTTTCACTCCTTTTAGCAAGTTGTTTAAGAAAATTATGTTTTTCTAGCCAGGTGTGGTGGTGCATGCCTGTAATCCCAGCTACTCGGGTGGCTGAGGCAGGAGAACCACTTGAACCCAGGAGGCAGAGGTTGCAGTGAGCTGATATCGCACCATTGCACTCCAGCCTGGGCAACAAGAGCCAAACTCCATCTCAAAAAAAAGAAAATTATGTTTTTCTTCTTCTGGCAAGAAAAGACAAGCTCTGAGTAATGAGAATATATGCACTGTGGAAAATGGCATGCTTAGCCACAGACTGCTTGCTAATTAAAAGTAAAATGAAAAAATGAATGTACTACTCCAGGCTGGAGTGCAATGGTGCAATCTTGGCTCACTGCAACCTCTGCCTCCCAGGTTCAAGCGATTCTCCTGCCTCAGCCTCCTGAGTAGCTGGGATTACAGGCATGCACCACCATGCCTGGCTAATTTTGTATTTTTAGTAGAGAAGGGGTTTCTCCGTGTTGGTCAGGCTGGTCTCGAACTCCCGACCTCAGGTAATCCACCGGCCTTAGCCTCCCAAAGTGCTGGGATTACAGGCATGAGCCACTGCACCCAGCCTTGAGTTAAGTTTTGATGGGTGTCCACTGTAATGCTTTGTTGACAGTTACTGTGAATGACCAACCTGTAAAAGGGGAAAATCCAAACTTCTAACCACACTGAGGTCATCATGGATTTATACCAAGCATGAGGACATAATGATTATAATAACTAAGCTATTGAGTCTTTTACATCTATTTACGTCCTTTACATCTATTTACTCATCTCGTTTTCCACAATCACCACGTGAGATGTAGATACTGTATTTATCACCATTTTATAGATGAGTAAACAAAGGCACAGAGAGGTAACAGAAGTTGCCTAAGGGCACACAGTTTGCCAGCAGAAAAGCCAGGTTACGTGATTTCATTGCAGGCTCTTATAACTATTGAGCTATACTGCTTGTTAGTAGAACGCCAGATGATGCTATGGGATTAGCCCAGAGATTTACAAAAGAGGAGACCTGGGCACATTTGAAGGCGGAATGGCTTGAACGGCCCTGAATACAAGATAGGAAGAGGATGTTGAAGAAAGGTGGGGTCACCTAAGACCACTTGGAATTGGGATAGGTTATAGGTTGTAGTGCTCTGGTAAAGGCGAGCTTTAGCAGAGGTAGAACAATCCTTATTCTTCTGAGGTTGCAGTGACATGTAAGTATAGAGAGCTGCTGGGAAGAGAAGACAGAGAAGTGAAAGTAACTTGTACCTGACGACTTGAGCTTTTGGGCAGTGTGCTGGAGCTGGCTCGTACCAGCTCAAGAGACCCCTTGTTAAACATCAAGGAATTTTGCAAGTAGGTTGGTAGCTTGAAATTAGCCAAAGTGGGAGTATTCAACTCCAGAAATTAGCAAATACTACAAATCAGGGCCTCCCCACCACCACTCAGAACTGGTTTACCAGAACACTTTACACTCCCTTTCTTCTCTTTTCCACTTCACTAACAGTCAAAAGCCTGCTGAAGTGACAGTTGAATTTGAAGCTTGAGTGAGTGCCCATTATGGGAAAGGCACTGTGCCAGATGCCAGGGTAAGAAAGACCAACCCCTCAAGTAAATAATACTGTGGTGGAGAGTGAAGAGCATGCAGGCGTAAATCCTGGACTAGCTGTCGGCTCTTGGGACAGTCACTTAAACTTGGGTTACTCATCTGTAAATGGAGGTAATAATATATATCCCAAAGGGTTATTGAGATGACTAATGAGAACATGTAAAGTTCCTGGCACAGAGGTGTTCATTAAGTGATGGTTCTAAGAGTGGGGACATGTAAACAGATGTCTTTCATATAGCTTGATATAAGAAATAAAGATGGGAGCCGGGCACAGTGGCTCATGCCTATAATCCCAGCACTTTGGGAGGCTGAGGTGAGAGGACTGCTTGAGCCCAGGAGTTTGATACCAGCCTGGGCAACAAAGTGAGACCCTGTCTCTACAAAAAAATTTTTTAAATGAAGCATAGGCCGGGTGTGGTGGCTCATGACTGTAATCCCAGCACTTGGGGAGGCCGAGGTGGGTGGATCACAAGGTCGGGAGATCAAGACCATCCTGGCTAACGCGGTGAAACCCCGTCTCTACTAAAAATACAAAAAAAAAAATTACCTGGGTGTGGTGGCGGGCGCCTATAGTACCAGCTACTAGGGAGGCTGAGGCAGGAGAATGACATGAACCCAGGAGGCGGAGCTTGCAGTGAGCTGAGATCGCACCACTGCACTCCAGCCTGGGCAAAAAGCAAGACTCTGTCTCAAAAAAAAAAAAAAAAAATTAGTCAGGCACGGTAGTGTGTGCCTCTGGCCAGCTACTTGGGAAGCTGAGGCATGAGGATCATTTAAACCCAGGAGTTTGAGGCTGTGGTGAGCTATGATTGTGCCACTGCACTCCAGCCTGGATGACAGAGCAAGATTCTGTCTCCAAAAAACAAACAAATAAACAAAAGAAATAAAGACAGAATGACTACAGGTCATAGTCCCCTGAGTAGATTCCAAAGTTTTCAGGGTGGATGTTTCATGGATGATTTTTTCCTTGTTTGTTATCAGAAGGTTACCGGGTTTTTTTTTTTTTTTTTTGTCCCTACAAATCAAGTTTACCGGATTTACTTGTTGTTTTTATCTGTTTTTAGCCTGTTCCTCACTCTATATTATTTAATTGTAAGACAAACAATGGATTTGGAGATAGGCACAGTTGGATTTATATACCAGCTCCAACACTTACCTGGTTTGTGACCTTTGGCAAGATTCTTTTTTTTTTTTGAGACGAAGTCTCACTCTGTCACCCAGGCTGGAGTGCAGTGGCGTGATCTTGGTTCACTGCAACCTCCGCCTCCCGGGTTCACTCCATTCTCCTGCCTCACCCTCCCGAGTAGCTGAGACTACAGGTGCCTACAACCACGCCCGGCTAATTTTTTTGTATTTTTAGTAGAGAGGGGGTTTCATCGTGTTAGCTGGGATGGTCTTGATCTCCTGACCTTGTGATCCGCCTGCCTCAGCCTCCCAAAGTGCTGGGATTACAGGTGTGAGCCACCATGCCTGGCCTCTGATCAAATTCTTTTTTTTTTTTTTTTTTTGAGACGGAGTCTTGCTCTGTCGCCCAGGCTGGAGTGCAGTGGCGTGATCTCAGCTCACTGGAAGCTCCACTCCCCGGTCCACGCCTTTCTCCTGCCTCAGCCTCCGAAGTAGCTGGGACTACAGGCGCCCACCCCCAAGCCTGGCTAATTTTTTGCGTTTTTAGTAGAGACGGGTTTCACCGTTTTAGCCAGGATAGTCTCGATCTCCTGATCTCGTGATCCGCCCGCCTTGGCCTTCCAAAGTGCTGGGATTACAGGCTTGAGCCATTGCGCCCAGCCTAATTTTTTTTTTTTTTTTTTTTTTTTTTTGAGATGGAGTCTCACTCTGTCACCCAGGCTGGAGTGCAGTGGTGCCGTCTTGGCTCACTGCAACCTCCACCTCCCGGGTTCAAGCAGTTCTCCTGCCTCAGCCTCCTGAGTAGCTGGGAATATAGGTGCACGCCACCACACCTGGCTACTTTTTTGTATTTTTAGTAGAGACAGGGTTTCACCACGTTGGCCAGGCTGGTCTTGATCTCCTGACCTCATGATCCACCCGCCTCGGCCTCCCAAAGTGCTGGGATTACAGGCGTGAGCCACCGCACCCAGCCTCTGATCAAATTCTTAAAGGCCAAATTACCTTTATAAAACTGAGGACCCCCTAACATTTACCATGTAAAAGCTTTTCTCCTTTTCTCTGTGAAAAAGATGGAATATACAAATTAACTAAGTAATATCTGCATTTTTACAGATTTAATCTCTCGACAATTATTTATTGATCAGTTACTATGTGTGCATACTATATTAAGTGCTGGGAACATGATGGTGAGCATAACTAATCCTGGTCCCTGCTCACATGTGGCTATGTACATCTATATTAATTAAACTTAAATAACATTAGAACTTCACATCCACACCTGTACTAGCCATCTTTTATGTACTTAATAGTCACATGTGGTGAGTGGCTATTGGGTTGGACAGTGTAGATTTAGAATATTTTCATCACCACAGAAAGTCCTCTTGGACTGTGCTATTCTAGAGTGAGGGAGGCGGACATTGATCAAATACTCATAAAAGTATGATTGCAATGGTAGTAAGTACTAGGCAGAAAGAATAGATGGTAACATGAGAACATTTCATAGGGGGATTTGACTTCTCTGTTGGTTTTCCCAAGGAAAACCTGTTCAAACTAGATTTGCTCAATGCTTGGAAGTTAGCAAAGCCCTGTGGTGGGAGGGAGGACAGTAATTACAGGGACTGAAAGCAAGCTAATGACTGAATTGAGAAGTTTGGGTGAGATGAAGGGGTGGAAGGACCACAAAGGGCCTTGTAGAAAGAAGATGAAGAAGCAGACAGGCTTAGTAACTTGGCTGTGCAGTTAGTAATAGAACCTGGATTTGACTTCAAAGTCTACACTGCATAATAAGGGTATATTAAACAGACTTTGGTTCTGCAATTATCTCTTTTTGCTCCTTCTTTGGAAATTGCCAAAGTTCCCTCTACTGGATTATTCCTTTAGCATAAAAACATGCTGTAATAATTTCCTTCTTAGACAAACCAAAAAAACCAAAAAGTCTGGCCAGGCACAGTGGCTCACCCCTGTAATCCCAGCACTTTGGGAGGCCGAGGCGGGTGGATCACGAAGTCAGGAGTTCAAGACCAGCCTGGCCAACATGGTGAAACCCTGTCTCTACTGAAAATACAAAAATTAGCTGGGTGTGGTGGCATGCACCTGTAGTCCCAGCTACTCGAGAGGCTGAGGCAGGAGAATTGCTTGAACCCAGGAGGCAGAGGTTGCAATGAGCTGAGATCGTGCCTCTGCACTCCAGCCTGGGTGACAGAGTGAGACTCTGTCTCAAAAAAAAAAAAAAAAAAAAAAATTCCTCTATCCTACATCCCTCTTTAGCTCCTTTCCTATTGTTTTTTTGTTTTGTTTTGTTTTTATAGCAAAACCCCTTTAAGAGTTGCCTATACTTACTCCCTCCATTTCCTTATTTTCTGTTTCTTGCTGAACTTCTTCTAATTAGGATTTCTTACCTACCACCATTTTCATAAGTGACCTCCATGACTCAGCCCTTACCTTATAGGATTTCTTGGCAGCGCTTGAAATAGTTGATCTTCCTTTTTGGAGCACTTCTTCATTGGCTTCTGAGACACCACACAGTCTTGGTTTTCCTCCTACCTCCTGCCAGCTCCTTCTTAGGCTCCATTGCTGGATTCTTTTGAGCGTGCCAGGGCTCTGTCCTGGGCCATCTTTATTTCTCTAAATACATTAACTCCTAGGTAATTTCATCTAGTCCCATGGAGTGACAGTTAATTTTATGTGTCAACTTGGCTAGCATACGGTGCCCAGTTGTTTGGCAGATAAAAGCATAGATGTTGCTGTGAAGGTATTTTTTAGATGTGACTTACAATAAAATCAGTAGTCTTTGAGTAAAGCTAGTGACACTCCATAATGTGGATGGGCTTCATCCAATTAGTTGAAGACCTTAGAGAAAAGATGGAGGTTTCCCAAAGAGGAAGCAATTCTGCACCCAGACCACCGTTAGTCTCAAGATTGCCACATCAATGCCTGCTTGAATTTCCAGCCTATCAGCCAGCCTTGGAGTTTTCAGACTTATCAGCCCTCACAACTGTGTGAGTCAATTCTTTAAAAAAAAGAAAAGAAAAAAATCTCTCTCTCTATACATGTATCCTATTGGTTCTGTTTCTCTGAAGAGCTGTGACTAATACACATGGTATTAAATATCTTTTATGTTTGACACCAAATGTTTATTTCTAGCCTTGACTTCTCCCTTGAACTCCATACTTACATATCCAACTGCTTAGTCAACCTCTCCATTTGGATAATAATAGATCTGTTAACCCATACTATGGATTTGTCCCAAACTATTGTTTTCCCCCACCTCCCATCTTTCTTCCTCCTCTCTGGGTGTTCCTGCTTTTCATTGAACAGTGCTATTATTTACCCCATTGCTAAAGCCAGAAATCTAGCGTTATCATTGATTCTCTTTCTCTTACATCTCTTATTCCATCCATCTGTACAACTGTACAACATATATCTGTGCAATTAGCTTTACCTTCAAATGTATTTTTTAACCTCACTAATCAGCCTTTATTATCTCTAGCTTGGACCAGGACAGTAACTTCCTAGCAGGTCTGTATATCTCCCCTTTTTTTTTTTTTTTTGAGATGGAGTCTCACTGTGTCGCCCGGGCTGGAGTGCAGTGGTGGGATCTCGGCTCACTGCAAACTCCGCCTCCCGGGTTCACGCCATTCTCCTGCCTCAGCCTCCCCAGTAGCTGGGACTACAGGCGCCTGCCACCACGCCCGGTTAATTTTTTGTATTTTTAGTAGAGATGGGGTTTCACTGTGTTAGCCAGGCTCATCTCGATCTCCTGGCCTCGTGATCCGCCCGCCTCAGCCTCCTGAAGTGCTGGGATTACAGACATGAGCCACCGTGCCCGGCCATATCTCCACTTTTAAGTCCCTGCCCTCCTTAGCCTATTTTCCATACAACTGAGCAATTATTTTATCATACAACAATCATTTCCTTCTCTTCTCTTCACACTCTGGCATCTTACCACATTTAAAATGAAATCCAAAATCCTGCCTATGGCCTGATGATGGATGTGACCCTTGGCTATTCCTCTGACCTCACTTCCTACCACTTTTTTTCTCACTCATTATGCTTTAGACATACTGGTTACTTTGTGGATTCTTGGATAAGTCAAGCAGACTCCTAGCTTAGGGCTTTAGTATGTTGAAGCCAGAATAAAAATGTGAGACAAGTCTCTAAATTAAAATTTTTTATTTGGAAAGAAAGAATAGCAATTTGGGGCATATATGCAGACAGGGTGGTCTTCAGTATGTCTGAAGAACAAAGAGAAGGTTAGAGGTTTTAGAAACAGGAGAGCTGTTACATATTGCTCTTCAAGAAAGTTCTTTGGGACTAGTTAGGGTTTGGGGAGCTAGCAAGCTCTGGTGAGTGATGGCAGTGGGCAAAATTAGTCCTAGAGTTTCAGCAAGTTCTCTTAGCATTTATAGATAAAGCTGGTCTCAGGTTACAACAGGCAGTTTCAGCAGTCAGGCTTGCAGAGAATTACATTCTTGGAGCAATGTTTTGTACCCTGAGTGCTTTTCCCCCTAGCCCCTTGGCTCTGATTTAATTGGGAATGACAAGAATGACCCAATTTTATGATCAGCTTTCACAAGTACCTCCTCTTTCCTCTGCTTAGAAAGATTTCTTCCCTAGGTACTCTCATGGCCTGTTCCCTCATAGCACTGTGGGCTCTGCTCAAGCATCACATTCTGAGATCTTTCCTGACTTCCCTACCCTACTTTATTCTTCTTCAAGGTACAAAGAACTCTTTCAGAAAAGCTTTGTGTGTGTGTGTGAAGGAGAGCAATGAAATGGGGTGGTGGTAACTGCAAGGGTTGGGGCACATGGGATCATGAGAGCCTTTTCTTTCTTTTTGGGAACAGTTTTGCTCTGTCATCCAGGCTGAAGAGCAGTGGCATGATCATGGCTTACTGCAGCCTCAAACTCCTGGGCTCAAGTGATCCTCCCACCTCAGCTTTCCAAGTAGCTAGGACTACAGGCAGGTACCACCACACCTGGCTGACTTTTGTAATTTTTTTTGTAGAGACAAGGTCTTGCTATGTTGTACACACTAGTCTTGAACTGCTGGCCTGAAGCAATCCTCCTGCCTCAGCCTCCCAACATGCTGGGATTACAGGTGTAAGTTACTGCACCAGGTCGGGAGGCTTTTTTAAAATGGTAAAACAACATTGCATTTGTATGATGATGTTAATGGTCAGGTAGAGAACAAGCAATTGATGATGCCAGAGAGGGAGGCTAATTTCAAGAGTGATGTTCATTAATATTAAGAAGGAAATAAAAGATGAGAATCCACACACAAGTGAAGTTGGCCTTCACTATTCTCCACATAACTGAGCAATTCTTTGAATGTACAACAATCATTTCCATCTCTTCTCTTCACACTGTCTTTTTTGTTTTTGTTTTTGCTTTTTTGAGACGGAGTCTTGCTCTTGTTGTCCAGGCTGGAGTACAATGGCATGATCTCGGCTCACTGCAACTTCCGTCTCCTGGGTTCAAGCGATTCTCCTGCCTCAACCTCCTGAGTAGCTGAGATTACAGGCGCCCACCACCATGCCCAGCTAATTTTTGTATTTTTAGTAGAGACGGGGTTTCACCATGTTGGCCAGGCTGGCCTCGCACTCCTGACCTCGTAATCCACCTGCCTCCGCCTCCCAAAGTGTTGGGATTTCAGCCGTGAGCCATTGCACCCGGCCTCACACTCTGGCTTCTTAACACATTTAAAATGAAATCCAGGCTGGGTGCAGTGGCTCACACCTGTAATCCCAGCACTTTGGGAGGCCGAGGCACGCGGATCACCTGTAGTTGGGAGTTGGAGGCCAGCTTGACCAACATGGAGAAACCCTGTCTATACTAAAAATACAAAATTAGCCAGGCGTGGTGGCACATGCCTATAATCCCATCTACTCAGGAGGCTGAGGCAGGAGAATCACTGGAACCTGAGAGGCGGAGGCTGCGGTGAGCCGAGATAGTGCCATTGCACTCCAGCCAGGGCAACAAGAACAGAACTCTCTCTCTCAAAATAAATAAATAAATAAATAAAAATAAAATGACGGCCGGGCGCGGTGGCTCACACCTGTAATCCCAGCACTTTGGGAGGCCGAGGCGGGCGGATCACGAGGTCAGGAGATCGAGACCATCCTAGCTAACACGGTGAAACCCCGTCTCTACTAAAAATAGAAAAAATTAGCCGGGCGTGGTGGCGGGCGCCTGTAGTCCCAGCTACTCAGGAGGCTGAGGCAGGAGAATGGCGTGAACCCAGGAGGCGGAGCTTGCAGTGAGCTGAGATCGGGCCACTGCACTCCAGCCTGGGCGAAAGAGCAAGACTCCGTCTCAAAAAAATAAAAAAATAAAATGAAATCCAAAATCCTGACTGTGGCCTGATAATGTGTCTGACCTCTGGCTACTCCTGACTTCACTACCTACCACTTTTTTTCTCATCAGGAAATAATAAGAGTGAAGGCAGAGAATATGGCAGCTTGCTGGTTAAGGGAGTTCTGTCTGATTGATGCTATTTTCTTAAAGTAGAAAGTAGGTCATGAGCTAATGCAAGGTGTAGGGGCATTAGAAGTTTGAGGAAAGAGGGATACGTGTGAAACTGTCATTTTGGATCCTGAGAAAACAAATATTCCAGGGATGCAAAGGATTGATGGGCAACATTGAGGATACATTTGAAGTTTGTGGTCTTAACTTTAAAGTGAAATCACTTTTAATTTCTGTGTTTCCTTCAGCAATGTTTCCTGCTTTAAGTGGAGTACAGAATATGTGGACAGCTAGGTTCAGCAAGGGTGGGCCTTGCCATGTCAACGCGACTGAGAAGCTTGGACTTCATATTGAGGGCCCTAGAGAGCTACTGAAGGTTTGAGTAAAGAAGATTTAGGTGTTAGAAAGATTATTCTAGCTCAGTATGGTGTGTGTGTGTGTGTATGAGAGAAAGGCTTATTATAGGTAGAACAGTAGTTTAATACAATAGGAGCCTTTATCAAACACCTGCATAAATTTGTTGTAGCTTAGATGACAGTTCAGGAACATAGAGAGGTCTATTTCCAGCATTTTCTGAGTACCTACTATATACCAGGTTCTGTAAAGACAAAATAAACAAGGGTTTGCCTATCCAAAGCTCTTGTAGAAGATTTGTAATTATTATTAGGTATTTGGGGGACAAAGAAGAGGGAAGGAGCAATTAACACTGGGTGAAAATCCAGGAAGACTCCCAGAGGAGGTGACATTTCAGATGAGCTTTGAAGGACTAGGCCCTTAGGGAGGGAAGATAATTCTGAAAAGGAAGAATGAGCCCAGTCAAGAGATGCGAAATGTATGATTAAAACATTTTATGTTTATGATTTGCTACGGCCAGGCACGGTGGCTCACACCTGTAATCCCAGCACTTTGGGAGGCTGAAGCAGACGGATCCCTTGAGGCTAGGAGTTTGACCATCCTGGCCAACGTGTTGAAACCCCATTTCTACTAAAAATACAAAAAATTAGCCAGGTGTGGTGGTGCATGCCTGTAGTCCCAGCTACTTGGGAGGCTGAGGCATGAGAATCGCTGGAAGCAGGGAGGTGGAGGTTGCAGTGAGCTGAGATGCGCCACTGCACTCCAGCCACAGCAACAGAGCAAGAGACTGTCAAACAAACAAACAAACAAATAAATAAATAAATTGCTGCATGGTGAGAAATGGTGGAAGAAGATGAGGTTCTTCTTCCGTTAACCAGCAACTAAATAGAACTAAGGAGTTTTTCCTCTAGAATTCACGACAAGGGTAAGGCATCTGGGCTATTAACAGCAGCAAGAAGGATTTGAAAGAAAAGAAGATGGTTTTAAAATGGTGATTTTAATTTAAAGAAAAATAACTACATGGTGCTACTCTGGGCATCTTTGCTATAATTTGCTCACTTAGGAACAATGTGAAGTTAAAATGCCTTATCTAGCCTGTTTTGGAATGCCGTTAGAAAATATTAATTATAATCACTCTGAGCTGTCTATACAAGATGCTTTTAATGGCAAGCCTCTTCAAATCAATCCTTATTACTTGCTTTTAGTACATTATTTCAAGTTAAATGATCCTTCTGTGTCCTAAGTCATGCTTTTGAAATAAGGTGTATTTTCAATATATTTCTAAGAATGAGGAGTTTATGACCCTGGTTCATGGGTCATTGGGTAGACTAAATGAGATAAAGGCATATAAAATGATTAATACAGAACTTGGCTTGGGAGCCAGGAGTAAATGTTTTGTGTTCTCCCTTAGACCCAGTCTTTTCATGTTTTTCCTTCTTTCCTCCTTAAATCACATTGTTTCCTCAACACCCATGTACTAGATCCATTCTCTGTTCTAGGGACTCCAGAATCAGGTGAAACACTCATGTCAATAATCAAACACTCATGTCAATAATCACCTTATAGGGGAAGTGTCAAGTTAGTGTGTGTAGTGTGTGTGTGTGCCCATTTAGAGGGTGAAGAAGCTAAATCAAGCCTCTGAGTTTCACCTTGGAAGGGCCTGGCAGGACCTGGCAGTGGTTGCCTGTTTGTTTAGAGGGAGTGTGGCTTCTACTGGCTGTTAGGAGCCCGCAACGCTCTCACCTGAGACTGCTTCAATCTGGCATTATCCAAAGAAGTGGGAAAGACATTCATTCCTTCCTTCATTCAGTTATTATGTATTTATTCAGCAAATATTCATAGCCTGCTAGTGCACAGTGCTGAATAAGAACATGAGTAAGAGCAGGGAAGCATGAGAGAGCATGGCTCACCTTAGTAGCTGCAGGTGGCTGGGTGCAGCTGGAGTTAAAAGACACTCTGAGTTTTTCTTAAAAAAAACAATAAATACCAAACTTAGAATCTGATAAGGAAGAGGTGCTCTCAGGGGAAGTTAGGTGTGTTCCTAAGAATTTGTCATTTCTTTTCAGGATTAGTCAGGATGAACTAGACATTTCTTTTCAAAAGCCTAATAACTTCCTTTAGGGAACTGCCAAACTGACTAATCCATGACCTTAAGGCAGTGGGTCCCAAACTTTGCTGCCAACTCGAATCACCTTTGGAGTTTTTTTTTTTTTTGTTTTGTTTTTTAAACGCAGAGGCCCAGGTCACACTCCACACCAATGACATCAGAATGTCTAGGGGTGGGAGCCAGGCATCAGGATTCTAAAGACCCTCACGTGATGACAACAGCTAGCAAAGTTCTGTAGCTACTGCCTTAGGGCGTAGTCTAATTTCTTCAGTAAAAACACACTTATTCCAAATTTGGTTCCAGAATTGCCTTAAATTGTTTTTGCTCTGTTCTTAGGTTGGGGGCGGCTATGAGCAGGCAGAGGATGTGGTGTCACCCAATTAGGAGCTCTCAGCTTACTAGGCCAATTAGCATAGGTTGCCAGGGCTGCACGAGGAGTGGATTTCTGCTTTGTCATTCTGACTCTGGCAGTTACCCCGCCCGCTCGGCGCAGGGCGTGGCTTCTCGTAGCCATTAGGAAACAGCAACCGTTTCACCTCAGTTTTCTTCACTCCGGCATTTGCAGCAGAGCGAAAGGTGGTCGAGTCCTGAAGGAGGGCCTGATGTCTTCATCATTCTCAAATTCTTGTAAGCTCTGCGTCGGGTGAAACCAGACAAAGCCGCGAGCCCAGGGATGGGAGCACGCGGGGGGACGGCCTGCCGGCGGGGAAGACAGCATTGCGCCTGGGCGCAGCAGTGTGCGTCTCGGGGAAGGGAAGATATTTTAAGGCGTGTCTGAGCAGACGGGGAGGCTTTTCCAAACCCAGGCAGCTTCGTGGCGTGTGCGGTTTCGACCCAGTCACACAAAGCTTCAGCATGTGGTAGGTGAGGCCGGCGCCTGTAGGCTGGCGGTTTCCTTCCTCTTGGTCTTTGTAGAGACAGTTTGCAGAACAGCGGAGAAAATGGGTATTGTATCGTTTCTTACAGAGTCCGAGTCTTGAAATGTAGATGACAATGTGTTGAGTGGACTGACAGATCCTTGAGAACATTAAGAAAGTATAACTATGTAAGAATGCTTCTCTAGGAATTTTCACACCATTTAATCCTCAGAAATCCTGAGACGTTGGCAAAACACATGGGGTCTCCATGTTTTTACAAGTGGGGAAAGCAAGGCTCAGAAAGATCAAGTGGCGTGCCCAGCTGGACACAGACTATTAAATGGGGCGGCGACGACGACCCCAGGGCTTCCTCACTCTCTCAGGCAGTACAGGATAGTGATTAAACGCGTCGACCACATTGCCTGGGTTTGAATCCTGCCGCTGCTTTTGAGTAGCTCCTTGAGCTTGGACAAGTTTCTTCGCTTTTCTGTACCTGTTTCCCTCTCTGTAAGTTGGGCCTGGTAATACTTACTTGTAGAGTGGTTGTGAAGTTGAAATGTAAATATATGTGAAGCAGTATAGACATGTTAGCTACTATTATTACAATTAAGCAGCTATACTTTGTTTTTTGTTTTTTGTTGGTTTTTTTGTTTGTTTGTTTTTTGAGACGGAGTCTCATTCTGTCGCCCAGGCTGGAGTGCAGTGGCACGATCTGGGCTCACTGCAACCTTCGCCCCCTGGGTTCAAGCGATTCTCCTGCCTCAGCCTCCTGAGTAGCTGGGATTACAGGCACCTGCCACCGCGCCCGGCTAATTTTTGTATTTTTAGTAGAGACAGGGTTTCACCATCTTGGCCAGGCTGGTCTTGAACTCCTGACCTCATGATCCACCCGCCTCGGCCTCCCAAATAAGCAGCTATACTTTTGAATGTTGGCGTGATTTATGTCTAATGAATAGGCCTCATGTCAGTGTAACTGTGGAATCTGTATGTTCCACTGAGTTCACCCCTTTGTGAAATTTTACCATTAGTGCCTAGTTTCATCTGTAGCGTTGTGTATTGCTTCAGGATTCTTTTTAAGAATGCACCAGGTAGGCAGAGTGTTCTTAATTTTGCTCCACGGTTTCAAATGTCAAGGAAACGTTGGAAGTTGGATTTTGGCATTCAGTATAGATGCAGAGTTGAAAGCAAGATCAAACTGGGAGGTGTTTTGTGAAAGTTGAGATAAACGTGTATTAAGCTTCTTTTTTGAAGCTTTTCTGAATTGGGGATTTACCGGGAAAGTAGGACGTTTAATTTTAGCGGAGTAGTGCAATGATTTAACCCTGACTACAACTCTGACGTTTACAGCTAGCCTTGAGGCCATGTTTTCAGCCAGTGTGCGGATTTGCCGGGGTCAGACTCCAAGCTTGATTGTGAGTTCTAGCCTTTGTCAGAAATGCAGCAAGTCATGCTAACTTGCAAGGGAGTCAACAGAGGGCACGCGGTGCCTGCGGGGCCGGGACGGAAGCCCCGCCCCCTGCGCAGTTCCCGCCTGTTAGCAGGGGAGAAGCACCTTACACGCTCCGCTCTGCTTTTGTGCCACACAGAGGACGGTCGGGCCCTGGAAGGAACGCTCTCGGAATTGGCCGCGGAAACCGATCTGCCCGTTGTGTTTGTGAAACAGAGAAAGATAGGCGGCCATGGTCCAACCTTGAAGGTAGGAGAGAGTAACGTATCTTTTTAAACGGGGGATGAGCTGGTTGAGCTCAGCGTGGTCACAGCCTGCCTTTTAAAGCCAGCGTGGATGTGACCCTCCAAACGGGACGCAGCGCTGGGAAATGACGAAAAAACGCTCGTGGGCTAGCGCATGTGTTAATCGAAGTTGATGAGACGTTGGACAAATTTCACATCTCGGGAAACTTGAAATTTCTAACGCTTTTCATCTTTTAAAATAGCTTTTTTAAAATGTCCTTTTTCTCCTATTTCCCCTTCCTCTTTCCCTCCCAGTTGTAAATAAAATTTTTTAGCAGCAATGTAATCTGCTAAATGTTAGTTGTTTAGGGAAGTCCTGAGAAAAGGGGATCAGGAAATGCTTATCTTTGTCATCAAGGTGGCCCTGTAATCTTCCTCTTAATTCTCTCAGGGGTAGGGGACCCGGAAACCCCAGGGTCTGGAGGAGAGCAACCAGGAAGCTCTTGGGGTGACTTCGTTTTCCTTCAGGTGTGTCTTTTTAGCCCAGAGTTAATAGTTGGGTGAAGGGAAAGGAAGAAGTCTTCCCTTTGGCTGGTAGCAAACGCAGTAGAAATCCTTCCTTAGACCTATGCTACTGAGGAGTTATAGCCACTGAGGGATTTATAGCCTACAGTGTTAGAAAAATGCTTGGAGGCTGGGTGTATGTATGTTTTATTTATGTATTTAAAAAAAAAAAAAAAAGTCTTGCTCTGTCACCCAGGCTGGAGTGCAGTGGCGTGATCTTGTATCACTGCAACCTCCACCTCCTGGGTTCAAGCAATTCTCCTGCCTCAGCCTCCCGAGTAGCTGAGATTACAGGTGCCCGCCACTACGCCCAGCTAATTTTTTGTGTTTTTAGTAGAGATGGGGTTTCACCATGCTGGCCAGGCTGGTCTCAAACTCCTGACCTCAGATGATCCATGGCTGGGTGCATGTTTAAGGGAACAGGACACCTGGGTGATGTTCTATCTCACCTGTGGTAGATTACCAGGTTAGAAAACTTCCCGTAGTCCCATCACCACGATCCATGTGATTTTTGTCCTTATCCATTTATATCTCTGTAATTTTTAAGAAATGAAAACATTGCCTTCTTAGAAGTAAACCTAACGCCTGCGTTAAATGTAAAAATATATTTAGATGTGTTGCAGCCTTAGGAAAAATACTAATAATTTGAATTTTTATTTATTACCTTTTCTTTTAAAAGTATTTTATTTATTTTTGACAAATGGTTATAGGGAATGGATCTAGACTTCAAACAGCAAATTAATGGAAAATTAATGGAAATACAGAGGCTTTTAGCTTTAGTTAAAATATATTGTGTTACTCAGACCTTTAGTTTGCAGGTAAAAAGAGACAACGGTCTATTATATTAATATTCCTTCCTGGCCGGGCGCGGTGGCTCACACTTGTAATCCCAGCACCTTGGGAGGCCGAGGCAGGCAGATTGCTTTGAGCTCAGGAGTTCCAGATCAGCCTGGGCAACATGGTGAAACCCCGTCTCTACTAGAAATAAAAAAATTAGCCAGGGCTTGGTGGCACATGCCTCTGGTTCCAGCTACTCTGGGACTGAGGCTGAGGCTGGGGAATCAACTTGAACCTGGAGGTGGAGGTTGCAATGAGCTGAGATTGCGCCACTGCACCCTGGCCTAGGTGACAGTGAGACCCTGTCTCAAAAAAAAAAAAAAAAAAAAAATATATATATATATGTATATTTCTTCCTGTCTGATTATTCTATTATTTTCACCTGTGCCATAAGTTTACATTTACAAAGTTATATAGTAATTTGATCTTTATGTAATTCTACTGATACTCCTGGTTTTAATGGCAATGGGAGTAAAAAGAGTCACTCTTTTTATAAGCTTTGGAACTCACTTAATTGATTTGGTCTGATGTTCTGATGTTTTTTCTTTTTTTTTAATTGAAAACTTTTTTTTCTTTAGAGATGGAGGTCTCATTATGTTGTCCAGGCTGGTCTTGAACTCCTGGGCTCAAGCGATCATCCGGCCTTGGCCTCCTAAAGTGCTGGGACTGCAGGTCACGACATTTAGTGAGGTATAGTGCCATGAATGAAAAGCATACCACCAAGAACACTTAAAAGAAATCATTTAGCATATTTCTTAAGTAAACTTATTCTACTTTGTGTCTTTTTTTTTTTTTTTTTTTTTTTTTTGAGACAAAGTCTTGCTCTGTTGCTCAGGCTGGAGTGCAGTGGCATGATCTTGGCTCACCGCAACCTCTACCTCCCAGGTTCAAGCGATTTTCCTGCCTCAGCCTCCCGAGTAGCTGGGATTAAAGGCACACGCCACCACACCCTGCTAATTTTTGTATTTTTAGTAGAGATGGGGTTTCACCATGTTGGTCAGGCTGGTCTCGAACTCCTGACCTTGTAGTCCAAAGCGCTGGGATTACAAGTGTGACCCACCGCACCCAGCCTTTTTTTTTTTTTTTTTTTTTGAGAAAGAGTCTCACTCTGTTGCCCAGGCTGGAGTTCAGTGGCGCGATCTTGGCTCACTGCAACCTCTGCCCCTCGGGTTCAAGTGATTCTCCTGCCTCAGCCTCCCGAGTAGCTGGGATTACAGGCGCCTGCCACCGTGCCTAGCTAATTTTTGTATTTTTAGTAGAGACAAGGTTTCACCATGTTGGCCAGGCTGGTCTTGAACTTTTGACGCCGTGATCCACCCACTTCGGCCTTCCAAAGTGCTGGGATTATGGGCGTGAGCCACCGGGCCCAGCCCTATTTTTGTTTTTTAATGAGTGCTAAAAAATGAAAGGAGAAACAGCAAGGTAAGGACTATTGGTTTGAAAGATCTGTGAACTTTTCAGCCAATTATTGCCCACATTTGGGGCTAAATGGTAGGTTTTGAAACCCTTAAGGGAGCTTTGGGTTTCAGTGGAGAAAGGCATTTATTTAGTGGAGAATTGAGTGCTTATAGTCCTAAAGGCCACACCTTTAAAAAGAAGGTTAAGATTTCATACTTTAATTGCAACATAAATAATGGAGGGAGCTCTTCAAAATGTCCACTTTTCCTTTCTCCTTTTAATATTGTTTCTTCCTCATCCCCTTTTCCCTGAATAAACAACAGCAGCAAAACCTACCCTGCTTTCACAGTGAGTGTACTATAGAAGACAAGGGAGAGAGAATCCTGCTGGAAGAAGTTGGTGAGCCTAGGTGACTCCCTTGATAAAGGATGAAAGCTTTGCAGAAGAGTGTTCCAAAAAAGTGTAGTCTCCAGACCACCTGCTCAGAATCCCCTGGAGTACTCGTTAAGCATGCATGCCCAGGCTTTACCCGAGTTCTTTTGAAGTAGACTCGGGAAAGAGCTAGGAATCTACCCCCTCCCCCTTTTTTTTTTTGAGATGGAGTTTTGCTCTTGTTGCCTGGGCTGGAGTGCAGTGGCATGAGCTCAGCTCACTGCAACCTCCACCTCCTGGGTTCAAGTGGTGTGGTTCTCCTGCCTCAGCCTCTCAAGTAGCTGGGATTATAGGCATGCACCACCATGCCTGGCTAATTTTGTATTTTTTTAGTAGAGATGTGGTTTTGCCATGTTGGTCGGGCTGGTCTCGATCTCCTGACCACAGGTGATCCACCCACCTCGGCCTCCCAAAGTGCTGGGATTACAGTGTGAGCCACCACGCCCGGCTTGCCTTTTTGTTTTTGTTTTGTTTTAAATAAGCTCCCTCCAATAATTTTTAGGATAAATGTCAAGTTTGAGACGCTTTAATATTATTGTACATAGGGTAGTTTGATCAAGATCATTTGATGAGATAATTAGAATTGCGGAAAACAAAGGACTAGTCTTTAATACCCAAAACATATTTGTTAGAAAACAGCAAATAGGAACCCAATGGGGGAGGAACACTTTTTGTTGAACACTTTAACAATGAATAGAAAAATAGGGAACCAAGCTGTTTGCAGCCAGGGCTTTTGTATGTTCATGTATAAAGTTGGAACTAGGGACCTCCAAGATGGTTAAGAACTATGAATAGAGTTCCTACTGCTCAAAGACATGGCTTTCATAAACATCTTGGTTTTTAAAGCAAAGTTCCAGTATTCTTATAGGGAACCTCTTTTGTATGTAAATCAGCATCTCCCTCAGGATTCCAGGGTTTTGAAATCACTTGTAGAGAGGCCTATTGGTGGTACTGAGAGGAGAAGCAGAGTGAGTGAAAAAGTATTTACTGGAATAATACCAAGTGTCAGACATAGTTAAGACTTTAGTAGTTTGAGGTAATCCTGGGAGATAAGACTAAAACTGGCAACTAGAGGCTTAAATAATTTCTTCAGGGCAATATTAGGAGAGATGACAGGCACAAAGCAATGCGGGATTAATATCCAGGTGAATTTTGTGGACAGTTGCGGTGGCCCCATGTTCCAGTCTTGGGGGGTAGATGCTGAGACAAAGGCAGGTCTCCTTTTATGTTTTGAGACAAGGTCTGGCTCTATTGCCCAGTGCAGTGGCTTGATATTGGCTCATTGCAACCTTCGCCTCCTGGGCTTAACCCATCCTCCCACCTCAGCCTCCCGAATAGCTGGGACTACAAGCGCACACCACCTCACCCAGCTTATTTTTGTATTTTTTGTATATTGGGGGTTTCACCATGTTGTCCAGTGTAGGGACCAGCCCCACAGGGTCGGTGGGTCTCTCCCTGTGTGCGGCGACAAGAGAGTGTAGAAATAAAGACACAAGACAAAGAGATAAGAGAAAAGGCAGCTGGGCCCGGGGGACCACTACCACCAATGCGTGGAGACCGGTAGTGGCCCCGAATGTCGGGCTGCGCTGTTATTTATTGTATACAAGGCAGAAGGGGCAGAGTAAAGAATGTGAGTCACCTCCAATGATAGGTAAGGTCACGTGGGTCACGTGTCCACTGGACAGGGGGCCCTTCCCTGCCTGGCAGCCGAGGCAGAGAGGGAGAGGAGACAAAGAGAAAGACAGCTTACGCCATTATTTCTACACATCAGGGACTATTAGTATTTTCACTAATTTACTACTGCTATCTGGAAGGCAGAGCCAGGTGTACAGGATGGAACATGAAGGTGGACTAGGAGTGTGACCACTGAAGCACAGCATCACAGGGAGACGGTTAGGCCTCCGGATAACTGCGGGCGAGCCTGACTGATGTCAGGCCCTCCACAAGAGGTGGAGGAGCAGAGTCTTCTCTAAACTCCCCCGGGGAAAGGGAGACCCCCCCCCCTCCCCCCACCGCTTTCCCGGTCTGCTAAGTAGCGGGTGTTGTTTCTTGACACCTTTTGCTACTGCTGGACCACGATCCGCTTGGTGACGGGCGTCTTCCCAGATGCTGGCATCACCGCTAGACCAAGGAGCCCTCCGGTGGCCCTGTTCGGGCATAACAGAAGGCTCGCAGTCTTGTCTTCTGGTCACTTCTCACTATGTCCCCTCAGCTCCTATCTCTGTATGGCCTGGTTTTTCCTAGGCTATGATTATTGAGTGAGGATTATCGTAATATTGGAATAAGAAGTAATTGCTACCAACTAATGATTAATGATACTCATATAATCACATCTAAGATCTATATCTGGTATAACAATTCTTGTTTTATATTATACTGGAACGGCTCGTGTCCTCTGTCTCTTGCCTCGGTGCCTGGGTGGCTTGCCACCCACAGTCCAGGCTGGTCTCAAAACTCGTGAGTTTAAGCCATCTGCCTACCTTGGCCTCCCAAAGTGCTGAGATTACAGGTGTGAGCCACTGCACCCAGCCAGGTCTCCTTTCAAGTCTAACTTCTAAAGTTACCAGAAACCAGAATCTTAAGTGAATAGACATCAGGACATGAGTGGTAATTGAATAACTCTCCAACCATCCCCTTTCTTAACTATTGTTAACTGCAGAGGCTACCAGAACTTGACAGAAAACACAATTTATTTTGTTTCTATCCTCTTAAATAATCCCTTCTTTTTGGAGGCATTAGTAATGTATCTGCTTTTGGCTTGATTAAAGTTGAGGCCTGAGGAGGACTGGAGGATTGCTTTGAAGATGAGGGAAGTGACAGATTCTCTGGCGTACATGAAAAGGAAGTAAGGGGTGAGGACTACCAAGATTTATTAGAGTCTTAGACTGTTAGAACTGCAAATAAACGTAGAAATTTACTGGTTGTAGAGTCGTGTTGAGCTCCTCCTACTTCTACCAGGTGTAAACACAAATCTCTTTTTTTGCTGTGTATCTGTTCTTTAATAGTAGCGTCAAAATTCTGGTGGTATAGACTTCAGATTTCCGGTCACTTCTCCTGTTTACTCACCAGCGCCTGACTATTCTAGGCATCACCTTCTTGCCCCTATTTACTTTTGCCTGGACCATTTCATCAGTCTTTAACTGGCCTCCCACTTCTGATCTCCCTTCTCTTCCAGCTCATATTGCCAGTCATCTTCCTGATTGCTACTCGCTGGCCCCAGATCTGCATCCAGAATGAAGTGGGAGCTCCTTAGCTTGGTATTCAATGCCCTCCAGGGTCTAGCCCCAACCTGCTGTTCTGATTATCTCCTGCTCTGCTCCCTCACTTACTGGAGGCTCCCGGGACTATCATTGCAGCTAAAATATTTCTCCCTACAGTTTTCCTCCTCGCTTCTATTCTTTATTTCAACACCTGTCTTCTCTTCCTACCCCAACCCACTTTTCCAACTGCCTACCCATTCAGAATACAAGACCAAAGTTTTCCATTCCTTTCCTCCTCTGTTCCCACGACAATCCCATAAGTCTTTATTTTTGGAAAAGGAGGAATCCTGCCAATGATAACTTTTTGGCTTACATATCGAGGTCAGAGAGCTAGTCTTATTCTTTATGCCTGTGGTCCCAGGCATATGTTAGAGCCCAGCAGATACCTAAGCAAATATGCCTGTTAATGATTGTAACATTTATTTGTTGAATACCTATTATGTGTTAGACTCTAAATGTTGTTAATACTTAGTGATTAAATCCCCACAACAGTCCTGTGAAGGAGGTGATATTATCCAGGTTTACAGAAGAGAAAATAAAAGCCTTGAGAATTTAAGGAGCATGCCCAGATTACAAGCTAGTTAAGTGGCAGAGTCAGGACTGGAACCCAGGCCTGCTTGCCTGCAAAGCTCACTCTCATGTACTCATACTTCTGGCACTTGGCCTTAATGTTATTGCTATTGAGATACATGCTTGTGTCCTTGATGAGATGCTGTGGTGTGCTCATGATTCGAGGTCAGGCCCATGCAAATCTTGGTATTCCTAGCATAGTGCTGGCATATGGTAGGTGTTCATTCATTACATGCTTGCTGAATGGAACTTCATTCTTCTGTGCCTACTTGTACTTTTCTTTAAGAGAACAATGAGGCTGGGCTTCTAAAAAAAAAGATACATTTTAATATCTTCCATATATTGAAAAAAATTTCTTTAGAGGCAAGGTCTCGCTCTAACCCAGGCTGGAGCGCGGTGGCACTATCATGGCTCGCTGCAGCCTCAACCCCCCTGGGCTCAAGCAATCCTCTTGCCTCAGCCGCCTGAGTATCTGGGAATACAGGCATGTACCACCACACCTGGCCAATTTTTAAATTTTTTGTAAGATAAGGTCTTTACAAAAGGCTTTTTGTTGGCTTAGGCTTATTTTTTAATACCTAGTGTGCATTCAGTAAATATGTATTGAGTGAATAGATGGTGGTAGGGCCAGAAGAGACTCACTTAAAGGATTTAGCTCTAAGGTATCTGGTTTTATTGAAGATGGGCTATCAGGAACCAAGCTCTAGGTTGTTCAGAAGAGATTCTAGGCAGCATATTGGAAAGCAGTTCAGAATTAAAAGCTGTATGACAGCAACATTGTCTGCCTTCAGCATTCTATGCAGGTGTGTCCAGGTCAGTTGGGAACAAAGTCACTTCACATCTATTTAGCTAGTATTTACTGAGCACCTGTGTTGACCTCGGGCTAGGCACTATCTTTGTAATCTCTAACGCAAGTCTGTAGAGCAATGTACTTATTTAAAAATTCATTTGTCAGGCTGGGCGTGGTGGCTCATGCCTGTAATCCCAGCACTTTGAGAGGCCGAGGCGGGTGGATCACTTGAGGTCAGGAGTTTGAGACTGACCTGGCCAACATGGTGAAACCCCTTCCCTACTAAAAATACAAAAAATTAGCCGGGTGTGGTGGCGGGCGCCTGTAATCCCAGCTACTCAGGAGGCTGAGGCAGGAGAATCGCTTGAACCTGGGAGGTGGAGGTTGCGGTGAGCGGAGATCCTGCCATTGCACTCCAGCCTGGGCAACAAGAGTGAAACTCCATCTCAAAAAAAAAAAAAAAGTAATATACAAACACTTGTTGACAAATAAATTTATATTTATTTATTTATTTATTTATTTTTTGAAATGGAGTCTTGCTCTGTTGCCCAGGCTGGAGTGCACTGTGTGATCTCAGTTCACTGCAATCTCTACCTCCTGAGTTCAAGCAATTCTCCTGCCTCCGTCTCCTGAGTAGCTGGGATTGCAGGCATGTGCCACCACGTCTGGCTAATTTTGTATTTTTAGTAGAGACAAGACTTCTCTATGTTGGTCAGGCTGGTCTCGAACTCCTGACCTCAGGTGATCCGCCTGCCTCAGCCTCCAAAAGTGCTGAGATTACAGGTGTAAGCTACCACGCCCGGCCTGATTTTGTTTTTAATGATGACAACCACTCTGTATGGCAGAGTGAGACATCTGATAGACTTATGTTACAATTTTCGAAGAAAGTAAGTGGAAACTAATAATGCAGATATTTTTCATTTGATCCCTTAGTGGAGTTCCTAGAATGCTGCATCCTTTATAGCCACATACCCAGTCCTTCTTACCCTCCCTGTCTATCAAAATAACACTCCTAGTCATTGCTGCCTTTTGAGGTGTTGTGGAGGCTCTTGTAACCTGAAAGGTTGTTCTTTTCATCTCACGCCCTTGTTTATATTCTTGAGGCTTGGCAAGTCAGCCAGCACTGGGTTTTTAAAGTGTCATTAAGTATATGATTTGACCACAGAGCAAGGGTGGAGATTTTATCTACTCCAAAGTATTTCAAATGAGTGAGTCCAGATTATTTAGTGACTCTTTTACTTCTCCAATAATAATGCCATCTTATTTGAATAAAGCAGTTATTCAAAGCCTCTTTTAGATACTAGACTTAAGAATCTGCTGAAATCTAAGGAGCTATTCCTGAGAAAAATGCACATAAATAATTTTGCATATAAACTCAGACTATTTGTGGATCTGCTTCAGAATATCTGGTACAGAGAATTACCCTTCAAAGTGTTACTGTACACACTTTGAATAGTTGAAGCCTTCGTAGGTTTTTAAAATTTTGTTATATGGCAAATTTCTTTTCACTGGTATTTGTTATAGTGGAATATATTCCTGTGTTCCTCCTTATTGATTTAACCTTTAAAAATATTTTTCTGGGGCCGGGCGCAGTGGCTCACACCTCTAATCCCAGCACTTTGGGAGGCTGAGGCAGGTGGATCACGAGATGAGGAGTTTGAGACTAGCCTGGCCAACATGGAGAAACCCCATCTCTACTAAAAATACAAAACTTAGCTGGGCACGGTGGCGCACACGTGTAATCCCAGCTACTCGGGAGGCTGAGTCAGGAGAATCACTTGAACCCGGGAGGCGGAGGTTGTAGTGAGCTCAGATCACACCATTGCACTCTAGCTTGGGCGACCAAGCGAGACTATCTAAAATAAAAATAAAAAATAAATTAAATTTTTTTCTGTTCCTAAAGCAACATTCAGAAGTGAAACTACTGGTTTGTATACAGTTTTTTTTTTTTTTACACTTGCTATCTTTGGGATTGTTTGATTTATTAAGTACCTACTCAGTAGTTGAAAACACTGTCAGATATATTACATAATTTTCATTCACTGTAGTAATTATATGGTATAAATACAGTTGTCCCTCGGTATCTTCAGGGGATTGGTTCCAGGACCCTTGTGTATACCCAAATTCATACATACTCAAGTCCCAAAGTCCACCCTGTGGAACCAGCATATATGGAAAGTCAGCTCTCTGTATTCACCGGATGTGAAACATCACATCTCACAAATACAGTATTTATTTCTTTATTTCTCACAAGCTTTTTCCTCTTTAAGGAGCAGGCAGACCTGTATTTTTTATTGCTTTTGGTATAAGTGGATCTGTGCAGTTCAAAGCTGTTTCCTTCAAGGGTCAACTGCAGTAGTATTCCCGTCTTATAAATAAAGACACTGGAGGCTGAGAGGTTAAGCAAGCTGGCTAAGATAATACTAATAGGTAATAGGTCAAGATTGGAACCCAGATCGTCCCCTCCCACAGTCTGTGGTCTTTTCAGAAACTAATTTTCATTAAAAAAAAAATACAGATATCTGTCTTATCATAGCAAAGTTCACCTTTAATAATAACAAAACACAAAATATATACACACAAACATAACTTTAAAGAAAATTACGATGAAAGAGAAACTGCCAGGCACAGTGGCTCACGCATGTAATCCCAGCATTTTGGGAGGCTGAGGTGGGCGGATCACGAGGTCAGGAGTTCGAGACCAGCCTGGTCAACATGCTGAAACCCTGTCTCTACTAAGAATACAAAAATTAGCCAGGCGTGGTGACTCGTGCCTGTAATCCCAGCTACTCGGGAGGCTGAGGCAGGAGAATCATTTGAGTCCGGGGGGTGTAGGTTGCAGTGAGCCGAGATCGTGCCATTGCACTCCAGCCTGGGTGACAAGAGCAAGACTCCGTCTCAAAAAAAAAAAAAAAAAAAAAAGTTAAGATGAAAGAGAAACTATACCTAATGTCCTGCTAATTCTGGCAAATCAAACTAGGAATTTTACCACATTTCTTCACAACTCAATATTAAACAGATGCCATGGTGGTATGAAGGGAGAAAAGCTGCTATGAAAGAAGGAACAGAAAAGTTTAGGGAGGTAGCTATTAGGATAAGTGTATATGTTAGATTGTGGGACTCAAACCTGACTGATTCCTGGCTTTGGCTCCAAAAAGTCTCTTAAAAATCCATTTGTTATAGGTAAGTGTTAACAGCAAAACCTCACTGGAGAAAAATAGTGGACTCGTGACTTCTTCCTTTATTTGGTTACAGGGAGACATGTGACCTTTGTCATCCACCCTATCACGTTTGTGTTGAGCAGTATGGGTTGTGGGAAAGAGCTCAAGAATGCTTGGAATTAACCTAAACTCCTAGAAAAGGAACTGAAAATATAGGAGAAAAGGCTGAAGAAAAGAGGAAAGGAAATGGAGGTCTGTATTGAACCCTGGGTAGCAACTCTTGAGCGAAGAAAGAGGAAAAAGGGGAAAGAGGGGAGCTAAATTATCTCTGAGGCAACTCAGTCTCATGGTTGCCTGAACTAGTCTATACTGCGGGAATAAGGTAGACGCCACTGGTTTCTTTGAAGTACCAGTGCGCTTCTTGCTTTCTATTCCTGGTCACAGACAAATTTATCAGTAGTGCAGTTTCTTCTTTTTAAGCTTCATTTAAATAATTATTAGTAGCACTTGGACTTTAGGTTAGGAAATCACTGTTTAATGACTTAAAGATTAACCGGCATGGAAATCCCATTCTTTATATGATTGGGGAGAGTTATTGAACTTGAGATTGTTTTATTTTGTAGCAATGTCTAAAGGCAGATTTGTTTTGTTTTGTTTTGTTTTTGAGGCGGGGTTTCGCTCTTGTTGCCCAGGCTGGAGTGCAATGGTGCAATCTTGTCTCACCCGCAACCTCTGCCTCCCAGGTTGAAGTAGCAGGGATTACAGGCATGCGCCACCACGCCCAGCTAATTTTCTATTTTTAGTAGAGACGTGGTTTCTCCATATTGATCAGGCTGGTCTCAAACTCCTGACCTCAGGTGAGCCACCCACCTCGGCCTCCCAAAGTGCTGGGATTACAGGTGTCAGCCACCGCACCTGGCCTAAAGGCAGATTTTTAAAGGTGGAACATAATGCAAGTCTGCCTTTCTTAGGATGATCTAAGTTACATGTTAATAAAGTTCTTGGAGATCTAGCATAGAATGCATTCAGCACTGTAAAGCACAACTTAATGCTTGCCTTGATATGCTTTGTTGCTCTGAGCAAGTTGTGTGGGCTGTTATCTCCTGAGAAATCCCTGTAAATGGTATTAGTAATACTTTATAAGCAGGTTGGGAGAATATAGTTTTCTAAGGCATTTTGAAATTCTTAGATGAAAGGGTCTTTATGTAGCAAATTGGTGTCAGCCTATTTTCCTTCCTCTGAGCCAGAAGAAAATAGGCACCATAGGGTGGGAAGGGTTGGCTTATCTGTTAGAGTTCTTTTGTAAGTAGCTTTTGTTGAATTTTTTTTTTTTTGAGATGGAGTCTCGCTCTGTCGCCCAGGCTGGAGTGCAGTGGCGCGATCTTGGCTCACTGCAAGCTCCGTCTCCTGGGTTCAGGCTAGTCTCCTGCCTCAGCCTCCAGAGTAGCTGGGACTACAGGCGCCTGCAACCACGCCCGGCTAATTTTTTGTATTTTTAGTAGAGACAGGGTTTCACCGTGTTAGCCAGGACGGTCTTGATCTCCTGACCTCGTGATCCGCCCACCTCAGCCTCCCAAAGTGCTGGGATTACAGGCGTGAGCCACCGTGCCCGGCTGCTTTTGTTGAATTTAAAGTGGATGTGAGAAGCTCCTAAGAATATCGTTCACTGTAAAAGCAGACTTTTTTGGATTTCGGTCTTGGAATTCTTAACTGTATTTTCACCTAAGATTTAAAACAAGTTTAAATACTAGTTTGTAATTGGCCAGACTTGGGACAGATACGATCCTTTAATGATCCTGGGTCTCAACTTACCTTTCTTTTATTTTTCCTTTATTTTAGAAGAGGGATAAGAACTTTTTCTGAAGAGCAGTCAACTTTTCCTTTCAGTGTGTAGGATTAATTCCACGAATCTGTGAACTTAAATCTTTGCTGCCAAATAACTTGTAGATGCTGGGATAGTTTTAAATCTATTTTAAGTTATACATTCAGTACATAAGTGCATCTCCGTGTAAAAACAGCTATGTTTGGAAGATCTAAAACGCAGCTTTTGTTTTTGAGAAGCCAACAATCTAATAGGGTAGGATCATATATATGTACAACTAACCGTAATGCATGGTGTTTTGAAAAATGCACGTATCTCCCTGAATTACCCCTAGTTAATAAAATAATTGGGAGCAAATGGTAATATAAGGATTTTGGAGTAACTTAATACTACTAGATTTTGCTGTTTATACATTTACAAAAAACTTTCTGCTAATGCTAAAGAAATAGAACAAGTCTATATGCATAAAGGAAGGTAGGGCTAATTTACTTCCTGGTGCTATGAAACTGGCAATTGGACAGGTGCAATTGTGGGTGTCTTTTTTTTTTTTAAGGTGTACCTGTTGCAGGTTTGAAAAGCTGTTGATGCTCATGGGTTGTTTGTGCGCATGTTCTCTTTAAAAACCAGATGTATTCATTCCCTTTTGTTTTTTTGTTTTTTGTTTTTTTTTTTTTGAGACGGAGTCTCGCTCTATAGCCCAGGCTGGAGTGCAGTGGCGCGATCTCGGCCTACTGCAAACTCCGCCTCCTGGGTTCACGCCATTCTCCTGCCTCAGCCTCCCGAGTAGCTGGGACTATAGGCGCCTGCCACCGCGCCCGGCTAATTTTTTGTAGTTTTAGTAGAGACAGGGTTTCACCGGGTTAGCCAAGATGGTCTCGATCTCCTGACCTCGTGATCCGCCCGCCTCGGCCTCCCAAAGTGCTGGGATTGCAGGCGTGAGCCACCGCGCCCGGCCATTCCCATTGTTATTTGCTATTTGCAATTTGCTGCTGGTGAGACAGATAAGGAGTCACGTCTTTAACTGCTCTTGAGTTTCCAGTGACCCCATTAAATCCAATGGGTAAATTTTCCCACGCAGATTACTCACCCAGTTTACAGATTAAGCTTTCATATCCTTAGACTGTATCTGAAATCTTCATAGCTTTGCCCACCTTTTAGGGTTCAGAGTTACTACCCATTCAGTGTCGGTGGCCTTTAGCTGTTGGCAAGCTTCCAAGTAAATAGCTCTTTTGCAGAGATCTCTACCCATTCTATTCTTCCACTCCTGGGTAGTGGAGAACCAAAGTTCACCTGAGTAATGCCCGTGCCCAGCACCCAGTTTCCTGCAGGGGTTAGCACGGATATTGGAGGCTCCCCCGATCCCACAGATACTCGGGATGGGTATTGGAGGGGGCTTGGTTTTTAAGAGGACATGTGAAAGTAATTAACCCGATTTACATTTGTATAATGAGTCCAAACACCACCTTGCAAAAGAACTGAGAGTTCAGCCTGCTTAATGGAGTTTCTGCTTTTCACGGTCCTTGGCCTTACCGACGGTTTACAGTCCAGCCAGATTTAGTTCACAAAAAACCAAAACCAGGTCGACCTCACTGCAGTATATGATGGCAGCGAGCGTTTTAAAGCGCAGGACCTTTAGTCTCCTCAATAGTTTTGTCTAAAGTTGTCCAAAAGTGTTTTTTTTTAAAGTGAGGTGATCCAGTCGGTAAACGCTTTGAAAAAGAATAGCTGTCCCCTGAGCGGGCATTAGTCACGTGTGAGGTCAGGGCCCATCATTGCGCGTGTTGGGAGCGCCGCGCTCGTCTATGAGCGAGCGCCTCGGCTTGTGGCTGGGCCGGGCCGGGGCGGGGCTGTCTTCCCGCGGAGCGTGCTGGGGGCGGGTCGCGCCGGGCCGGGCCGCTAGTGCTCATGGGCGGGCGTCCTCGGTTCTAACTGCCGCCAGTTTCCACACGCCGGGAGGGCCGTTACCTCAGAGATACCCGTGGCCGGCATGTTGGTTGAAAAAGCTTCCCGGAAGGGAGACGAAGAGAAAGGAGAGGAGCAGCTCGTGATCATCCCCGGTAGCGAGTACGCGGCGAAGTAGGCGGCGGCGGAGGGAGCGCCGATGAAGATGGATGTGTCAGTGAGGGCCGCGGGCTGCTCCGACGACCTCAGCTCTGGGGAGGCCGACATAGACCCAAAGCTCCTGGAGCTCACCGCTGACGAGGAGAAGTGCCGCAGCATCCGCAGGCAGTACCGGCAGCTCATGTACTGCGTGCGGCAGAACCGGGAGGACATCGTGAGCTCGGCGAACAACTCCTTAACCGAGGCCCTGGAGGAAGCCAACGTCCTCTTTGATGGCGTGAGCCGAACCAGAGAAGCAGCCCTCGACGCCCGGTTTCTTGTTATGGCTTCTGATTTGGGTAAAGAAAAGGCAAAGCAGTTAAACTCAGATATGAACTTCTTTAATCAGTTAGCATTTTGTGACTTTCTGTTTCTGTTCGTGGGTCTGAATTGGATGGAAGGCGATCCTGACAAGTTGAGTGATTGTGATGATAGCATAGCTCTTTCCTTCTGGAAGGCAATAGAAAAGGAAGCAACATCCTGGATGGTAAAAGCTGAGACATTCCATTTTGTTTTTGGTTCATTCAAGCTAGAACGTACTGCACCAAAGCCCCGACTTGAACACCAGAAAAAAGTTCGCAAGATGGAAGAAAATGGCAACATGCCTGCAAAGTTGCGGAAGTTGGACCTGAGTAGTTATCCAGAATCGACAGAAAAAAACGTAGAAAGGATTTTGGGATTGTTGCAAACCTACTTTCGAAAGTGTCCTGATACTCCTGTGTCCTATTTTGAGTTTGTGGTTGATCCAAACTCTTTTTCTCGTACTGTGGAGAATATATTTTATGTTTCTTTTATGGTAAGAGATGGTTTTGCAAGAATAAGGCTTGATGAAGACAGGCTGCCAATATTAGAGCCGATGAATGTTAACCAAATGGGTGAGGGAAATGATTCCAGTTGCCATGGCAGGAAACAGGGAGTTATATCTTTGACTTTACAGGAGTGGAAAAACATTGTGGCAGCTTTTGAAATTTCTGAGGCTATGATTACATACTCCTCATACTAAAGATTTCTTAGTATAGGATCCTTTTTGTGTTTTTTTCTGAAGTTATCTCAGATGGAGAGTAAAATGTAAACTGAAGCACATATTGTATCTCTTGTAAAGTGAAAAAGTATTTTCAAGAACATCAGACATTGTTTTACTGTGCAGCATATTTTTCTTAGTAATTTATAAGGTCATGATCTTCTGTTATTAAAACAAATTCACTGGCATATTTATGGGAGCGTTTTATTGAATGCCCTTTAAGACTATTAATAAAAACAAGTTTTGGATACCAAATTAAGGGATATTTGATAATTTGCAAAACATAATAATTTACGAAAATCAGTGATGATGCTCTGTGATGCGTTGCTTTCTCTGTCAATAGGGAACCAAGAGAATCCCAGAAAGGGTTCCTAACCAGGTTGGGGAAAGAGTGGGTAAAAAACAAAAGTTAAAAAAAAAACCTGTCTGTAAGGCAGTGAATATGCAACATTAAGACTAAAAAAGTCATTGCAAAGAAGACTTAGGATTTATGAGTGAGTATCCATATTCTAAACAATTTCTGTTATTGTACTCAGCAAAAGTAGTGTCTCTGCTGTAGTAGTTGAGGTATCAGCTAAGGATGAAAGGTGAGTAGAAACACGAAGAAGGAAAAGGCATTCTAGGCAAGAGAATAGCAAGGTCAAATGCATGGAATTGTTAGAAGTTAGGCACGAGAGGACCATTAGATTTATGGAAAAACTATTATATTTGATAAGCTGGGCAACAATTGAATAACTTCATCTATTAGTATCCTGAGAAGATGTTTTTGTCAAACTATTATACATTGAACACAAAATCTTGCTATCCAGTTGTAGTTTTTATCTACTGAATTTCTTCTCTGGCCCCTAGTGTCCCTTTGTGGTCTTTGCTAGTACATAGAATGTCTTTCACAATCTACGCTTTTTCATCATGTAACAACTTTGAATATTTGTCCCACTTTAATTTTGCATTTCTATCTTTTTTTTTCCCCCTCGAGACAGAGTATCACTCTTGCCCAGGCTGGGGTGCAGTGGTGCAATCTCGGCCCACTGTAACCTCTGCCTGCGGGGTTCAGGCTATTCTTGTGCCTCAGCCTCCCAAGTAGCCGGGATTACAGGTGTGTGCCATCACACCCAGCAAATACTTGTATTTTTAGTAGGAACAAGAGTTTCGCCACGGTAGCCAGGCTGGTCTCGAACACCTGGCCCCAAGTGATCCACCCGCCTCGGCCTCCCAAAATGCTGGGATTACAAGTGTGAGCCAAATTTTGCATTTCTTAATAGGGCTTTAAATGCCAGGAAACTGACCCTGCTGAAACTAAAACATGTTAGTTTATCTGGATGTTCTTCACTTAGTGTAAAGCCATAAAGGCTTTTTTCTTTCCGTTGCATAAATTACAACCTTATTTGGAGATTATTGCCAAAAGTTTGGGTCATTAAGAAAACAACTTGAGAAGGTGCAGTAAGCATGCCCATAAGCTTTCTTCCCCTTGATCCCTATAGGAGCTTAATTTTTGGTAGTCGTGGAATTTTGCCATTAAACAATACTTTGGCAAATGTTTAGGTATCTGTTATGCATAGCAGTGGCAAACTTTCCTAGTAAGTCTAGTGGTACAGGAAAGGGAAATCCAAAGACTCAACAAATGACACCAAGACTGAGAGGAAGGATTTTTCATGTATGGAGATGAGGTTCTTCACCAATAATAGAGTAGAGGTTTTAGCAAAAATAGAACTTTCTCATGAAACTTGGCAAATTATTTTCTAAATTTAGTTACTCCTTTCACATATGAAAGAGCGCTGACCCTTGCTAGTGTCTAGTATCCTTTGATTTATAGTAGCAGTCATGGAAGCACCATTTGATCTCACTCATCCTCATTTCCAGCATGTCTCTACCAACCAAGTTCCTTGGGTTTTGCAGAGATCTGCTGTTGGAAGAAAAAGTACTCTTAATGACAGCAAAAAGATCCCGCCCCAGTACTTTACTGACATTCAGTTGCTCTGTTGAATGTCTCATGTCTTTACTAGGAGTATTTGACAGTGATGATTTAAAAGCATTAATAGAGAATCTGGAGGCTTAGGAGAGGTAATTTTTTTGGTCTTCTCTAAAGTTAATAGCTGTTAAAATATAAAGTTGACCACTTCTGTTTCTATTTTTACTGGTTGGCATGACACCAACCAGTAAAATGATGAGGAGGATGGATTGCCTCATCATTTTTGAAATTTTGAAATTAAAGTGACTGCTTACCTTGAAGAAAAAAGGAGATTAAAAATTTATAGAGTTTAAGAATCAAACTGCAAATCTGCTTGTTTCTTGCTAATACGTTTGTATACTGAATAGAAATAACATTATGCTTGTCTGTCTATATACTGGATCAAGATTTGTTAGGAAGAGGGCATTTCAAAATAGTGGAGATTGACGCAGGGAAGCTCAGCGGAGGACACCAGTGTAAATACATTCCAGCACTTCTTGACTTAGTTCCAGGCAATTTCCCTTCTTCAGGAGATGGAGAATTAGTAACTTAAAGGGATTAATTCCTACCAGCCACTATGCTAACATGCATTATCTTTCTTAAACTCAGCCATTTGATGAGGTCAGGAACCTGTTAGCTTCGTTAAGGCTTAGGTGATTGGTCGAAGTCACCTGGCCTTGTGAGTGGTAGAGCAAGTATTTCAACGCAGGTTATTTCTGCATCAGAGCCATCTATAATGGTAGGGGAAATAAAAGTACAAATCTGGCAAAGGATAGAAACTATGTTTAGGGGAAAAGTCAGGATTGGTTATTCTGATTTTAAAAGACTGCCACAGTTGAATTGCTTTCTGTTTTGTGCCCTTTTTGGGGGAGCCTGGAGCAGTGTTTTACTAGGAGTGGGTCTGGGGAAAGGGATTACTATGACAGGCAGGTGGATGAAAAGGAAGACTATCTAATGTGTAAGCCTTGCCAACAAGTGACAATTGCCTGCAGGTCATCTCATATTCTATAGCATTGGTTCTCAAAGTGTATGAGGCCCTTTTGGCATACTTTAAGGTCAGAATTATTTTCATAATAGTAAGATGCTGTTTGCCCTTTTCTTTCTTTTTTTTTTTTTTTTTTTTTTTTTGAGATGGAGTCTCACTCTGTAGCCCAGGCTGGAGTGCAGTGGCATGATCTTGGCTCACTGTGAGCTCCACCTCCCGGGTTCACGCCATTCTCCTGCCTCAGCCTCTCGAGTAGCTGGGACTACAGGCGCCTGCCACCACGCCCAGCTAATTTTTTATATTTGTAGTAGAGACGGGGTTTCACCGTGTTAGCCAGGATGGTCTCCATCTCCAGACCTCATGATCCACCCGCCTTGGCCTCTCAAAGTGCTGGGATTACAGGCGTGAGCCACCATGCCTGGCTGCCCTTTTCACTCTTAATTCTCTTGCATGTAAACTGTGAAGTTTTCCAGAGGTTATATGACAGGTGATGTGGCAACAGATTGAATGGAGAAACAGATATGAGCTGTCTTTTGTTGTCAGACATTAAAGAGAATCGCAAAGATACAAAACAGTGCCATTCTTCTAATTAAAAAATTTTTTTAAATAAAAATACGTTAACATTTAATAAATATATTATTTTTAATTTGTTAATGAATATTTTAAGTTTCTTCTTAGTTTTAATTTCTAATATAGAAAATAGATAAAACCCACATTAACAAGCTCTTTGGAGTCTCAATTTTAAAGCTCTGTTTAAGATTGTAAAGGAGTCCTGAGATGAAAGAATTTGAGAACCTCTGTAGCAGCCACCACAGTCAGCGGACATAATTTCTAGCAGTTGTAGTTGGAGGAGGATGGGGGAATTTTTCTCCTTTCCTTATCCCGTCTCTGTGCTACCTTCTACTGTTTGGGGGAGCTGTTTTCTACTGTCTGTCTTATTTATATTTCAGGTGAAGTACCACTTACATGGAACTGAATGATAGCACTTTCAATTTTAAGTTTGGTTAAAATTTTAAAAACAATGTTTCTTTTTTTTTTTTTTTTTTGAGACGGAGTCTTGCTCTGTCACCCAGGCTGGAGTGCAGTGGCATGATCTTGGCTCACTGCAATCTCCGCCTCCTGGGTTCAAGCAGTTCTCCTGCCTCAGCCTCCCGAATAGCTGGGACTACAGGTGCACGCCTCCACGCCCGGCTAATTTTTTTTGTATTTTAGTAGAGACGGGGTTTCACCGTGTTGCCCAGGCTGATTGTGAACTCCTGAGCTCAGGCAGCCCGCCCGCTTCGGCCTCCCAAAGTGCTGGGATTACAGGCATGAGCCACCTCACTCAGTCTCATAATGTTTCATTCTAAGGTCAACTGAATGCTTCAATTGCCTGTGTCTTGCCAATTGGTAAATTTTACCTACAGTGCTTAAAAATGGTGAGGTTCATTCAGAGCTTTTTTGGTAAAATCTGTGCACTGGTTGATACAATTTGACTTTAAGCTTGAACCAGGAGAAGCCAGGTTACATACAGAATTTCAGTAAGGAACAGATTGTAAACATTGGTGAAGGGAATATGTGACTTTTCAGCATGAGGATACATTTTCTGGTATTTGTTCTAGTAGGTATGTTGGAGGAGGGGGATTCCTAGAACCATGGTTTTCATTTAGACAGCCAGTTATTGTGTTCTGTCACCATCTTTGCTAATTTCATGCAGATAAAATGAGGTTGAGATAAAAAATGATTGTATGTTATTTTTCCAGCAGAACATCTAACTGGATTTATTAGTTAACTCTTAAACCAGGAAGTCATGCTCTTTGAGACCGAGTAGGGAGTCACACTAGTTACTTGAAGCATAATTGATCCTTTGATCGAATGGCTATTATTACCAAATTGTTTTTCCCCCACAGTGCTTTGTATTGAAGGAGGAACCTTGGCCATAATGCCAGTTGATGACTACTGGCTGTGTTTACCAGCCTCTTGTGCTAGGCCTTTTGTGCAGACTGTCAGGGTGGTGCAGTCTTGCCCCCACTGTTGCTGGTTTCCAGGTGTTCTCCCTTCAGTCCCTGAGCCACTACGTATGCCCGCCATGCTGCCAACAGGTAGCCACAGTGCTGTGCTTCCTCCTTCACATTGCTCCACCGCACCCCCTTCCACATCCCAAGAACCTTCTTCTTCCGCTGACCCCAAGCTCTGCCTTTCACTCCCTACATCTGATGGTAGGCAAGAGAGAAATGTGCAGTTTGGGCTGGTAAGTTTGGGGGCTTTTTTTGTTATTAAAGTTAAGGCTTTTTGTTTGTTTGTTTTTTAAAATGAGATGGAGTCTCACTCTGTGAGACTCCCAGGCTGGAGTGCAGTGGCGCAATCTTGGCTCACTGCAACGTCTGCCTCCCGGGTTCAAGCGCTTCTCCTGCCTCAGCCTCCGGAGTAGCTGAGATTACAGGCACCCGCCACTACACCTGGCTAATTTTTGTATTTTTAGTAGAGACAGGGTTCACCCCGTTGGCCAGGCTGATCTCAGACTCCTGACTGCAAGTGATCCTCCCGCCTTGGCCTCCCAAAGTGCTGGGATTACAGGTGTGAGCCACTGTGCCTGGCCTACTTGATTTTTTGAAAACATTTTATTGTGCTTGTTAACAACTTTCTCAGTCATTATCTCTTGTTAACATAGACTTTTAGTTTAGTAAGCGATAATATTAAATATATCACCAAAATATTGTATTAAACGAATATGAAATACAATTAATGTGTATCAGAATTATATTAGTGGAATGAAATGATTTTTTAAAAATTAAGTCTAACACCTAAATTATAAAAGTCTGTTACTTGCTAAGTATATGGAAAGTAAATATTAAATATGGGAGACTTCATGCATATGCAAATTAAAGGAATGAGCTTTGCAGAGTTGTGCCTATTTAAAATATCCTACAAAAGCAGCAACTTTCACGTTTAACTTTTCATGCAGGTCAGTATCAATTGACAGTTTTGTTCTGAATTTTTAGATGTTATGCCCCAGCCAAACAGTATAGAAATGTCTTAAATAAATATTTGGCTGGTCTTTTAAAATTGTTATATTGAGATTAAGCTATGCCCATATTTACCAAGCCCCTATCTTTAAAACCTAGTTTAAAAATTCTAGGAAAAAAAGGCTAATGATTAAACCTGATTTAGACCTAAGTTGGTTTACTTATGTAGAGGTACTATACGAACACTTCAAAGTAGTTAGCAGTGACCGTCTTTGGGGTTAATAAACTAAGATAAAGCAAGCAGTTCACAACTTTAAGGAAGGTTGAATATTTCCATCTGTATGCTGTAATTAAACAACATCTTCCCTTTGAAAATTCCTTTTGTTTTTCTTTAAGAAAAGATTTTCTTACAAAGCTTTTTGGACATTGCTGATTTTAAGTTAAATTATTTTCTCTTCTGTTATTTTTCTTTAGGCTTATCAGGAGGGCAGACTTCAGAAGCTACTAAAAATGAACGGCCCTGAAGATCTTCCCGAGTCCTATGACTATGACCTTATCATCATTGGAGGTGGCTCAGGAGGTCTGGCAGCTGCTAAGGCAAGGCTCCTTGTGTTGTCTGTTGTCTGTTGTCTGGGTGGTGATTAGAATATTAACATCCCTGACAGGGTTCTCTCCTCTCTCTGTGGAATTTATTTGATCCACTCCTGTGACATTTTGCACATTAACTTGGGCAGGACATGGACATCGTAAGGGACCACTTTATAAATCATTTTTCCTGATTAAAATATACATTCCTTATATTAAAGTATAGGGCCCAGTATTTTGGAACATGTTTCCGTTCACTTTAAGTTTAATTGATTTTTCAGAGATAATAAGGGTGTTGTGCCTGGTGTGGTGACTCACGCCTGTAATCCCAGCACTTTGGGAGTCCGAGGTGGGCGGATCACCTGAGGTCAGGAGTTCAAGACCAGCCTGGCCAATGTGGTGAAACTCCATCTCTACTAAAAATACAAAAATTAGCCAGGCGTGGTGGTGGGCACCTGTAATCCCAGTTACTTGGGAGGCTGAGGCAGGAGAATGGCTTGAACCTTGGAGGCCGAGTTTGCAGTGAGCTGAGATTGCACCATTGCACTCCAGCCTGGTCAACAGGAGCAAAACTCTGTCTTAAAAAAAAAAAAAAAAAAAAAATATATATATATATATATATATATATATATATATATACACACACACACACACACATATATATGGGTATTGTGTGGAAATGGTCTGAAATTAAGCAAATATGTTTCTTAGTTAATATTTCTTAGTTAATATTTGTCTTTTTCACTTGAATGATTTCCCTGTTCATAACCCCTTCTCTCCAATATAAAAAAAGATGGGGAGCAATTGGGTTTCTTAAACCCATTTATTAAAAATGATTTGCTTTTTGTGTATGTGAGGTTATCTAATAACCACTAACTCTGTGGTCTGAGGGTGATTGGGAAGAGGATGTATAAATGAAGAAGGTTAGCAGTGAGGCTCCTGGTTCTGAATCAAGATAAATTTCCCATGTGAGGACCCCTTGGGCCTGTCATCCTTACCCAACAGGTTCCTTTAAAAGATGAAGTGGTTATAATTCCCTAAGGTATAGCTTGTGCTGAATCAGTAATGGGTAGAAGCTGCCCAAATACTGCACACCAGTGTGTAGCATGAAGCAATGCTTTACTGAAAGTAATTGAGGAATAATACCTGATGTATTTTACTCCAGTGGTGGTGTGTTTGAAAGACGTGTAGACTCAGTCTTTTCAAATAACCTTTGGAGGTCTAGTTGCCAATATTCAAAGCTTATTCTCTGAGAATGATAAAAGATATTCTGCAAAACAAACTTCTAACTCTTGTTTCCCTCCCTAAAAATATATTTGGAAATATCATAGATGTTGTCAACTTTTTCATGAGCGCCTCATGTGAAAATTTTAGGAAATCTTGTAATACAGAAGAAAAACTTCTTCAGTATTCTGCCTTAGAAACCAAATTAGATTAAACTTTAAAATGATTTTTAAAATATCACTTTATAGGATACAGGTTGCATTAAGGGCTGTAGACTATCAGTAAACCTGCTTTTTCAGCTACTTGGCAACTTGCTTGGAAATGGCCACTTTCTTTTTTCAGGTTATTGCTGAATCTGTTATTGTTTGAGTGGAATTATGTGAGAGAAGTCTAAGGTTTCCAGCTGATTCTAACAATTTTACTACTCTATTCTGCATAATTTTAAAATCTACTCTCAGAACTATCTGAATATCTGTTAATTTTTATCCTGGAGTTTAACTAATCATCATGGTGTGTGAAGTACCCAGGTATTAATTATTCGTTATGCTTTAAGCTCTATAGCTTAAAAAAAAATCATGGATTTTTAACAGCCCATTTCCAATCTGTCATGTTAACCTTTCCAACTCACTTTAATAATTTTATTTTCCAGGAGGCAGCCCAATATGGCAAGAAGGTGATGGTCCTGGACTTTGTCACTCCCACCCCTCTTGGAACTAGATGGGGTAAGCTTTTAAGATACTCTAGAAGTGACGTTGCTGAAGTAGTTTTCCCCTGGCAATAATCTAACTGGTTCCTAAAGCCTAATTTAAAAAATCAAAAACTAAGTTAAAGAAAAACCAGCCCCAAAACATATATATCTTTTATTTGAGCCAAGTTAAAATGGATCAGGTTAAATGCTAAAAATTTAGGTTCTTTGGCACAGAGTCAAGAAGTAAGAACCCTGTCTACAAGCTATGATTTAAAGGTAAATATTTGAGTAATCTAGCATATATAGGGGCTTAATAACTGAAAATTTAAACTTTTCATATGTGGATTTGTTTTAAATCTACCTCCTACATTCAACAAGAGTTGGAATCAGATACCCTACTGTATAGCCCTTGCTGCTTCTGAGTCTTGATGAATTATATGTTCATAATATTTACTGAACATTTATTATGAACCAAGGCAGTGACGATATAGCAGTGAACTTGGCATATTCAAAGTTCATGCCCTTGTGAAGCTTATATTCTAAGTGGGGAGACAAAAGATACCTAAGAACTTTAGGAGTTGTGGTAAGCGGTATTGAAAAAATTAATATAGTGGCATAGAGAGGAAGTGGATAAAGGAGAATTTAACTTCGAGAAGATTATCAAGGAAGACATCTGAAGAGGTGACATTTAGAAGAGGCCAAAGAATGAGAATGAGCCAGCTGTCAAAAGGTGAGGCAGAACCTTCCAGGCCGCTTCTCTTTCTTTGAGGATAGCACATACAAAGGCCCTGAGGTAGGTAAAAGTCCTTCATGGTTGTGGCATGGATAATGGGAGCTGGAGGTGGTAGTGTGAGATGAGACCAGAGAGGAAGGCAGGTGTCACTATTGAGGGCTTTGTAGGCCAAGATGAGGAATTTGGACTAATCAAAGCATATAATTTGGACTAAATTGGACTAATCAGAGCATATAAATGAGCCTTTGAAGACTCTAAGGCAGGGGAGCCATGTGATAATATAAGATTTTTTAAAGATTACTTGGCTGCTTGCATTAGAAGGAACCAAGAAGCAGGAAGTCCAGATAAGGCGATGTCACAATTTCTGATTCATCCATTCAGCAGATATTTAATGTGTCAATCTGTGTCAGACACTGCTCTTGGTACTAGGTATATCCCTTCTGACCTGTGGAGCATATACTCCAGAGTGACAACTGGTAGCATTCTACTCAGAGGACTTACTTTGAGCTGTGAAGTCTGTTGCCATCTTTCACTCTTACTTATGTCATTTTGGTCACCTGCATGTGTTTTGTTCTAATGGAAACAAGCTGTCACCATATTCTTTAAGCTTAGGGATACTAAACCTATTTTTAGGGAGCAAGGGAAGTCATGCATCCTTTAAAAAACCAAGTGAATGCTGTAGGCCACCTCCTTAAAAAAATGCACATATACACCAAAATTTTTTTCTTTTTTTTTTTCTTTCTTTTTTTTTTTTTTTTTTTGAGATGGAGTCTCGCTCTGTCGCCCGGGCTGGAGTGCAGTGGCGCTATCTCGGCTCACTGCAACCTCCACCTCCTGGGTACAAGCAGTTCTCCTGCCTCAGCCTCCTGAGTAGCTGGGATTACAGACACGTACCACCATGCCCAGCTAATTTTTTGTACTTTTAGTAGAGACAGGGTTTCACCATGTTGGCCAGGCTGGTCTCGAACTCCTGACCTCAAATGATCCACCCGCCTCGGCCTCCCAAAGTGCTGGGATTACAGGCGTGAGCCACCACGCCCAGTCAATATACACCAAATTTTATATGCAGTTTAAGACCCACTGCACTCTAATCATCCCCAGCATAGCAACCCCTTTATCAGTTACCTCTGCATAGATTCAATGGCAAGTGCAGATGCTGCTTGAATTACAATGGGGGACTACATCCTGATAAAATCCTTTGTAAGTTGAAAACAAGTCGAAAATGCATTTAATACACCTAACCTCCCGAACATCATAGCTTATCCTAGTCTACCTTAAACATGCTCCGAAAACTTACATTAACCTACAGTTGGGCAAAATCATCTAACACAAAGCCTATTTTATAATAAAGTGTTGAATATCTCATATAATTTACTGAATACTGAACTGAAAGTGAAACACAGTATGGGTGTATGGGTATCAACATAAAGAGAAAAATCGTAAGTCGGGTCGTCTGTATAGGGTTGTGTACATAGTAAGATTTCAATTTCTGGCATCTTTATCAGCAGTCAGTTAATTTTGTATCTTTGAAGTATACGGAAATTGTGGAAATCTGCCCCTCTTTTTGTTTTGTTTTAGGATGATGTTACCGTGTTTGGTATGTAAGGGTCTCTGAACTTACGAATGTTGTAAGAGTTAGGAATAAACTTTATTACTGACCACATTAAGCAAATATAATACAATATTTCTTAGAGTTGTAATAATTGTTGACTTTGTTCTTTGAATGTTTGTAAGGCTTGGAAAGCAGGTTATAAACTGATTTCTCAATGTTGTTGTAGGTCTCGGAGGAACATGTGTGAATGTGGGTTGCATACCTAAAAAACTGATGCATCAAGCAGCTTTGTTAGGACAAGCCCTGCAAGACTCTCGAAATTATGGATGGAAAGTCGAGGAGACAGGTATGAGAGGGAAAAGCTCCTCTTCTGTTTGTGCTTTTGGGGGTTTGAGCTGCAATCTTTGTAATGCGTCGTCCATTTTCATGAAGATAGCAAATAGCCTAGTTGTTTTTATTGTTTACATTTTTGATGGATATAATCACTGGAGTTATCCTTTGTCAAGTATTTACATAGTTGTTATGGTAACAACAGATACTGCATTTGGACTATGGTATTTCTGTAATATAAAATTAGAGTTCTTTTGAATATATTGTCATGTAGTATTTGTGAGAAATCATACAATGTTTATAATTTGTAAGGAAGTACTAATTGCATTTGCTTTCTTTCATGTTGCATTTTTCTCCCTCCAAAGAAGTCTGTTTCATGAGCTGATGTTTGTGGGGGGTGGGGGTTGTTTGTTCAGGAGGGGGTGGTTAGGCTTTGTTGGATTAAAACTATTTAGAGTACCCTAGAAACCCTAGACGAGTTTAAGAGATTGGAATTGTTAATTTTATTTTTATTTATTTATTTATTTGAGACGGAGTCTCACTCTGTCGCCCAGGCTGGAGTGCAGTGGCACGATCTCAGCTCACTGCAAGCTCCGCCTCCTGGATTCACACCATTCTCCTGCCTCAGCCTCCCGAGTAGCTGGGATTACAGGCGCCTACCACCACGCCTGGCTAATTTTTTGCATTTTTAGTAGAGATGGGGTTTTACCATGTTAGCCAGGATGGTCTCGATCTCCTGACCTCATGATCCACCTGCCTCAGCCTCCCAAAGTGCTGGGATTACAGGTGTGAGCCACCGTGCCTGGCGGAATTGTTAATTTTAGAAAGTAGATTGCATTATTTAGTAGAAGAATAAAATGAGATCTGGCATAGCTTCCTGGCTAATTTATGACATATGTCACTCTGTTGTGAAGAGTGAAACTCCAACCCCTATGTGATTTGAGGTTTGAGACCTATGCATTATGGAGCATTTGAGGGAAAATATTCTAGCCAGTAGCCAGGATAAACATTTTGTGGCTTTTTTGGGGTTTTAATTGTTTATTAAATGTAAAGATAAGGCATAAATGTATACTTGGAAAAATTTTGCTCTCACTCAAACTAGTTATGCTTCTCTTGTTGATGCTTTTACTTCCTACTTAAAATAATAGTACCTTTTCCAAGTCTGGAATCTTAGAAAATCACTAACTTTTAAAGTTTTATAATGTTGGGGTCACATTGTTTGCTCAGACCCTTAAGAGAGAGAGGGATATAAGAGGAAATTTTGTAAAACATTGATAATTACTGCAGCTTAGATGATTAGCACATGTGGGTGAGCTATATACTATTCTATTCCACTCCTAGCAGAGAAACAGCAAGTCCTGAGCCTTTTGTAGTGGTGGTAGACAGAGGCCAGGCAGGGAGGTTAGTCCAAGCTTCCTGCAGCCTTCCCTACCCACAAGCTACCTGGTCCTCTAGAACCATAACCGCAGTGGCATCTGCAGTTACTTTTTTTTTTTTTTTTTTTCAGTTGAACCAATTTCTTAAGGTTTGCTCTAATTCTAACATTATGATCATATGAATTCAATATCCATGATCTATCTGTTCTCTTGGAGGCTATAAATCAATTTTTTGTGCTGTCATTCCCACTTCCAGAGGCTGGCCAGTAAGTGTTATAAGCCTATTTTCAAAACTTACTGTATAGCCAGCCAGGATCATGCCTGTAATCCCAACAGTTTAGGAGGCCAAGGGGAAAGGATCAGTTAGAGACCAGAAGTTTGAGACTACCTTGGACAACAAAGCAAGAGCCTGTCTCTACAAAGAATAATTAGTCAGGCCTGGAAGCCCTCTCCTATAGTCCCAGCTTCTCAGGAGGCTGAAGCAGGGGGATAATTTGAGCCCAGGAGTTCAAGGCTGCAGTGAGCTGTGATTGATTGCACCACTGCACTCCAGCCTGGGCAACAGAGTGAGACCCTGTCTCTAAGGAAGAGATTATTGAGGCTGGGTGCAATGACTCATGCCTGTAATCCCAGCACTTTGGGAGGCTGAAGTCGGCAGAGCACTTGAGGTCGGGAGTTTGAGACCAGCCTGGCCAACATGGCAAAACTGCGTCTCTACTAAAAATATAAACAATTAGCTGGGCATGATGGCCCACACTTGTAGTCCCAGCTACTCTTGAGGCTGAGGCACGAGAATAGCTTGAACCCTGGGTTGAGGGGTACGGAGGTTGCAGTGAGCCCAGATTGAGCCACTGCATTCCAGTCTGGGCAGTCTGGGCAACCAAAGGGTTGATTTTTATCCTTTGAAATTTAATATTACTTTAGTGTCCTGACTTAAAGGATTAATTTAATTATGACAGAATCAAAAAGAATAAAAAAGTTTTCTCTTTGATAAGATATGGGAGTTTGGAGGAAATGTGATAAGACTCTTAAAATCCTGTCTAAATGAATAGTCAGTGAATTTTTTCCGTAAAAGGCCAGATGGTAAATATTTTAGGATTCTTGGGGCATAGGGTCTCTAGTAGCTACTTAACTCTGCTTATGTAGTGTGAAAGTAGCACTAGAAAATATCGAAATAAATAAGCATGGCTGTATTTTAATAAAGCTTTATTTACAAAAAGCTGATGGGCTGGATTGGCCCATGGTGCAGTTTGCCAGCCCCTGGCATAAACACTGTTACTAGTGTAGTAACTCCATACTCGGCTACATCAGAATCTCTTGGATTTTCTTACAAACACAGAATCCTAAGCCTTAATATATCCCAGAAGTCAGTAAAATTCAAGTTCGTTTCTAGATAAAGAAGGAAAAAGTTTGTGTATTGTTATTTTAGTTTAAAATTGTCAGGGGATCTGTCTTGTATTATTTAATTGTATTAGTCTTATAAGAGAATATTTGAAGATGAAAAAGTGGCATATGTGCTCAAAATGGAGGATTTGCCCTTTCAGATTGCCTTTTAGAGCTCTGCTCCCTGTATTTCACTTGAGTGGTTATTGAGAAATGATCTTTGCCAGCAGTTGAAAAGCCAAACAAGATTTTGTCTTATTTTCTTATACAGTTAAGCATGATTGGGACAGAATGATAGAAGCTGTACAGAATCACATTGGCTCTTTGAATTGGGGCTACCGAGTAGCTCTGCGGGAGAAAAAAGTCGTCTATGAGAATGCTTACGGGCAATTTATTGGTCCTCACAGGATTAAGGTAATTGTGTGACATCCTGACTAGCTTTTTTTTTTTTTCTTTTTTCTCTTTTTAAAAGCTTTGGTTAGAAAATGTTAAAGTATTATAATAAAAGTAATAGCCACTGTGACCCAGACTATCCAGTTTGGTGATTTTGCTATCATATCATCCTATGGGGCCTTGTGTGGAGGTATGGTAAAGTGTAAGTATGCTGGACCAGACCGCCTGGTTTTGAGGCTTGGCTCCAGCACTTACTAACATTGTGACTTTGAGTAAGTCTGTTAACTACTCAGTCTTAATTTATCCTTTTTTTTTTTTTTTAATTATCCTTTTTACTATATTATTGTCCTCATTATGAGGATGAAATGAGACAATGTAGTGAATGGCCTTTGTTAACTATGAAGTTTACAATTCTGAGGAATGATTACTTAATAAGGTTTTCATATTGGTTCCTTTGTAGGCAACAAATAATAAAGGCAAAGAAAAAATTTATTCAGCAGAGAGATTTCTCATTGCCACTGGTGAAAGACCACGTTACTTGGGCATCCCTGGTGACAAAGAATACTGCATCAGCAGGTAAAGAAAAAAAGCAGGGTGGAAAAGAAAAACCCATTGTGGATATTGCTTTCGCATTTTTCTTCAAACCCACTGCGTCAATTTCTTGGGCTTCAGACAGATTTCTTTGCCACATTGTGCCCTCTCTGGGGGCAGCGGTTTGGGAGAAAGAGAAAAAGGAAAAATGATTTTAAAGGAGAACATTTTAAATATTGAAAACTTCAAACATTGGTCATCTTGCTGCACAGAGTATCATTAACATACTAGTGTAGATTTACATTTGTATTCGAAATTTATTTATGCATGTATGAGTATGAAAGTATGTAATAAAACCAAATGGATATTCACAAACATTTTGTAAAATAGGTATGATACATATATACATTTAGATTTTGTAAAATGAGGATCATGTATTACCCTTTAACACTTGCAGAGTGGCTGCTAAAAGAATTAGAGGCTGTCAGGCCATTTAGATTTATCAGAATCTAGACCCTACTCAATGCTGTTTGAATGGTTGCAGTGTCAGTGTAGAAGGACCTACTGAAACAAGTCAAGCAAGGAGATGTTTTGCTGTGTGGTTTATTTTTGCCCGTCAAATGGTAACACTGCTGACATTGTTCAGGAGCTTTCAATTATGAAGTCATTAAGACAGAGTGTTGGTAAATGTGTCTTCTTGGATGCTTTTTGCTCAGGAGTTTCTGATTGTGTTATAAATTGCTCTACTCCTTCAGGCTCTTTTTGGTATATGCTTTTATCCTTTCTCACATGGTGGGAGAGGGAGAGGCAGGTCTCTGGGGCCTTTTTTATGAGGACAGTAGCCCCATTCATGAGTGCTCTGCCCTCATGGCCTAATCACCTCCCAAAAGCCCAACCCCTAATATCATTGCCTTGGGGTTTAGGATGTTAATGTGTGCATTTTGGGGATACATAAACATTCAGACAATAGCAGGCTCCCTTCCATTATTTTTTAAAAACTCATTCTCTAACATGCTTTTATGATCTCTGTGTCCCTAGCTCAACTAGAAGACTTTTGTCAGGTTCTACTCCTTATAGTTGGCTTTTATATTATAAGATATTGAAAGTTTTTTTTTTTTTTTCTGCATCCTAGTCCACATTCTTGATAATAATTGGTGTTTCAGCTGAGGACAAGCAACACAGGTTTTTCCACCTCAGAGCTGAGTGGTGGCATGAGGATGGAGGTTAGGGTTTGCAAATCTATAATTTGTTCCAAACAGTTCAAAATCATTTAGTGTGAAGATGAATTGGACTAACTGACTAATATCAGAAGTTACACAGTTTGCTGTGTTTAGCTATGGGTAGCTTGAGCTACTCCCAAAGCAACTGAGTGGCAAGAAAGGGTATCTAAGAATTATAAAAACTTCTCATGTATTATGTGTGTAGCTAGTAGAATGTTTATCATCTTGAAAGTATGTTCTTGTCAAAGTAAAAATGTGTACTTGGATTTAGTAATTATTTATATAGGAACTTTTTTTTTCTTCTTTCTTCCTTTTTTTTTTTTTCCCAGTGATGATCTTTTCTCCTTGCCTTACTGCCCGGGTAAGACCCTGGTTGTTGGAGCATCCTATGTCGCTTTGGAGTGCGCTGGATTTCTTGCTGGTATTGGTTTAGACGTCACTGTTATGGTTAGGTCCATTCTTCTTAGAGGATTTGACCAGGACATGGCCAACAAAATTGGTGAACACATGGAAGAACATGGCATCAAGTTTATAAGACAGTTCGTACCAATTAAAGTAAGTGGGTTTGCCTGTAGGTTTGTTGATTCTACATTCACGGTAAAAGGCAAAAAGAGAGTTGAGTTGGTGGTAGAAGCATCCTTTCAGCATTATAAACCATCAGGAATGCTGATTCCCCTACTGTTGTATACTGGTATATAAACTTGTACCTCCCTACCATCTAAACACCTATATAGCTTTGTTCTTATTTGTAGATTAATAATCTCTTCCTTTGTCAACTTTCTAAATTTTGGTTTTCTTCTCTTCTGTTTAATGCTTTCCTTTATGCATTCCTTTGTCATCTTTGGTCTGTTAATACTTTGTTTCTTCATATGTACCAGAGATTTAAATAAGAGTTCAACACTAGGCCCCACCTGCACTCCCTGGCTCCCCACAGGACATTTCCCCTTGGTATATGATAACATAAACACTACATAAACACTACATACTTCTGGCATCCCTGAAAGTGATTATCTCATTTATTTATGTGTGCTAACCTTTTTCGCTCTTTTAATCTTTTGAAAGGAGCTAATACTATGCCAAGTCACATCTGGGATTTGTTACCACTATCACAAATGTTTTCATATATGAGTGACAAAATTGAACACTTAGTGTGTGTCTCAGACTAATAGATAATTTTCTCTAGTGCAGGGAAAATGGTGGGACTATTTTGTTAAAGTTAAGGATTATAGTTGTCTTTTTTTTTTCATCTCTCAGTGGGTTGACTTGTGTATGTGACTATGGATCTCCTAATGCTGATAGATAAGAATATGAACTTTGGGATCAGAACGACCTGAATTCAGATAATATTCTGCCAGTTTCTTGCTCTATGACTTTGGAAGAGTTACCTCTCTGAACCCGTTTCTTCTGTAAAATGAGGTTGAAAATAGCATCTAACAATTCTTGTGAGGATTGCATTAGCGAACACTTATAAAGTAATTAGAAAAGTACCTGGTAGAGAGTAAGTTTAAAGTGAATCATCTCATAATATTGTTATGAAGATTAAGGCACAAATTTCCTGGAAGCTGTCAGTGCTTGATTACTGTAGCTGTTTTTTATTTTTACCTTTTTTTTTTTTTTTTTTTTGAGACGGAGTTTCGCTCTGTTACCCAGGCTGGAGTGCAGTAGCCCAATCTTGGCTGACTGCAACCTCTGCCTCCCAAGTTCAAGCGATTCTGGTGCCTCAGCCTCCTGAGTAACTGGGGCCACAGGTGCGTGCCACCACACCCGGCTAATTTTTATATTTTCAGTAGAAAGGGCTTTCACCATGTTGGCCAGGCTGGTCTTGAACTCCTGACCTCAAGTGGTCCTCCCAGTGCAGCGTCCCAAAGTGCTGAGATTACAGGCTTGAGCCACTGCGCCTGGCCTGTAGCTGTTTTTTAGAGTAGAGGTATATATGCTATATTTGCATTAGAGCTATGATTCGTAAACAACAGCTGTATGTATATGCTGTACTGATAGAAAGTAACATCTTCCTATATACAATTTTTTAACATTTGGGGAGTTGTGGACCCTTTTGAAAACCTGGTGGACTATTCCTAGTAAAATAGGGTTACCAGAGTATCTGATTCCCACAGCTGGTATTAAACTCTTGCTGTATTATAAAGTGACCGAATGGAGGGAACCTTCTGTGGAGAGTGGGGAGAGGGTACATTTTGGACAGAGAATGTAGTATGTGTACAAAGGCTCTGTGGGGAGAAATATTGTTCTAGATACCAAAAAGGCCTGATTGAAGTACAAAAGTGAATAAGGGTGGAGGTGGGATGAGGCCCTTATCATTTCCAAACAAATCTTAAGCAATGGACCAATTAAGCTCTTTTCCAAGGATTAGAACATTTTGATTAAAATTAAACAAGAAAGACTTTTCCAGTATGTTCAGAGAGGCTCATTTAACTGTATAAGAAGGAAAGGGAATTCAGGAAAGAAATTTTTATTATTTATTGATGTCAAATGAAATAACCCTGGATAGTTTCCCAGGTGGGTTTCGGTTTTTTTTGTTTTTTTTTTGTTTTTTTTTGTTTTTTTTTGTTTTTGAGATGGAGTCTTGCTCTGTCACCTAGGTTGGAGTGCAGTGGCGTGATCTTGGCTCACTGCAAGCTCCGCCTCCCGGGTTCACGCCATTCTTCTGCCTCAGCCTCCCAAGTAGCTGGGACTACAGGCACCTGCCACCACGCCCGGCTAATTTTTGTATTTTTAGTAGAGACGGGGTTTCACTATGTTGGTCAGGCTGGTCTCGATCTCCTGACCTCATGATCCTCCCGCCTCAGCCTCCCAAAGTGCTGGGATTACAGGCGTGAGCCACCGCACCCGACCCCAGGTGGGTTTCTAAGTCATTATACCTAGTCTGTAGGTTGTTGTTGACATCTATTTGTAGTGGGTTGGTATATTTATTCTCCTCTGCCATCACTCAAGTATCAGGGCTTGCTCATTTCTTTCTGCATCCTTAACAACTGAAAACACCCCCTGGTTCTGATAAACACCCACATCTCCTTGCCCACTCCGATTTTTAAGACTTTGTAACTGTTACCCATACCACTATGGACCTGCTGTAATGTAATCTATCCTTTGTTGTCAATGAAAGCTGAGCATCTGTGGTCAAAAGAGAATCTCTGAATTTGGGCAACAGTTGCCCTCCATGGGATTAATGATTCTGGGTGAATCACAAGATAGAAACCTGGGAAAAGCAGTAAGTCATTGGTTTGATTTTAGGGATGGTAGTGTGCTTTCTGTAGCTTGCTTTCCCCCCCCATTTTTCTCTGAATTTTATTGTTTGAGAACTCTTTCAAAGAAAGCCCCTCTAGCAGACAACATTGAGCAGTGAAAAAGAAGGAAATAATCATTTATCATCCTAATAATGTTAAGTGAGGGAGATGGGACATAAAAGACTTTTCAAGCACGATTTTATATTTTAACTTTGGGTTAACCAGATGGAAGGGGAAGGTAGAGAATCCAACTTGATAAATGTCTTTATTTCACAGTAAAACTTTATCACTCTTACAGGTTGAACAAATTGAAGCGGGGACACCAGGCCGACTCAGAGTAGTAGCTCAGTCCACCAATAGTGAGGAAATCATTGAAGGAGAATATAATACGGTAAGGAATGGGCCCAGGTTAATACTTTATCAGAAAGCAAATAACATGCTTATTGGGTATCTTATAGGAACTTAAAATGGCTCTTAGTGATTTCCAAATGTACTGGTTCTATGCCAATTCTTAGACATCTCAATAACTTATGATATTAAAATTTGTTTTGGTGGCCAGGTGTGTTAGCTCACGCCTGTAATCCCAGCACTTTGGGAGGCCAAGGCGGGCAGATCACAAGGTCAAGAGATCGGGACCATCCTGGCCAACATGGTGAAACCCCGACTCTACTAAAAATACAAAAATTAGCCGGGCGTGGTGGCGTGCGCCTGTAGTCCCAGCTATTCGGGACGTTGAGGCAGGAGAATCGCTTGAACTCAGGAGGCCTAGGTTGCAGTGAGCCGAGATTGTGCCACTGCACTCCAGCCTGGGTGACAGAGCGAGACTCCATCTCAAAAAAAAAAAAAAAGTTGTTTTGGTAAAGGGATGGCCTCAGATTTTTTCCACTGTAACTTAAAGTATTATTAGTCAAATGGCTATACAAAGGCAACAGAATTTTTAAATGAGCCAGAATTTCTGTCCCGTGTTCTTTCCTTTCATCTCCCCACGCAACCACTTAAAAAATAATTTAGTTACAGACTATGATGTCATTGTCTTTAAACTTGGATAGGTTTATTAAGACATTATGAATTCTCTTTTTCCTAATCAGAAGTGGAAAATAATTTCTACTATATCATATATGTTCAAAGGATTTTTTTTCTGAAGATTTTAATTTATTTAAACCCTTGCATTACTTTCTTACTGAAATATTTATTTCCAAGTTTGAAAAATGAAATCAGATTAGCTTAATAAGCAGAGAAAAATATGATTAGGTAATAAATGCAAAGCCTTTTTGTTATTAGTCACTAATATATTAATAATTTTTCAGGTGTTGCTGGCAATAGGAAGAGATGCTTGCACAAGAAAAATTGGCTTAGAAACCGTAGGGGTGAAGATAAATGAAAAGTAAGAAAAAAATCTTTATTATGTCATATTTGTGGGGTTTTTTTTTGTTTTTGTTTTTTTTTTTTTGAGATGGAGTTTCTCTCTTGTCTCCCAGGCTGGAGTACAATGGCACGATCTCGGCTCACTGCAACCTCCGTCCCCTGGGATCAAGCAATTCTCCTGCCTCAGCCTCCCATGTAGCTGGGATTACAGGCATGCACCACCACACCCGGCTAATTTTTGTATTTTTAGTAGAGATGGGGTTTCGCCATGTTGGTCAGGCTGGTGTCAAACTCCTGACCTCAGGTGATCCACCTGCCTTGGCCTCCCAAAGTGCTGGGATTACATGTGTGAGCCACTGTGCCTGGCCCATTATGTCATATTTAATACTATTTCAGTTATTTACAGCATTGGTCAATTATAGAATTTTAGTTTTTTGTTGGTATGTTTGTTTTTTTGAGACAGAGTCTTGCTCTGTCACCCAGGCTGGAGTGCAGTAGTGCAATCTCATGTCACTGCCACCTCTGCTTCCTGGGTTCAAGTGATTCTTGTGCCTCAGCCTCCCTGGTAGCTGGATTACAGGCGCCTGCCATCACACCTATAATCATGCTGGCCAGGCTGGTCTCCATCTTTTGGCCTCTAGTGATAACCCACATCAGCCTCCCAAAGTGTTGGGATTACAGGTGTGAGCCACTGTGCCTGGCCGAATTTTAGATTTTTTAAACCTAATTTTTACCATAGTTGAGCTCTTCAACTATGAAGAAATGAAACTTTTCTTCCAGTGCCATTCACATTAGTGTTTCCTGTTTGTTTTCTTTTATCCATTTTGAGGGGAGTTATAATTTAGAATCCTCACTCTTAACCACTGTGTTGGAGTTCTTCCATTCTCAGATTTCTTAGAGTTTTCTTATTTCTTTGATTTTCAGAACCATGGACAGAATTGTCATTATCTGATAAGATTTTTGTTCCTTTGAGCTGTTTTGTTTTATTTTTAATACGTTAGAACATTGCCCTCAGCTAGAGTCACAATTTTGGGCTTCCCTGGAAAAACGGAAGATTTTGTTCTCCTTAATTAATAATGGTAATTAATGATGATTTTTAACTGAATAAAATTGCAGGACTGGAAAAATACCTGTCACAGATGAAGAACAGACCAATGTGCCTTACATCTATGCCATTGGCGATATATTGGAGGATAAGGTGGAGCTCACCCCAGTTGCAATCCAGGCAGGAAGATTGCTGGCTCAGAGGCTCTATGCAGGTTCCACTGTCAAGGTGAGTGTTGTGCTTGTTGCCCATTAGATACTGTTGTCAGTAATACTCCCAGTTCCTTATTTAGGGGGCAGTTGGGAAGTTTCGCAGATCTTGAATAATTTAGTTATTCTGGTGATGGCATCCTAGATGTCCTTTATTAGTTGTATTCCAGACAAGATATTATTAAGGCTGCTGTACATTGTGACTTTATTATGAAGATTGACACTCCGCCGGGCACAGTGGCTCATGCCTGTAATCCCAATACTTTGGGAGGCTGAGGCAGGCAGATCACCAGGTCAGGAGTTCAAGACCAGCCTGGCCAACATGGCGAAACCCCATCTCTACTAAAAATACAAAAATTAGCTGGGCATGGTGGCGCATGCCTGTAATCCCAGCTACTCAGGAGGCTGAGGCAGGAGAATTGCTTGAACGGGGAACCGGGAGGCAGAGGTTGCAGTGAGCCAAGATTGTGCCACTCTACTCCTGCCATGGCTACAGAGCGAGACTCCATCTAAAAAAAAAATTAAAAAAAAAAAGAAAATTGACATCTTGGATTCACACTATGAATAAAAAGAGCTTGATTAATCAAGTTTCAGCACTATTGTTGAATAGTGTACTTTATATCCATATACTCTAAACAGTTGTATTTTATGTCAATTTCGTCATTACCAATATAAATAAAATGTTCTGAGTCTTTTTATGGCACTTATCTAGGCTATAAAAGGACTTGAGGATTTAGGTAATGGTGTCGGTGTACAAAGTAGCTTAAACCACTATTCAGGCCTTATTACCCAGTCCTTAGAAAATATCTGTCTTAGAGGCCAGGTGCGTTGGCTCATGCCTGTAATCCCAGCACTTTGGGAGGCTGATGCAGGCAGATCATGAGGTCAGGAGATCGAGACCATTCTGGCTAACATGGTGAAACCCTGTGTCTACTAAAAATACAAAAAATTAGCCAGCCGTGGTGGTGGCGGGCGCCTGTAGTCCCAGCTACTCTGGAGGCTGAGGCAGGAGAATGGCCTGAACCCGGGAGGCGGAGCTTGCAGTGAGCCAAGATTGCGCCACTGCACTCCAGCCTGGGTGACAGAGTGAGACTCTGCCTCAGAAAAAAAAAAAAAAAAAAGGAAAATATCTGTTTTAGGATGTTGAATATGTTAAATGTTATATTGAATTTTAAAATGATTTTTTAAAAGTCAGTATAGGATGTTAAAACACTTCAGTATGTTTCATGGGACTAGATGGCCAGAAAAGAATAAAGACAGCTGTTTTTTAAAAAGGTTTCCAGAAACATTAGTTGTAAAGAATTTTGGCATTACCCATTTTCCTTACATTGGTTTCAGTTGGTTACAGCAATGGGAATCTCAAAGAGTGATGCTAGCAAAATTTGTGACCTGGGGTTATTTGGGATGTAGCATAATAAAATCTCATATTTTGAATTAATGGATTGAGGGTTAAAAAAGATTTTGAATGCCAGATTGACTGATTATTGAGGGAATAGCAGTTGGTTCGTATTACTATTTAGAATAAATTTAACAAGACTACCTCTTTGAATTACATCTTGTATGCATTGTTGCAGTTGTTGAGTATCTGGTACCTCAATATAGCTTGAGATTGGATGCACTTAATTTATTCTTAAATTCATATCTCAGTGGTTTCCTTAAAAAAAAAAAGGCTAAAACATTGAATGGAGTTGTACTTTAAAGTAAGGTACAGCTGGGCACAGTGGCTCACACCTGTAACCCAGCACATTGGGAGGCTGAGGCAGGAGGATCACTTGCCCAGGAATTCGAAACCAGCCTGGGCAACATGGCGAAACCCTATCTCTACAAAATATACAAAAAATGAGATCGGTGAGGTGGTGCGCGCCTCTAGTCCCAGCTACACAGAGAGCTGAGGTGGAAGAATCACCCGAACTTGGGAGGTGAAGGCTGCAGTGAGCTGTGATCACACACTGCAGTCCAGCCTGGGCATCAGAGTAAGACCCTGTCTCCAAAAAAAAAAAAAAAAAAAAATTCATGGATCTTTTTGTTTCCGTTGGACATACTCTTCTCTGTCTCAGCCGTAATCTAGGAAGACCTCTACAGACCTCAAGAACTCTCTTTATGCGTGCAATTCCATCCTTTCTGGTTTTCTGCCTTGCAACTTGAAACCACCTTGGCTTCCAGGAAAGACCCTGGGCTCTGTTTGAGCTCTCCCTCTCTGCACTGAGGCTTAGAAACTGTCTCTGAGCAGTAAGCTGGAGCAGTCACAGGACTCATCTCATTTGTTTCCCTTCCCGCAGGGATCACAGGCTTGCACTGCCTCTTGGTCGATGTCTTAAAATGTGTTGCTTCATCCCTGTCTGGTTTCCTAGTTGTTTAAAGCAGGAGGGTAAATGTGGTCCCTGATACACCACTGTGGTATAAGTGGTTGTCTGCCTTTATTTTAAATTAGAATTCCAAGGGTCTATGTATTTTTTTTTAGAGAAAATGGATTATATTTATTGTTTCTAGAGGGGAGCATATTTTAAAGATTTTATCTCCCTGTTTTAGAGAGTGAGAATTGTACTTCTCTTATTTTAAATGCAGAATGTTACTTTGGATCGCCTCTGTGTATAAGTATAACTGCTAGGCTTTTACCAGATGGCATTATAAACCCTTGGCATTTACATAATATATTTTTTCACAATTCACAGCATATTAAAAGTTCTGAGAAATCTGATAGAGGAACTCATTTATTTGCTTAATCCAGTTCTTTACAAGTTCATTTGACTATGGAATCCCCTTGTCATCTATACCTGTTAACATCATACAGTATGCTTTGAAAAATAGTCCTAAGAGTTAACCTTTTTTTCCCCATGGTCTTCTTTACCATTTTAATGGCTGCATAGTGCAGTTTTACATTAAGGGTGTGAACTATAGAACCACTTCCTAATTGGGATTTTTTTTTTTACTTTTTTTTGAGACGAAGACTCACTCTTATCCCCCAGGCTGGAGTGCAATGGCGTGATCTTGGCTCACTGCAACCTCTGCCTCCCGGGTTCAAGTGATTCTCCTGCCTCAGCCTCCCGAGTAGCTGGGATTACAGGTGCCTGCCACCACGCCCAGCTAATTTTTGTATTTTTTAGTAGAGATGGGGGTTTCACCATGTTAGCCAGGCTGGTCTCGAACTCCTGACCTCAGGTGATCCACTAGCCTCAGCCTCCCAAAGTGCTCGGATTACAGGTGTGAGCCACTGCACCTGGCCCTAATTGGGATTTTTAAGCTATTCCAACATTGCCACTATTGAGTACTACAGCAATGTTCAGTTAATACATGTAGCCTTTTCTGTATATCAAACTATTACTATGTTAGTATTGTATATTATAGTAAAATATAGTAATATATCGTACTATATATCTATATGTTAAATTATAATATCTATTATCTTATTATAGATTTCTAAAGGTGGGATTATTGGGCCAAAAGGATAAAATGTTTTATGGCTGTTAATATGTATTACCTAATTGATGTTTTAAAGAAATCTTTTAATTTTTTATCACTGATAATCCAAAACTATCAGATTTGGGTACACCAGTATTATTTTTGGCTGCTTTATTAAGGGGAAAAAAGTGTGTCATTGTTGATAACATCAGTTGGTTGATGGATGGAGAAGCTGCATGAATCTTTTTCTCATAGTCTTACCAGACTTCACACTTCTATCTACTAAACTTTTCAAATAAGTTAATGGTTCTCAATGTAGTAGATTAATTAATTAATATCTCGGATTGAGACTTCACATACTTTGGTAGAAATTTATTACTCTTATTTCCTTTGTCAATTTTGACTTTTTTGAATACCTTTTTTTTAAGTTATAACTTTGCCTATTATAACTCCTTACCTCCATTTTTAAACAGTGTGACTATGAAAATGTTCCAACCACTGTATTTACTCCTTTGGAATATGGTGCTTGTGGCCTTTCTGAGGAGAAAGCTGTGGAGAAGTTTGGGGAAGAAAATATTGAGGTAAGTTCTTTTCCTCTTTTCTCCTATGTTATATCACTACTTTTTTTTCTTCAGAATTTAAAATATATAGAAGACTTAAAAAATAGTACAAAGCATTTTCATATACCCGTTATCCAGATTCATATTACTAACATTGTGCCAATTTATTTTATACACTTTTAGTAGTCTCTCATTCTCTGTGTGTGTGTGTGTTTCTGTGAATCATTTGAGAGTAAGTTGAATTCTCCTTTACCCCTAAATACTTTATTGTGTATTTCTATGAACGAGGGCATTTTCTTATATAGCCGTAGTGTAGTTACCACTTTCAGGAAATTTGGTATTGGTGTAATATTTTTATCTGATTTAATTTTCATTTTCTAATTCTGTCAGTTGACCCAATCGTATTTCCTTTTACTTTTTAAAATCACATTTATTGATTTCTCTGGATTAATTATAGGAAAATGAAAAGAAAAAATAAAAAATTTTCACTGCTCCTGCCATTAGTACTACTTGTTTCTAGCATTACTCTCTAATTTGTACTAACTTTTCTGCTCACATTTTATCATGGAGTCAAAGAAAATGCACATGAAATACACTATTTCTGTATACACAAATAATGCCACCCAAAAGGACTGCTGTTTTAAATCATTTTAGGGAAAATTTCCAATAAAACCTTTTGAAAGACCAAATTTGTGAATAAGTCAATTTTTAAAAATAAAAAGCCTATTTTAAATCTCTTAATAATCTTTTATTACATGCACTGGTAGTAGCATGTAATATGTTGGTCTATTAGTAACACATTATTAACCTTTTTTTCTGATTATAACAATAGTATATCTGGCTGGCATGGTGGCTCATGCCTGTAATCTCAGCACTTTGGGAGGCCGAGGTGGGTGGAGCACCTGAGGCCAGGAGTTTGAGACCAGCCTGACCAACGTGGAGAAACCCCATCTCTACTAAAAATACGAAATTAGCCAGGAGTGGTGGTGCATGCCTGTAATCCCAGCTACTTGGGAAGCTGAGGCAGGAGAATCGCTTGAACCGGGAGGCTGAGGTTGCAGTGAGCCAGGATTGCGCCATTGCACTGCAGCCTGGGCAACAAGAGAGAAACTCCGTCTCAAAAAAAAAAAAAAAAAAAAAAGAATAGTATATCTTTATTATAGGAAGTTTCAAAATTAGGAAAATATCAAAAAGGAAATTTTAATTCATGAAGAGATAACTGCCATTAATATTTTTGTGTATTTCCTTCCAGTTTCTTTTTCTCTAATTTTGATGCGTTTTTATATTTTATGTATATATATATATATGTGTGTGTGATTTTGTGTGAGTGTGTATGTCTTAATGTTTTTCAAAGTTTGATGAAGTTACTCACAGTTTTAGGTCCAAGCTTAATATTAATGTTACGTCATGAACATTTCCTGTCTTTAATTCTCTAAAATCTCCATTTAAAAAAAATGTGTAATTCTTCTTTTAAGGGGTGCTATACTGTAATTTGTTAAGCCATTCTTTGATTAGGTTGTTTACAGTTTTTCATTATTATAAATAGAATGACATCTTCATAATTCATTGTTTCTCAGTTTATTTTTTGAAGATAGATTTCCTGTGTGAGTGTGTATATACATGACATACATATATAATTAAAATTTGAAATTTTTAATATATATTTCATATTTCTTGATAGACAATAAGTTTTTTAAAATTTGCTTTGTTATTATAGAAGTATAACGTGTTTGAGTTGAAGAAACTTTGAAAAATGTAAGGGAAAGAGGAAACAATTATGGAGTTAGAGCTGTAACAGCAATTGTTAGCAATTTGGGGTGATTCCTTTAATTTTTTTCTTATATAATTGTGATACTATGATACTGTACATTAAATTTTGTAACCCATGTTTATTTTTAAAATTATATTATTTATCACAACATGGAAGAACACTTCTTATGTCTTCATAATCAGTTTGCTCGTAAAAGGTAGCGAATCATGTTTTGAACTGAGGCTAGCAGCTGGAGGAAAAAAAAAATCCATTTAGTCAACCAGGAATTACATTAGAAAGGATGCTGTCGTTCCACCCTTCCTTCCTCCTTTCCTTCCCTATCTCCTTCCTTCTTTCCTTCCCTATCTCCTTCCTTCATTGCTTTTAGTGAATAATGCCAAAGGAGGAAATGTCTTTTGGAAGCATTTAGCAAGAGAACTAGATAATTACCTTAATTGATCCTGGCACCTTATTTGTTTCTTGCCCAAGTTGTCATTCACAGTGGATAACAAGATAGTATTGAGTTTGGGTGTGTGTGTGTTTTCAATGTATGACAGCAGGTAATTAAATGGCTTATTTCTCTCATTCCCTTGCTCTTTTTTGTTATTAGTTAGGGTGTACTATTTTGAGGTAGAGATATACATAATTAAGGGATGAGCTTATAGCAAAAGTGCCTGACAGCAAGGAGTTGAAAGTCATTTACCTTTTGACCAGATTCCTATTTATTCCATGAATTTTATTATTTAATGAAAGTCTACTTATTAAAGAGTCTCTACCGTCTTTCACCATATATGTTTGACAGACTTAATGTTTAAAATAATGGGTCTAAATTTTGCTTTTGTGTCTTCTTAGGTTTACCATAGTTACTTTTGGCCATTGGAATGGACGATTCCGTCAAGAGATAACAACAAATGTTATGCAAAAATAATCTGTAATACTAAAGACAATGTAAGTTTAATTCTCAATCCTTTCCAGTAATTTTATTTAGTTGTTGTTTTTTGTTGTTGTTTTTTTTTAGATGGAGTCTTGCTCTGTTGCCCAGGCTGGAGTGCAGTGGCGCTATCTCTGCTCACTGCAACCTCCGCCTCCTGGGTTCAAGTGATTCTCCTGCCTCAGCCTCCCAACTAACTGGGATTACAGACTCGCGCCACCACACTGGCTAATTTTTGTAGACGGGGGTTTCACCATGTTGGCCAGGCTGGTCTTGAACACCTGACCTCGTAATCTGCCTGTCTCGGCCTCCCAAGGTGCTGGAATGTACAGGCGTGAGCCACCATACCCGGCTTTAGTTTTTAATATATAGCTTAGTTGGTCACATGGTGCAGATGGCATTCCTTCAGTATTTCGCATGCCAGTTGTCTCAGCTAATAGATATCAGCAGCTGGCAAGGACCTTGGCTGCACTGCCTGCTGCCCCCTCATCTTCACTGGCACAGGACAGGGCCCTACACTTAGTCAACAGGCAGCCAAAACTTACTGAGTGAAGGAACCAAAGGCACAACTTGAGAACTGTCTGTGTTTGTGTTTATAGAAGAGGAACAATAAAGTCATCGACTATCTAAATACAATGAATAACAAAAAAGAACAGGAGCAATGCACGTTTGATCCTCAGCAGCTGGCACTACTAAGAAAGAGCTCTTAATTGAGTTCTAAGATTTCATTGCCTGATGCTACATGTAATGCTAGTCTGGTGTTATTACATGTAAATCTAATGTATTTTAAGTGGTTTTTAGTAGTCCTCCCACAGATATACTTTATTCATACCATAAACCCCCAACTGTCCAGGTGAATAAGAGTACAATATGCAATATATTACAGTCCTTTTTTTTTTTTTTTTTGAGACGGAGTCTTGCTCTGTTGCCCAGGCTGGAGTGCAGTGGCGTGATCTTGGCTCACTGCAACCTTCGCCTCCCAGGTTCAAGTGATTTTCCTGCCTCAGCCTCCCAAGTAGCTGGGATTACAGGCACCCACCACCATGCCCAGCTCTTCTGTATTTTTAGTAGAGACAGGGTTTCACCGTGTTGGCCAGACTGGTCTCGAACTCCTGACCTCAGGTGATCCATCTGCCTTGGTCTCCCAAAGTGCTGGGATTACAGGTGTGAGCCACCGCGCCCGGCCTATTACAGTACTTTTTTAGCAGAAACCTGTGAAAGCCTGTGAGCAAACTCTATACCTCACAGGGTTTTTTTCCATATATATGAAATGAGGGATTGGATAATTCATATTTTTTGAAGTTTTTTGACTGTGGGACACTGGTATATTCATATACACACACTCTCTTTAATATTGACTCTTAAGAAAACTGATCTTTTTAACTTAGCTGACACTTTTTAAAGAAACGACCTCAGTAAAAATATAAATGATGTTAAAGAATCTGTATGTTAAAAGCCTAGTAAACTGATAATGTTTTAATCTTGAAATTTGAATATAATTAAGCCATGTATCCTATTTGGAAACTACTGCTTTAGGCAGTAGGACAGTTACAGGTTGGTTTTTTGGTAAAACCAAGGGTTTTAGAAAACATTTTCTTGAATCCTCTGCAAAAAAGATTCAAATGAATATACTAGGATAACCCATAATGAGCTACACAGCTAACATAAATAACAATTGTATATATAGTTGTCTTTTTCTTTTTAGGCAAATTTTCTCAAAAGTTTATTTATATGAGTATACATTAGATATCACTTTTACTGCAGACAAAAGGAGAAAATGTCAGCCATTCTCACTGGCAGTACATTAACTGCCCCTGTCTCACTGAGAGAGACTTCAATTGCTCATAGCAGTCGGTGAAACCTTGAAGGTTTCCTTCCTACCAAGCAAATCCATTTTAACCATATGTATTTTGCTCTTTTTTCAATGTTACATTTGTTCAAATGGCATTGCTAGAATAATGTGGAAAATAATTTTCCTACCAATAAACCTGTCAGTAGTTGAGGTCATAAGTAGGGTGACAGTGTTTTCAGTTATTTTCATAGATAAAGATAGTAATAGAGAAGATGAATATCTGTTACTGCTCTTTTGTCATGAGTAATCTGAGGTAAAAGCTTGTAGAACTTCACTATCCCTGGGGCGTGCTTTATTCATTTTGAATCAGTCACTTGACTTCAGTGTCTAAATGTCCTTGATTCTAAATTGTACTTACAATGTTTATTATCTGCTGGCTTTTGTTCTCTGCTATTTTATTTTTTTTTACATAAAATATTTATAATAAAGATGAAGAAGGTACTCACCATCCAAAGTCAAGGAATGTTAACATTTTTGCTGTATTTGTTTCAGGGCTTTTTTCTTATAAGAGATAAACCATCATATATGCAGTTTATAACAGCTTATATTTATTGAGCACTTACTGTGTACCAGGCACTATAGAGCTCTACAGGTATTAACTTATTTAATCCTTACACAGTCCTGTGAGGTATATATGCTATTGTTTCCCCCTTTTTATAGATGAGGAAACTGAAGCACATGGAAGTTAAGTAACTGTGCTCAAATCATTTACCTAGGGAAGGGCAGATCTGTACATTTATTCTCACACAATGTAGATACCATGCTATTAACTATTATCTTATGCCTATGCAGTCTTCTGTCTTCCTTCACTTCAAAAGGTAAAACTTTGAAGTCGAAGGGTCTCATGCTTACGTTCTTATGTTTGCCACCTATTTATGAATGCATACACATTATACAGTGTTCGTGGTTTAATTGCAGGTGGCATCCTCATTATGTAGAGCTCTGCAACTTTTTAATAATCTCTTGTTTTTTGAGACCCTTTCCACATTATTACATGGAAATCTATTTTAAGTGCTTTTTAGTAGTTCCTCCTATGGATACACTTTATTCATACCATAAACCCGGAATCGTCAGGGCGAATATGTGTAAGAGTACCATATGCAATATATTACAGTCCTTTGTCAACAGAACAACCTCCTGATTGTTTCCAGGGAGTGATGGAACCTTAGACAAGCTCTGCACCCCACAGCCTGAGTTGCCTCATCTGTTATGACGAGATTGCACTAGATAGTCTAGTCAGAGTCTGCGCTGAAAATCTATCAGCTCAACAGTAGAGTGCATCAGATTTCTCTGCTTTTGGCAGAGGTAGCCAGAGTTTGAGATTTCAAATTTATCCAAAATAATTTCTACACAGGTATTTTAGAGTGCCAGACATTTTTCTTTTGCTTTCAAAAATGTTTTCAGACTTTGCTGGGCACAGTGGCTCACGCCTGTAATCCCAGCACTTTGGGAGGCCGAGGTGGGTGAACTGCTTAAGCTCACAAGTTCGGGACCAGCCTAGACAACATGGCAAAACCCCATGTCTATTAAAAACAAAACAAAACAAAAATGTTTTCAGACTTTAATGGTCTTGCACTATTTATCCTCAAAACCTTATTTAAAATTACTTTTAAAATTTTATTTGTATTTTATTTTTTAGAGACAGGGTCTTACTTTGTCACCCAGGATAGAGTGCAGTGGTGTGATCATAGCTCACTGCAGCCTCAACCTCCTGGGCTCAAGCATTCCTCCCACCTCAGCCTCCCAAGTAGCTGGGACTACAGATGTGAACCACCGTGCCCAGCTAATTTTTTTTTTTTTTTTTTTTCCTGTAGGGACAGAGTCTCCCTATGTTGCCAGGCTGGTCTTGAATGCCTGGCCTCAGGTGATTCTCCTGCCTCAACCTCCCAAAGTGCTGGGATTACAGGCTTGAGCTATGATGCCCAGTCAAAATGACTTTTTAATTTGAATGACTACTCTTAAGGGTCCCAGCTATTACAGATAGTCTCTGTGGAGCTGAGACAATCAAATACAGGACGTGAGGACACCCTGCCCTTTGATAATATTTTCCAGAACATTTTGGTGATTAAAGACTTGTAGGCATCTTTGCCTTTTGTATTTTTTCTCATAAAATTGAGTAAACACTTGTAGCTGTCCCTTGTCTCTTTGTTCCTGTTTGAAGTGAACATCATACTCTATGTTTTGGTTCATGTTGGGGAGTCTTTAGCCTAAGTAGCTGTTAGCAGCAGTCATTAAAGTCTCTGGCCGTTTTTCCAGGTGCGGTGGCTCACACCTGTAATCCCAGCACTTTGGGAGGCCGAGGTGTGTGGATCACCTGAGATCAGGCATTCGAGACCAGCCTGGCCAACATGGCGAAACCCCGTCTCTACTAAAAATACAAAAAAATTAGCCGGGCGTGGTAGCGCCTGCCTGTAGTCCCAGCTACTCGGGAGGCTGAGGCAAGAGAATCGCTTGAATCCAGGAGGCGGAGGTTGTGGTGAGTGGAGATCGCGCCATTGCACTCCAGCCTGGGCAAGAAGAGCAATACTCCATCTCAAAAAAAAAAAAAAAAAAGTCTCTGGTCATTTTCTTTTTTTGAGACGGAGTCTCGCTCTGTTGTCTAGGCTGGAGTGCAGTGGCACGATCTCGGCTCACTGCAAGCTCTGCCTCCTGGGTTCACGCCATTCTCCTGCCTCAGCCTCTCAAGTAGCTGGAACTACAGGCACCCGCCACCACGCCCGGCTAATTTTTTGTATTTTTAGTAGAGACGGGGTTTCACCGTGTTAACCAGGATGGTCTCGACCTCCTGACCTCGTGATCCACCTGCCTCGGCCTCCCAAAGTGCTGGGATTACAGGCGTGAGCCACTGCGCCCGGTCAGTCTCTGGTCATTTTTGAGTTGGATTTTTAAGAAACAGACTGGAGAAATGCTCTAAGCTGTGAGAAGGGGAGAAAAATCAGCTTAATTGCATTATTGTATTTTTTTTTTGCCTTAGGAACGTGTTGTGGGCTTTCACGTACTGGGTCCAAATGCTGGAGAAGTTACACAAGGCTTTGCAGCTGCGCTCAAATGTGGACTGACCAAAAAGCAGCTGGACAGCACAATTGGAATCCACCCTGTCTGTGCAGAGGTGGGTCATCTACACTTATACAGTTTAAAATGTTTAAAATGTGCCACATAGAAGCACACCACCCAGCTTATACATGGCAGATGTAGGACCCTGAGTTTGATGATGATTCCTCAAAAGAGGGCTTTGTCTCTAAAAATTAGTTTTCGTCTTTCAATATTGATTGCTCATGGTATGAGCTGGAGGCTTCCGTCATGTCGTTAAGTGGTAAAAATTATGAGAGTGATTTATAGAGCTGTGCCTTAAATATTTTATTTATCATATCTTCTAAATTATTTTCATGGCAATCAGTTAATAATGGAAGAGCTTCAATCTTAGTTATTCCACAGCTATCTTGAGGCTAATTGATACTGTCTGCCTCTTCAGCTTATGGTATCAGTGAATGAGATTTGAAAATGATGCTTTCAAAAGATCAAATGACAGTAGAACTAGAAATTGACCAATCTAGGCCTCTGGGTGTCAGTGTTTCTTCGCTACCAGTGATCATCCAAGAGTTGAATATTGTAATACTTAACTGCATAGGAATGGTAAGCCAAAAATGTGTTTATATTGGAGAACTTGGGAAGGTGTGGGAGGAGGCACGTCATACTATACCAGCTTATATATGGAGTTGAAAATTGCAGTGATTATCTGTTGTAGCCAGTGGCTTCCAAGGTGTACATTGCACTTGCAAACACGCACACACACACATATGCACATTCTTGCCAGATTTCATCCAGCAGCTCCATGACTGGTTGTTCTGTCTGTTCATGGTTGCTTTTGTACAACTGAACTCATTGCTGAGTATGTGGAATGTCAGCTTTAAGACCTGGAAAAACATTTTAGCTTTCTTTTGCTTTGTCTTCTCTGTGATCGAGAATCCTCCTCTATTAATAGGCACCTGGCTGGGATATAAGCCTGAAATATTAACATGTTGAGAGATTAGGGCATCATTTATTTCTTTCATTTATAGAAAGCTGCTGTTTTTGTGACGGAAATAGAATTAAGCTTCAAAAAAATATAAAAACTGAAGTCTTGATTAATGCCTTTAATGTGCGATAGATCTTTTATTCAGTGTAATGACTCAAACTGCCTGTGTTGGGAAGGAGCCAATTAACTTTGCTTTCTTGAGTACATTAGTTTCCCAGGGCTACTGTAACAAAGTACCACAAACTGGGTGGCTTAAAAATAGCAGATATTTCCTCTCTCTCAGTTCTGGAGGCAAAAAAGTCCAAACTCAAGATGTCAGCAGGGCCAAGCTCCCTCCAAAGGCACTAGGGAAGAATCCTCCCTTGCCTCTTCTTCTGTCTTCTGGTGGCAATGGCAATCCTTGGCGTTCCTTGGCTTGCAGATGTATCACTTTAATCTCTGCCCCCCTCTTCACATGGCCTCATCCCTTGTGTGTCTGTGTCCAAATTTCCCTCCTCTTTCTTATAAAGAAACTCCAGTCATTGGATTAGGGCCCACTCTAATCCAACATGATCTCATTTTCACTTGATTACATCTGCAAATACCCTATTTCCAAATTCACAAATACTGGGGGTTATGACTTGATCATGCCTTTTAGGGTTATGGGGACACAATTCAACCCACAATAGTGAGTATATTTAAAAATGTAGATGCCATTTCAAGATACTCACAAGCTTCAATAACCATTTTTGATAGGGACGAAGGAAAAGACGATTTTATTGTCTTTTGTATATGAGTGTCTAATTTTTTGTCTGAATTCAGCTCTCAGTGGGCTTGTTGAAAGACTGCTGTGTGCTGGCCTCTGACCCCCTCAGGAGGCTATTGTGCTGTGATCCAGCAGCAGCGTACACGGCAGCATCTGGCAGGGTGACTGCCAGCTGAGCAGAAGGATGCAGTGAGGACACAGGACGTCTCCTGAAGCCCATGGCTGTGGGGAGGTCAGCCAAAGGCCTGTTCTCCTTCGTATGCCTGGCACATTTGAGGCTGCGCATCTCCATCTGTTGGTCCTCTTATGATGTTGAAGCTCAGAGGCTGAATGTTCTGGTGCTTTGATAGGATTCTGATATTTTGTTTTCCCCAAGCTGTTGGCTGATTAAGAAGATAAAAAAAATTGGGTGAAATCGCACTCTGTGAACACACTTGTCAAGCTGTGTGCACAGTGCCGTGCTGGACACTGGGGACACAGCAGGGATTTGAGATAAGCTTAGGAGGAGAGGAGGCAGCTAGGTGATGTGCCAGTTAACAATTCTGCCTGATGGGTCCTAGGATCAGGATAGATATAAAGTGCTGGAGGCACTGGGGTGCCACCTTTGTGGTCTTTGCCTCAGAGATTCTTGTGATCTGTTTTTTTACTCACAGAGCACTTCTGACCCCAGATTTGTGGGGGTTTTGCTCACACAACCAATTCTCCAGCTTTCTAGACACCAGCTGGGTGTCTAGAAACAACCAATTGTCTAGAACAACCAATTCTCCAGCTTTCTAGACACCAGCTGGGTGACCTCTAATGTAACTCAATTCTGATACCAGCTGCCTGGAGTTAGCATCAGATCCTGCAAGGGCTCATTCCCATAAGACTGCCTCCACTGCAGAGGCCAGTGTCAAGCCCAGGCCTCCTGTACTTCTGACCTACCAGCTATAAAGTCAAGGGGTTCCCATGATAAATTGCTAGCATGGCTCACAGAACTCAGGAATAAACTTTACTTATATTTTCTTGTTTATTATAAAGGTTGCAACTCAGGAACAGCCAAATGGAAGAGATACACAGGGCAAGGTGGTTGTGGGGAGGCGGGGGACAACAGAGCTTCCATGTCCTCTCTAGGTGTGGCATCTTCCCAGCACCTTGATATTCACCAACCTGGAAGTTCTCCAAACCCCTTATTTAGGGGTGTTTATAGAGGTCCCATTATGTAGGCATGATTGATTAATCATTGACCATTGGTAATTACCCAATCTCCTGCTCCCTCCCCAGATGTAGGGGACCAGAACTGGGGCTAAAAATTCTACCTCTGATGACATGGTTGGTTCCTCTGGCAACCAGCCGCCATCTTGAAGCTATCTAGGGCCCCACCAAGAGTCACATCATTAGCATAAGCTCAGGTGTGGTTGAAAGGGGCTCATATGAATAGCAAAAGATGCTCATCTCACTAGTGTCACTCGGGAAATTCCAAGGGTTTTAGAAGCTCCCTTGCCAGGAACCAGGGACAGGATGGAAGACCAAATACATATTTCTTCTCATTTCACAATATCGTAGGATGTTGGGGCAGGATGATTCTGGAGGGAGTTCTTACCTAAGACTAGAACAATGTGTGAGTGTTAGCTAGTGAGAGAACACTGTACAAAAGGCCTGGGTGGGAAAGCGGATGGCTCATTCAAGGAACTGAAGAAGACCCTCAATATTGGCATAGCTTAAAGAGCTTAGAGAGTTAAAAAATATATATATATTTATTTTTTTTTGTATATATATGCTGGAGAAACAGGTGGGTAAGTGATGGTCTTGTAAACTAAGGAAGGGTATTTTGACTGCCTTTGGGGCATTGTGATTCAGCCAAAAGGTCTAAAGCAGGGAGTAATATGATCAGGTACATTGTTCAGAAACATTCCTCCAGCTGCACCGTGGAAGTGGGACTGAGCGAGCAAGTGAAGTGGCAGATCCAGTTATGTGGCTGGTGAGGTGCATGAGAGGAGATGATAGTGGCCGGAGGTGTGGCAGTGGAAATGGAGTGACACGGTTGTATTTGAGGGCAGAGTTGATAGTACTTGGCAGCTGGCTGGGAATGGGAAGAGGGAGAGCTGAAGACCACTCAGGTTTGTGTCCTGCAGCAGGAAGTAATAGCAAGAGCAGACTCGAGGTGACAGCAAGGACGAAACCACTGATGTGTGTGAGGGCCTGCTGTGTGCTGGGTACTGTGTCCCTGCCTGTTGACTAACTTAGTCGTTGTGAGCACCCCATGCGGTGGATGCGGTAGTGTATCTATTTGACAGATGAGGAAACCAAGGACGAAGAGGTTGAGTAACTTGCCCATGGTTACCCAGCCTGGTCATGGCCGAGCTGGGATTCAAACCCAGGCAGTCCAGACCCCAAAGCACCACATTGTGCAGCTGATACTTCATCTCCACAGACTGTCCTACCATATTTGGCATAGAATTTAAAAATGGAAATGATTCTTGGTAGCAACACGAATGTAGTGGAGACACACAGACCTGGGTTGTAATCTCACTCAGCCAATTCCTCTCAGTGAGACCTGGCCATACCACCCAGGTTTTCAGAAGCTTAGTTTCCACATTAAATAAAGTAAGAGGCCAGGCGTGGCTCACTCCTATAATCCCAGCACTTTGGGAGCCTGAGGCGAGTGGATCACTTGAAGCCTGGAGTTTGAGACCAGCCTGGCCACATAGCAAAACCCCATCTCTACCAAAAATAACAAAAAATTAACTGTGCATCGTGGCATATGCCTGTAATCCCAGCTATGTTGGAGACCGAGGCACAAGAATCACTTGAACCCAGGAGGCAGAGGTTGTACTGAGCCAAGATCACGCCACTGCACTCCAGCCTGGGCGACAGTGAGACCCTGTCTCAAAAAAAAAAATAAAACAAAATGGCCCGGCTCAGTGGCTCACGCCTGTAATCCCAGCACTTTAGGAGGCCAAGGTGGGCAGATCATCTGAGGTCAGGAGTTCAAGACCAGCCTGGCCAACATGGCAAAACCTTGTCTCTACTAAAAATACGAAAATGGCCTGGTGTGGTGGTGCATACCTGTAGTCCCAGCTACTCGGGAGGCTGAGGCATGAGAATTGCTTGAATCTGGGAGGTGGAGGTTTCAGTGAGCCGAGATCACGACACTGCACTCCAGCCAGGAGCGAGACTCTATCTCAAATAAAAAAAAAAGTAAAATAAAATAAGGGAATATCTAACTGTAGGGTTGATTAAAATGCAACCTGTAAAGTGTGTAGTAGGAGAGTTCCTGGCATTTAATAGATGCCGAATAGCTGCACCTTTTAGCTGTTTTTTCCCCAGGATATTATAGATGTGGCTGTGGCTTGGGAGGGGAGATGATGTGGCTGGACTGAAAGGTCATCATGCCAGTATTTTTAATGGGGGTTGGAGAGAGATACATACTGTGAAAAAGCTCCAGTGATTTTTTTTTTTTTTAAACCCTGGTTGTGAACTACTTGCGTTGATACTGGATTTTGAAAAACCAAAGGCTTTAAACTCCTAGTTATGGACATTTTAAAAAATTATTTTTAATTGACACAATAATTGTACATATTTATGGGGTGCATAGTGATGTTTTGAAACACAGAGTTTATAGTGATCAGATTAGGGTAATTAGCCTATCAATCATCTCAAACATTGACCATTTCTTTGTGTTGAGAACATTCCATATCCTTCTAGCTATTTGAAAGTATGCATTATTGTTTAACTATAGTTATCCTAAGGTGCTATAGGACATATTCCTCCTATCTAGCTGTAGTTTTATATCCTTTAACAAATCTCTCCCTATCTCCTTCTCCCAACCCTTACCAGCCTCTAGTAATCTCTGTTCTACTTTTTACTTCTGTGAGTAAGCTAGCACAGCCACTGTGGACAACCGTATGGAGGTTCCTCAAAAATCTACAAATAGAGCTACCATATGATCCAGCAATCCCACTACTTAACTGGGCATTTATCCCAAGGAAGTCTTTTAGGGGTTCATAGGAGGAACTCTTTTCTCTGCCAAATGCTGGGTTCTGACTTGGATAGTATTTGGATTTGCTACTGGACCCACTGTTTTTATCGTCCAGACATATTCTGTGGGGAATGTGATATTCTGTGGGGAATGCGGTTCAGAAGTGGTCCACAGAATGTTTGTTATTAGTCCATAATGAAAGAAGGCTAGAAACGAAGAAGAAAGTTTAGAAATTTTAACAATAATTTGACAGTGACTGATCTAGTAATAAACAATGGTGTTTTAATTTTACATGCCTTTTAAAATTTCATTTCCCCAGTACATTGTCAGTGAATTTCACAAGTGTTAGTCCAGTGGATGAATTAGAAATAATAATAATTTTTAAACCAGTCCTGAGTACTACTTTAAACTGAGTGCTCAAAAATAGCCGCAGCTCCAGAGCCAGCTGTGGTAGGCTGGCACAGTGACTCACTTTGGTAAAAATCTTGGGCAATTGAGAGCAGTCTTTGACTCTGAGGAGTAATTACTTACAAAAGTTGACAAATTCCTTAGCAAAGTAATTTCCAAAGGGAATTACTAGAATTCTAGAATTGCTGTAAGAGGAGAGGCTACTCTTGTTTTGACTGACGTCCTGTGTGAGAGGGATTCTCAGCGCCTGGGGCATTAGCAATGCATTTGCCTTATTCAGTGTGAGATGGGGTTGGTGGTCATTTATTCTGAACACCTGAGCCACAGTCATTGAGTAGGAAACGGATTACACATAATTATGAGTAGTAATTTCAACTAATCAAGTTCACTTGTAGAGGAGAAAAACAATAGTTCAAGAGGAAAGCATTTGAAAATACTTCCTTGTAATGTCTTAAAATGAATTTTAGTGCCAAATATTAAAAGTTTTTGTGTTTTTTGTTTGTTTTTAATTTAATAGTCAATATAATCCCACTGTAAAGTGAGGGAGCCTTCTGCGGCTGGAAGTGGTGGGGACAGATAAGAGTATGTGAGGTGGAAAGCCTCCAGCAGCTCCTGACCCTTGTACGAGTCCTGTGTGTTGGGATGGAAGGGCATGGAGGCTGCCCCTTCTGCTCATTTTTTAAAAATACATGTTTTTATAAAAATTCTAAAACAGTTGTGTACGAATGAAATCTGTCAAAATTGACCCAAGCAGTTTTTTTCATTTATTTGAGATAGGGTTCCTGTCACCCAGGCTGGAGTGCAGTGGTGTGATCTCAGTTCACTGCAGCCTTGACCTTTCAAGCTCAAGCGATGTTCCTGCCTCAGTCTCCTGAGTAGGTGGGACCACAGGCATATGCCACTGTTTCCAGCTAATATATATATATATATTTGAGACAGGGTCGCATTATGTTGCCCAGGCTGGTCTCAAACTCCTGGGCTCAAGCAATCCTCCCGCCTTGGCCTCCCAAAGTGCTGGGATTGCAGGCGTGAGCCACGGTGCCTGGCCAGTTTTTTATTTAGACTGTTCAACGATGGCAGTTTGGCTTCCTCCATCTTTTTAACATAAGAACAACATCAATATGAGAAAAAACAGATAAGAGCTCATTTTGGTGGATTTAGTTTTGTATCCACATCTCCTACAAGTTCTATTTCTAAATCAGTTTCTGAGAAATAGAACCCAGGCTTGCAAATTGATAAGCCTGGAATTTGTTTAAATGTATTCTTTGGCTCTTTATTTTTTTCCTCATTATAAAAATGGAAAAGAAAGCATGTTTGAATTGCCCTTAATACCCCTTTCTAACACAGTTATTTTTATTATCATGTATTGTTTCCCCGTCCTCATCTGTACTCCTATATTTTTTTAAACAAAGGAATTTTATTGCCTTTCCAAAAAAGTTGTACCAGTTTACAATGTCACCAGCATTGCATATAAGAGTGCTAATTAAAATGTTGCAAAATTCAGTGTCAATGTTTTTTCTATAATGAGTATAAAAAGGATAACTATTGGCCGTGCACAGTGGCTCATGCCTGTAATCTAAGCACTTTGGGAGGCCGAGGCAGGTGGGTCACCTGAGGTCAGGAGTTTGAGACAAGCCTGGTCAACGTGGTGAAACCCTGTCTCTACTAAAAATCCAAAAATTATCCGGGCATGGTGGCAGGTGCCTGTAATCCCAGCTACTCGGGAGGCTGAGGCAGGAGAATCGCTTGAACCTAGGAGGCAGAGGTTGCAGTGAGCCAAGATTGTGCCGCTGCACTCCAGCCTGGGTGACAGAGTGAGACTGTCTCAAAAATAAAAATAATAATAAAATAACGATTTCAAGGATTTTAGCATATCTTTGCTAACAATGATGAGCCTCTTTCTTCTTATAATGATTTTTTTTTTTTTGGATATGAATTATCCATATTTTCTAATGCATTTGTATTTTAAAACTTTTTAAGATACTGGCCATTAGTATTTGGTCTGGATTTTTTTGAGAAGTAAAGGCTTTGTCACCCTCTGAGGCTAAAACAGACTAAAGACTTTTCTCAGTATTGTTCCTCCCTTACACAAAACTGTCTTCCCCCTTATTCACAAGTATTTTTGTTTTTATGTACAGGCAATCTTGAGCAGTAGCAAGTAAAGATTGTCTAAAACTGTCAAGTCCACAACCATCAAATGTTTGCAAGGATATGAAACAAGGAGAACTTGTTAGTCACTGCAAATGAGAGTATAGGTTGGTTCAGGTACCTTGAAAATCTAGTCAAGCCAAAGTTTCACCTGCCCTCTGACTCAGCAGTTGTACTTCAGCTCTGTGTGCAAGGAGATGTGCTGGAATGTCACAGCATCGTATTGCAAAGAGCATATTGGCAACAGCTTGGATGGCCAGCAGAAGGAGCCCAAATGTGTGATTCATATTCACTAGTCAAATAATTGAATACTACAATATACACCATATATACTAGACTGTATGTGTTGTTCTATACTATAGTGATTGACTCAAACTCCATTCAGTGAAAAAAATGGAAGAATTAGCTATTTGTATCCATATGGGATACAAAAAAGCAGGGTAACAAAAGAATCTACATCATCTTGCCATTTGCAGGTAAAGCTTCTTAAAAAAACAAGAGAAATGCAGGAAGAAATGCCTAGGAATGATAAGACCAACTCGGTGGAGGGAAAGGAGGAAAAGGCCAATGGGGTGGCACACACAGGGCTAACTGGGCACCCTTCTTTATATCCAAAATATTTTATGGTGAATTTCTTTTAGAGGGTTGACAAGCACCTGTGGGTACCTGATCTGTTTTAATCATCCTCATGCTAACAAAATTCTTCAGTAGATATAACCTAAATTTTTTTTCTCTTTCATCTTGGTTTTAAAATATCTTCTCCCTTTTATTCTCTGGAGAAATAGAAGATATCCTTGATCATACTACTTCTCTGTTTTATTCATTTTGGTAGTCGCCTAAGATGGTTTTAATGCATATGGCATTATCTGAACTGTTCCCTGTTACCTCATTTGCTCAGGCATCTGAAGATGTTGTGCTTTCTCTTCCCCTGCAGGTATTCACAACATTGTCTGTGACCAAGCGCTCTGGGGCAAGCATCCTCCAGGCTGGCTGCTGAGGTTAAGCCCCAGTGTGGATGCTGTTGCCAAGACTGCAAACCACTGACTCGTTTCCGTGCCCAAATCCAAGGCGAAGTTTTCTAGAGGGTTCTTGGGCTCTTGGCACCTGCGTGTCCTGTGCTTACCACCGCCCAAGGCCCCCTTGGATCTCTTGGATAGGAGTTGGTGAATAGACGGCAGGCAGCATCACACTGGGGTCACTGACAGACTTGAAGCTGACATTTGGCAGGGCATCGAAGGGATGCATCCATGAAGTCACCAGTCTCAAGCCCATGTGGTAGGCGGTGATGGAACAACTGTCAAATCAGTTTTAGCATGACCTTTCCTTGTGGATTTTCTTATTCTCGTTGTCAAGTTTTCTAGTGTTGAATTTTTTTCCTTTTTTCTCCATGGTGTTAATGATATTAGAGATGAAAAACGTTAGCAGTTGATTTTTGTCCAAAAGCAAGTCATGGCTAGAGTATCCATGCAAGGTGTCTTGTTGCATGGAAGGGATAGTTTGGCTCCCTTGGAGGCTATGTAGGCTTGTCCCGGGAAAGAGAACTGTCCTGCAGCTGAAATGGACTGTTCTTTACTGACCTGCTCAGCAGTTTCTTCTCTCATATATTCCCAAAACAAGTACATCTGCGATCAACTCTAGCCAAATTTGCCCCTGTGTGCTACATGATGGATGATTATTATTTTAAGGTCTGTTTAGGAAGGGAAATGGCTACTTGGCCAGCCATTGCCTGGCATTTGGTAGTATAGTATGATTCTCACCATTATTTGTCATGGAGGCAGACATACACCAGAAATGTGGGAGAAACAGTACATATCTTTCTGTCTTTAGTTTATTGTGTGCTGGTCTAAGCAAGCTGAGATCATTTGCAATGGAAAACACGTAACTTGTTTAAAAGTTTTTCTGGTAGCTTTAGCTTTATGCTAAAAAAAATAATGGCATTGGGTATCTATTTCTTTCTAAGACTACATTAGTAGGAAAATAAGTCTTTTCATGCTTATGATTTAGCTGTTTTGTGGTAATTGCTTTTTAAAGGAAGTTATTAATATCATAAGTTATTATTAATATTTTGAACACAGGTGGATGTGAAGGATTTTCATTTAAAAACCAAGTGGTTTTGACTTTTTCTGTTGAATGAACAACTGTGCCTTGTGGAATTTTTGCAGAAGTGTTTATGCTTTGTTAGCATTTCAACTTGCATTATTATAAAGAGGTATTAATGCCTCAGTTATGTGTTTGTCAATGTACTGGCTGAGGATTCTATCTCAGCTGTCTTTTCTAACTGTGTAAGTTGAGTTTTGAACACGTGCTTGTGGACATCAGGCCTCCTGCCAGCAGTTCTTGAAGCTTCTTTTTCATTCCTGCTACTCTACCTGTATTTCTCAGTTGCAGCACTGAGTGGTCAAAATACATTTCTGGGCCACCTCAGGGAACCCATGCATCTGCCTGGCATTTAGGCAGCAGAGCCCCTGACCGTCCCCCACAGGGCTCTGCCTCACGTCCTCATCTCATTTGGCTGTGTAAAGAAATGGGAAAAGGGAAAAGGAGAGAGCAATTGAGGCAGTTGACCATATTCAGTTTTATTTATTTATTTTTAATTTGTTTTTTTCTCCAAGTCCACCAGTCTCTGAAATTAGAACAGTAGGCGGTATGAGATAATCAGGCCTAATCATGTTGTGATTCTCTTTTCTTAGTGGAGTGGAATGTTCTATCCCCACAAGAAGGATTATATCTTATAGACTTGTCTTGTTCAGATTCTGTATTTACCCATTTTATTGAAACATATACTAAGTTCCATGTATTTTTGTTACAAATCTTCTGAAAAAAAAAAACAATGTGAAACATTAAAATTAAAAGGCGTTAATAATATCCACGTGTGCCTTCTTACTGAATGATGGTCTTGGGAGTCTTTGCAAGAGTATTGAGTAGATCTCTGATATTGTGTTGAAAAGCTAGCTGCTGAGTAGGCTCCAATGATGCTATGCTGATTTAAGTATAGAAAGACTGATTAGTTCATTGCCATTTCCCATCTTGTGGCAGTATCAGGCACATAGATGGTCAATAAATGTTTCCAGAAATGTTAATTACCATGTTCAGATTATGCATTCACATGCACTTAATCTTCTTAGGTATCACTTTTTAAGCAGAAACTCCTCTTTTATGTAATCTTTACCAAAAACCTTCCCAGTTTGTACTTCTTTCTGTGGTAAGTAGTTGCAGGGTGCTAATAATAACAACAGCTAAATGAGTGTTTACTGCAACACGTGCAGGCACTGTGCTTGACACACCCTGGCTGATGTGATCCTTACAACAATCCTATTAGAGAAGGTGCTTTTGCACCCATTTATAGATGGAGAAACAGGCTCAGAAGTGTAAGTCACTTTCTTAGGATTACACAGCCAGTTAATGCATCACGTTTTTGAGGCCAGAGTTGGGTCTGTGACCTCAAAGGCGCTACCTCTTAGTTACCTCGCAGTGCAGCCTCCCATTCATCTCTGACAAATGGAAGCTTTTAGGTCTGCTGCATCAATTCCTTGGACTTCACATTTTCACATGCCGTCAAGCAATGCTGTCTACACGCTTAATAAATACCTTGTCTTGAGATGTTCTAACACTTTCCTAACTGGACTTTCCACTGCCAGTTTACTTCCCACTAGAGCCAGGCTCTTATTGCCTGAACTTCCCTGTCTCAAGCCTTTGAGGATTTCCCAAGGCCTGTAACTAGACCCACAGTCCCCTGCCAGACCCTGAACCTGTTATCTGCAGCTCTAGCCTGCGCTTTCCCTTGCCTGTTCTGGCTACATCTGCTCTATGTCCCCATATAACTACTAGCCTCCCTCAAAGGTCACCTGCTCTGCGTAACTTCCAGCTGGTTCTCTACCTGTACTCCCAGGGTACTCTGTATTGTCTCTAGAGCTCTTTGAATTACTCTGCATGGAGTGTAGTGTGTGTATCTGTCACCACCACTAGATAATGAGGGTTCTTTACCTCTGTGTGCCCCACAGCTTCTAGCACAAGGTCTGGCACTACAGAAGCACTTAGAACATTGGTGTAATTGGATTGACAGGTAGAGCCATAACTATCAGAGATGGCCATATAGGAAGCCTTTTAATTTCTTCCTGTTATGTCAGGAGCCATTGATTTAAATGTTAATGAAAGTAGAAAGGGCCTAAACAGAAAAAAAGTCAGCCTCACTAGTGAGGGGAAATGCAAATTAAATTGCAGTGAAATGCAAATCAAGCTGAAGTGAGATACCATTTTATACCCACTGTGAGTGGCTACTTTTTTTTTTCTTTGAGACAGGGTCTTGTTCTGTCTCCCAGGCTGGAGTGCAGTGGTGTGAACACAGCTCGCTGCAGCCTCTGACCTTCTGGGCTCAAGCCATCCTCCTACCTCAGCCTCCCAAGTAGCTGGGACTACAGGCATGCACCACCATGCCCAGCTAATTTTTTAAGTTTTTGTGGAGATTGGGTTTTTTGCTCTATTGCCCAGGCTGGTCTTGAACTCCTGGGCTCAAGTGATCACCCTGCCTTGGCTTCCCAAAGTGCTAGGATTACAGGCATGAGCCACTGTCCCAGCCTGGATGGTTAATTTTATGTGTCAACTTGCCTGGGCTAAGGGATGCCCAGAGAGCTGGTAAAATATTCCTGGATGTTTCTGTGAGGGTGTTTCTGAAAGAGATTAACACTGATTCGAATCGGGAGACAGTAAAGAGGGTCACCCTCACCAGTGTGGGTAGGCATTGTCTAATCCTTGAGGCCCAAATCAAACAAAAGGCAGAAAGGTGAATTTACTCTTTGCCCTTGAGCTTGGAGATCCATCTTCTCCTGCCCTCAGACCTTGCTGCTCTGGTTCTTGGGACTTTAGACTCAGATTAGGACTTGCACCCTTGGTTCCCTGGTCTCAGGCCTTCAGGTTTGGACTGAAACTCCATGACTCACTCTCCTGGGCCTCCAGCCTGCAGATGGGACTGTGGGACTTTTCAGGCTCCATAATCACATGAGCCAATCCCTCCTAAAAATCTCTTTCCGTATTTTATGTACACACATATGTATAAAATCCATTGTTTCTGTGGAGAGCCCTCATGCACCCATTGTATGGCAGATTTAAGAGTGCCAGTATCCAGTGTTGGCAAAGACATGGAGCAACTGGAACGCTTATTATTATTGCTGGTGGGGATGTAAATTATTCAATCACTTCGGAAAACAGTGAAGATCAGCATATCAAACATTTCGAAAATGATTTGAAATTTTTTTACATGTTTTAACAAAGCCAGTTTATTTTGTAGTTTTAATAAAAAAAAAAAAGGTGCCCTTTTTGTCCCTGGATTCACTTAGCATTCATAATTTTTTTTAATACAATGAATTTAAATTGCTAAAAGATCATGGACTGGCTTTCTGGTTGGATTTCAGGTAAGATGTGTTTAAGGCCAGAGCTCTTCCTCAATATTTGTTTTTTTCCCAATATTTGATTTTTAAAATATACACATAGATGCTACATTTATAGCTTCTGGCTTAAAATTCTGTCATATGTCACGTCTAGCCTTTTAGTATGGTAAATCATGTTTTACTTCTACTTAAACATTGATAATTTGGAGTATCTGTTACTAGTAATAGTAATTCTATAATTGTATAATTGAGTTTTGTACTTAACACACATAGGTCATTCCTCATCTATCATTTGCACCCAGTGCAGTTTCATTTTCCAGATACCTTGATGCAGAATAGAGTTTTTCATCATTTAGGTGTAAGCAAAAACCCCCCAAACCAAAAAACGGTACTGGCCGTTACCCAGTAGAATTAAACGCATGGATAGCTCATGACCCAGCTGTTACATGCTTAGGTGTATACCCAGCACAAATGCACTGTCTACGTACCTAAAGACGTGTACAGGAGTGTTCATAACACTGTTATTAATTGCAAAACAAAATAAATCCCAAAAACAAACGTGGAAGCAGCCCAAATATCCATCACCATGAGAATGGGCAAATGAGTTGTGGTGTGTCCATGTAACAGAAGACGAACAGCAGGATATACGTAACAAAATAGATCTAAGTAACAGTATTGAGTGAAAAAGTCAAAGTAGTATGTGCAATATGATTTCATTATGTGTACAGACAGGCAAAGCTAAGAAATACAGTGTTTAGAGATAAAATTGTAATACCCTAAGGGAAAGCAAGAGAATTCAAAATGATGATCATAAAATAGAAGCTAGTAGTTACCAATGAAGGGGTAGAACAGTGGATGGTGTATTAGTCTGTTTTCACGCTGCCGATAAAGACATACCCGAGACTGGGTAATTTATAAAGAAAAAAGGTTTAATGGACTCACAGTTCCACGTGGCGGGGGAGGCTTCACAATCATGGCAGAAGGCAAAAGGCACGTCTTACGTGGCAGCAGACAAGACAGAATGAGAACCAACTGAAGGGGGTCTACCCTTATAAAACCATCAGGCCTCGTAAGACTTATTCACTGCCATGAGAACGGTATGAGGGAAGCTGCCCATGATTCAATTATCTCCCACCAGGTCCCTCCCGCAACGCGTGGGAATTAGGGGAGCTACAATTAAGATGAGATTTGGGTGGGGACACAGCCAAACAATAGAAGATGGGATTAGGAAGGGGCAACCATGACTGAAAGGTCGCTCAGGACTTGTGCATTTGTTTATCAGTATTATCTATCTATCTATATATTTTTTATTTGGTTCTACCTTAAACTATTAAGGGATAATATCTATATTTTTAATAAACTTTTTAAAACAAGCAGCTTAGAAGAGGTGGGGGTGGAGGGTGCAGCTTGGAGTATTGGCAGAATACTAGGTAATAGGAATATGTCCATCAAGTTTTCACATACAGAAATAGACCAGACTAGAAAGAAAGATGCTACAGCAGAAGGCCCTTCCTGACCATCACCTACCATGGTTCCAACGTCAGTCTGAAGTCGAGGAATGGGTTAAACATGCACTAAATTTTGGGGTAATTTCTGACACAGCAATAGATAATACGTGGGAGTTGGAGAGGGAGGTTACAGAACAAGTAGCCAGGCCTTATACCCCCTTTATATCACAGCACTCAACTTTTAACATTTTACAAGATTTTATTTAGGAAAGGAAAAGGGATGCATTAAGTTTTTAAACGTGAGGTTCCATAGCAAGGAAGCAGGGTTTCCCTGCAGTACCTTTCCTGCTAATACACTTCACTGATGCATTGACACATTGCCTTCTGGGCACTTTTTTGTGCCACAAGATCTCACAAGGAGCTGAGCAGAGCAGACTAGGATGCTTCTGCGTCCCTTGGCCCTCAAAGTGAGCGTGGTCTTACCAGTGAACGTCCTTTAGTACAGTTGTTCATCTATCCAGCACTATTTCATAGTATTTGAGATTGGAAAGGGAGGTCAGCTCCTCCAAGTCTGTGTGCAGATGCAGAAACTGAGGGCTAAATAGGCAAAGCTACCGAGTCAACATCAAGGTCAAGGTTAAACAGCCAAACACAGAAGCCAGTTTTAACTTCCAGTTATCTATTTTTCCATGCCACCATCCTGCCCATCATCATCTTTGTAGATTCTCCTACATTCTTAAACACACCCAGCCATGTAAGCACACTTTTGATTGCAGTGAAATTGAAGAGTGTGAAGAAAGCATACATTGCTTATAAAAAAAAGCCGACAGGTCCTTGGCCCTGCAGTCCACATGTGGTAGGTATGCGGGAAACACATCCTACAGACCTCAAGTGAGGCATCAGAAGTCCTTGCCATTGGCTTCCTTTTGTGTATGATGGTGATACCCTCTTGTATGTCGGGAAAATGAGGTAGAATCTGCCTAATAATTGCAAAAGCAAACAGTCTGGGTGAGTGTGTACTAAGTCAGCAGAGTCAAGGAAGAAAATTATGGACTATCCTTTATGTCCGGAGCACAGTGGACACGAAATGAAGAAACACAACTCTAGGGTGACTGTGGTCACGTAAGGTGGGTGAGTGTAAAAAAATTGTTATTCCTTCATTTCTTCAACAAATACTATGCACCAGGCACCTTTCTAGGTAATAGAGCTGAGCAGTGAACAAACATCAGACATCCTCTTCCTGAAAGGCTTATGTTATAGTGGAGGTAAACAGGCAAAACTAACACAAATAAGTAAACTATATAGAAATTAGTGCCATGGAGAAAAATCTAAGCAGAGGCGGGGTTAGGGCTGTGGGGCATAGGCAGTGGAATTTTAATTAAGGTGGTCAGGGAAGACCGCAGTGAGAAGGTGACATTTGGCTGAAGACTCAAGGGAAGTGAGGGAGAAAGCCAAGCAGATATCTGGGGAAAAGCGCATTCCAGGCCCAGAGGTCAGCAAGTGCAAAGGCCCTGAGGCAGCACATGTCTGGGAGGTTGGAGGGATGTCCAGTACGGTGGAGTTGAGTGGGGAAAGGAGTCAAGGTTGGAGACAGAACAGGGAGAGAGGGGCAGGTGGTTAGGATCTTGTTGCACTGGCACCATTGGGAGCCATTGGAGGGCTCTGAGCAGAGGAGGGGTGTGCTTCTAACTTACAGGTGCTCAGGAGCACTCTGGGGCTGGGCTGAGGGCAGCCTGAGGGTGAGGAAAGGGTGGAAGGTGGGAGCCCAGCAGGGAGGCCGCTGTAGTAATCTAAGGGAGAGAAGATGATGCCTAAGCCATGGTAGTAGCAGTGGATGGACATTCTGACCTAATTTGAGAGTAGAATTTATTGTTAAATTGGATGTGGGGTGGGGGAGAGAGAGGAGTCAAGGATGACTCCAGAGTTTTGGACTTGAAGAATTGGAAGGACTGAGGTTGGAAGTGTCATTTCACTGAGGTGGGAAAACTATAGGAAGACGGGTGGGAATTATCAGATGCTTGGGTTTTGGGCGCTGAGTTTGAGATGCTTATGAGACGTCTGAGTAGAGATGGTGAGTGGGCAGTTGGACATGAGTCCAGAGTTCCAGAATGAAGTCCAGGATACAGTTAAACAAATGTCACAGCATCAACCCAGAAGGGTATTTAAGGTCTCAAGAATGATGAAGTACCACAGGGCACGAATGCTTATAGAAAAGAGATAAGCTCTGCTGGGAACCTGCAGCTATAGGAGGGGCCCACACTGGAACAGAGCTGCCTGAGGATTCCCTGGGGATCCTGGGGACCCTGTCCATGATGAGGGATGGTGAGGTTTAGATCTAGAAACACAGGGGCGAGGAAAGGACGCTCCAGGCAGACCACTGGCAAGCGAAAGCATGGATGTAGTCCAGGTTCGGGGCTTGGAGGGGCATGGAGACAGAAAGAGAAGTGCCCAAATGCAGGCCAACGCTGGGCACCGTTCTGGGGCAGTGGGAAGCAGAGAAGGCACACGGGGACAGGGCTGGGATGAGATTGAGGCTTCCGGCCGCAAAATCCAAGGAGGCACATGCTCTCCCAGAGCAAGATCGGTCCTTTAACAGCGCTGAGAGTTCAGTTTCTTATTCCCTCACCCTAAGCCTGGCCCTGCAGAACCAATAAACAGCTGGGCTCTGAGCAGATTAAATTCCCAAGCCACACAGGTTTGAATCCCAGCAGCGCAGTTTTTGCCAAGTTATCTGTGCTTAACCTCACTTGGCCTCAGTTTCCTCTTCTGTAAAATAGGAGCAGTAATTGTATGCTTCAGGCCAACAGATAAGCCACTTTTTAGGCTTCTGTTGTTGAACTGCCTGTCCCGAGCTTGAGGGTGGGGAGACCAAAGCTTTGTGTGGAGGCTGCTGTCTTCCCACCTTCTCTTGCCCCCTTGGACTCTTCTTTGGAAGACTAGACTTTCTCTTGCTTTCCCATCAACCCAGCTCTCAGAGCAGCTCCAAGTACACTGTTGGTACTTTATACATCATTGGAATGAAAGAACACTGTGAAGTCCCACAGGTTTCATTCTCTTTGGTCTCGTCTTTTCCATGGCAACCACCTTTTTAAAGGCTTCCTTTATCTTTTGCTCTGATTTGCAATTGCCTACTAAATTGTCTCTTTAACCTTCCTTTCCACTCTCCATTCTGACCAAATCGTGTAATAATAGTCACATTTTTCTCATATGCTTACTTCCTGCGTAGTAGGGTTATGTTGTAAGTGCTATGCACATAGCAACATTTAATCCTCATGGCCACTACTCATCCTCAATTGGAAGTCCTGGCCAGGCACTCAGTGGGGTCCACCAATGAGAAGACAGGAAGGTGGTTCTGGGGCTCAGGAGGGAGGAGAGTGGAGGACTCTGAGTCAATATCCACACAAAAAAACGAATGACGTCCACAAGATCTGTTAGTGTTGCTAAGGTAGAGAAGGCGAGGCTGTTTCATCCCCACTAAGTGCCATGAGCAAAAGGCCCAGTGTTTACAAAAGCCTTTGAAACCATTTTGAAAATGCTCCAGAATATGAAGGAAAATAACTCAACAGAAGAAAATTACAATGGACAAATCTTTAAATGCCTACATACTTGCCTTATGCCAATCAAATGCAATTAGATCTGATTCCTGTATGTCTGTAAATGAAGTACATTGAAAGTGGGAAAGTGATGCATTTCATTATGTCTGGAATGATGTGGGCTCTGGAAGTACAGTGCATAGAGGAATAAAGGCCTTAAAATGGCCCAGAGAAGAAATGAAAAGAGAAGAGGCGTTACTGAGGAGAGCTGCAGGCAGAGAAAGAACTGCACATCCAAAACGCCCTCCACGCAGTGGCTCCACTAATCTTATAAGAACTTTAGAACTAGTGTTACACTCACTTTTCTTTTTTCTTTCTTTTTTTTTTTTTTGAGATGGAGTTTCACTCTTGTTGCCCAGGCTGGAGAGCAATGGCACGATCTCGGCTCACTGCAACCTCTGCCTCCCGGGTTCAAGCAATTCTCCTGCCTCAGCTTCCCAAGTAGCTGGGATCACAGGTGTGTGCCACCATGCCCGGCTAATTCTGTATTTTTAGTAGAGACGGAGTTTCACCATGTTTGTCAGGCTGGTCTTGAACTCCTGACCTCAAGTGATCCACCCGCATCAGCCTCCCAAAGTGCTGGGATTATAGGCGTGAGCCACTGCACCCGGCCCTACACCCACTTTTTAGATGAAAAAAGGGAAGTTCAGAGTCAGTCACTTGCCCAGGCTCACACTATGTGGCTTCTGTGGCATGGGGTGACTCCAAAGCAAAAGAGAAGGTGTGCCTCCTAGTGTCCATCCCTGTGAACAGCAGGCTGCCACTTTGGTGTTCAGTTTTACTGGAACACACTTTGTTTATGGGCTTGAGTGAATAAGGTCACATAGCTAAAAAATTTTATAGGGCTTGCAAATCAAGGGGGATGGGCAAACAGTTTAGCAGATAATTCTGGGAAAACTTGTTTGCTATGTGTGTAGCTATAAAACTGGATCCTTACCTAACACTGGATGACAAAGACAGACTTGAAACATATTGAAGACCTAAATGTATATGGTACAGCCGTAAAATTTATATGGTACATATAGGAAAATACCTCTGTGACCTAGAGGTGGGTGAGGGTTTCTTAAACCATGGTCTCCAGCACAAACCAAAAGGCAAAGCACTGATGTGCCAGTTGCCCCAGAAGTTCTGATTCACGAAGACCATCATGGAAAAAGTTTAATAGAGAGATGACCATGTGGGAAGGGACTTTTCAGTGTCTAAAACTGATAAGGAATTTAGACGCAGGTGACTTCAAGGAACTCTGGCGAATCAACAAGAAGACAGGAACCACAAAAGAAAATGGGCAAAGGACATTGAACTGCTTATTCACCAAAGATAAAACCCGAAAGTCAACCAGGATAGGAGAGCTGTACAAACTTGCGAGTCATTAAGAAAGGCAAATTAAAATAATGAGAGATTGCTTTACAGCCATCAGATTTGCACACATCAGAAAGCTGGTTAATGCCAAATGATGAGCTAGGCGAGGGGACCGTCAGGCCCTGCTGATTGGAGAAGAGACTGTTTGCTGCTCAGTGTTTAGACCTCAAGCACTGTGTAGCCCATGACCCAGCAATACGGCTCCTGGCTCTCAACCCCAGAGAAATTCTGTGTATCCCCGAGGTAACGTGCATGAAGACACCCGTTATGGCACCGTGTGCAGTGTGGGGAAATTGAACTCCATCCTGATGACCCTCACTGGGGAATAGATGAGTAGGCTGTGGCAGATGCAAGATGATGGAGCAGTACTTGGGGAGTACTCATGACATGGGTAGAGGCGAGTGGAAAGAAAAAGAGACCGAGCCCCCTATAACCGCTTCTGTGTACTAAAAATGTATGCCCATGAAACCATGGTACATGTTTTACGAGCAGAATAGCACACATGCACCGCATCAGAGGGGCCGTCTATGGAGAGGGAAATAGGAAGTGAATGGAAACAGAGAGGTATTGAAGAGAAAGAGCACTGACCCAGGCAGGCTTTCCTACAAGCAGTGGTTACAAGCCCAGCCCCTGCAGCAGGGTAACTTAGCCCCCAGTACCTCTGTTTTCTTAGCATAAAGTAGAGATAATAATTGTGCTCACCTCCCAGAGTTGCTGTGAGGATCAAGTTAACACACACATGAAGTGCTTAGAATAGTGTGGCTGGCACAAAGGGGGTGCTAGGTGTATAAGGGTGTTCACAGTGTTTATATTAGTGAAAAATGAAAAATAATTGAAATATCCAACTGTGGGAGACAGTTTATCCAAATGATTGGAAAGATCTAATTGTTCTTCTGTCCTTCTTCCCTTTGTCTTTTTGGTAGTAGAACCTCCCCCCGCCGCCCCCCCCAACCTCTACACATACATAGATTTTAGCATTGTGCTTGGGCACCTAGCTATGTACTGAATTTCCCAGCCTCCATGATACTAAGTTGCTCTGTGGCTAAGCTGTGGGATAGAATGGATGTGAAAGTGTTATGTTCCGTGTAAGAAAAACACTTGCTCCCCACTTTCTCTTTCCCCTGCATCTGTGAATGACCTGACACCCACTCTGGAGGGCTGGAGGCCAGCCATGAGCAAGCAGATGAGTCAAGAAGCAAGCAGATGCTGAGCAACAAGTTGGAAGGAACCAGGGCCCTGATGACCCACACCCTGTAGCATCCTCCACCCCCACCTCCATCTGCTGGGTGGGAAAGAACAAACGTCTTACGTAGACTACTCTTTGAAGACACTGAATTTTGGATCTCTGACATAGCTGCTTAGTCTGTACTCCAACTAATATAGCCATTTAAATCTTGTTTTTCAGAAAGTAGTTAATGATATGAGAAAAAAGCTTATAGTGTATACCTCAGTGGAAAAAAATTGGTATATAAAAACTAGATTTTTTTAGGGCAGTGAAACTACTCTGTGTGATACTCCAATGGGGGATCCATGTCATTACACATTTGCGCAAACCCATAGAATGTGCAGCACCAGGAGTGTCCCCTAATGTAAACTCTGGACTTTGGGTGATAATGATGTATCAGTGTAGGTTTGTCAATTGTAACAAATAGACCACTTCGATGGGTGAAGTTGATAGTGGGGGAGGCTGTGCATGTATGTGGGCAGGGAGTATATAGAAGTCTCCGTACCTTCTGCTCAGTATTGCTGTGGTCTTAAAACTTCTCTAAAAAAGAAAGTCTATTTTAAAAACTACATAGGTGTCTACCAAGTGTATAAGACTCACATTTTTTCTGTGGTGTGGCCTCAGCCTTCTCAAGGCTTGCTGAGAAGCAAGGCACACATTTATTTGAAGGTAGTGCCTGGAACTTGGAGCTTTTATCTCCCAGTGAACATCTCTCTGCCAGATGCTCGGGTAGGTTTCCCCAAAGTTCAACTGGGTAGGAGAGTCACATGATCCTTCCAACCAATGAATGAGCAGGAATCCAGTGGCTTTAGGAAAATCAAACCTGTTATTATGTAAGTGACGATCAGTGGTATATACAGTGACTATTTATGGCAGTTGCATGCATTTCTGAGTGTGTTTTTATTTTGCCCTTTTGAAATTAATCTCAGAATTGTTCTGTGCCATGGTAAAGTTGTCTCATCATTTTGGAATTCAACACAGGTCCTAAAGCTGTTGATAAGAATTGTACGTGCTTCTGAGTTATGTGGGCTGATTTCGACGGTCTGCATATGAGGTAGGAGGTGGGACTCTATTCTAGAGGCAGGGCTCAAACTCCGGACCAGATTGGAGACTGGCTGAAACAGGGGAGGGGCAAAAGCACCTCTCCATATGACACACCCACCAGTGCCATGCCAGTTTACCATTGCCATGGCAACACCTGGAAGTTACCATTCCTTTTCTAGAAATTTCTGAATAACCTGCCTCTTAATTTGCATGTAATAAAAAGTGGGTATAAATATGACTGCAGAACGACCTCTGAGCTGCTACTCTGAGCACACTGCCTGTGGGGTAGCCTGCTCTGTGGGAGCAGACATGGAGCTGTAACACTGCTGCCTCAGTAAAGCTGTTTTCTTCTACCACTGGCTTGCTCTTGAAATCTTTCCTGAGTGAAGCCAAGAACCTTCCTGGGCTAAGCCCCAATTTCAGGGCTTGCCTGTCCTGCCTCACGCACTCTCCTGAAATCTGAATTTAGTTATAGAGAGTGATATGTGACTCTCTGTAAACTTTGTTCATTAGATTCCTGAGGTGTTGTATCTGAGAACGAGATCATTAATTGTATTTATAATGAAATTCATTCATGCATAAGTGTTCATGTTTTATGCATAACTATTAAATGCTGCTGCTGGAGAGATCAGTGCTGTGCTGAGACAGGGAGTTTTGAGTCACTGCTTTGTTTCTGCAGCTTCTCCTCTCCTTTACTGAGGCTCACACCCTGGGCTCACAGGCACACACGTATGTGTGTTGTACACACCTGCACCCACGCCCCCCATGCAGCAAGGGGAGGGACGGCATCCAGGTGATACGTTCTTTCTGGATGCAAATACACATCAGGTATGACCTGACCTGAACCGCCATTCCCTTGGATGTAGCAATAGAGACAGAGAGGCCCCAAACGCTTCTGATATTCTGGCCAAGTCCCATCTACAGATGCCTTCAATGGCTGGGAGCCTTTTTGGTCAGGGTCTCTGCCTCCAACTGGGTCTTTCTGTCCTTCCTAGGTGAAGAAGGGAAATTGTCAGGGGCTGCTCTTAAGCAGGGGGCCTGGATCTAAACGGAAGACCTTCCAACCTCCCCCACTGCAGAGAGCAGAACTGGGAGCAGATGCTCGTGGGCTTCGCAGCTCTTGGTCTGTGTCATCACGTGCCTCGGTCATACATTTTGTCATCACTGTATTTACTAACACTGCACATCAAAGCGATTCCTACTTCTTTTAAATGAAAACACATTTATCTTAAAAGACACCCATAGATTGAAACCATAAATGGAAACCAGTCTCATTTTCCATACAGACTAATTTTTAAAATAAATGCAAAAACACCTATTTCTGTAGCTTGCATAAGCATAAGGTATTTCTGGAAGGACATAGAAGAGGTGCATAGTGATTACCTGTGGGGAGAAGAACCCACGGCTAGGGGCAGGGGTGGGGCCCACTTTTAAGGAACATTCCTGTGTATTTCCATTTATACTTTTTTTGGCTTTTGGAATTCAATAAAAACAAAGAATTTGGGGAAGAAAAGATGTGAAAACAAAACACTGGCATTAGATTCTGGCCAGACGCTGTTGCCAGCTGAAGTTGCTAAACCTGAGGCTTCTCTCTGCTGCGGAGCATTCGCCAGCAGAGGGAGATGGTAAAGGGGCTTTCGCATCCAGTTGAGGTAACAGAAAAGCTGACAGCTCGTGAGGGACTCTTTCCCACCCTGCGATGGTGCTATTCATGCCGTCTCAGTTTCCATCTTCAGTCGCCCTCTCTCCCAGGTCTCCGACTCAGGGTTTCCCCCACGAGGCCACCATTGCTCCAGGAACAGAAGTTGGAACTGAAAGCAGTCTTAGAGGCCTCCAGCCAAATATTCCTCACCTGGTTCGCTCACTCCCAAAGGGGTCCCCTGTGAAGCCTCTGAAACCTTATGCAAAATCCTGTGCTCATGTATATTTTCCAGGGAGATGGTGGCTGATCTCTATCAGAGCTCCAAAGAGGGCCATGACACCTAAAAGTCCCTATGGGATTCAGAGAGGAGTGACATCTCCAAGGATGCCTGGCTCGTGGTATCGCTCAGCATATTGTTTCTAGATGCACTTGTGCATTCATCATGAGGAGGAGGATGGATCTTTGAGCTGGAGGAAAGATGCCACAAGGACCCATTCTGTCCAGCACAAAAGGAGAAGCCTTCCCAGCCTTAATGTCCAAAGGGAGGCATAGAGGCTCAGGGAAGCTGAGTGACTTCAAGGATGCTAAGGCTCCAGTATTTATACAGTGATCAAATGTCACACTTGTACAAAGCAATCTCAGGTGGAAAGACCCACTCCTGACCATGGGGATGTGGGACTTTCTGGCATTGCTAACTGCTCGGGGACAGCCAAGATGGCAATAGTGGCTCATGTTCCAGGGCCCCTGTTTCATTGAGGGTGTTTGGATTGTGCTCTTGCCCAAGTGTTCAGATGACTTAAAGATTAGAATGTGCAGCCAGGTGCAGTGGCTCACGCCTGTAATTCCAGCACTTTGGGAGGCTGAGATGGGCGGATCACAAGGTCAGAAGTTCGAGACCAGCCTGGCCAACATGGTGAAACCCCATCTCTACTAAAAAAATACAAAAATTAGCCAGGCATGGTGATGTGCACCTGTAATCCCAACTACTTGGGAGGCTGAGGTGGGAGAATTGGCTTGAACCTAGGAGGCAGAGGTTGCAGTGAGCTGAGATTGCGCCACTGCACTCCAGCATGGGCGACAGAGCAAGACTTCATCTTAAAAAAAAAAAAAAAGATTAGAATGTGCACCAGATCTAATTTCTCCATCTTTTTTTTTTTTTTTTTTTTTTAGATGGAGTTTCGCTCTTGTTGCCCAGGTCGGAGTGCAATGGCACGATCTCGGCTCACCACAACCTCCGCCTCCCAGGTTGAAGCAATTCTCCTGCCTCAGCCTCCCGAGTAGCTGGGATTACAGGCATGCACCACCACGCCCGGCTAATTTTTTGTATTTTTAGTAGAGACAGGATTTCTCCATGTTGAGGCTGGTCTCGAACTCCTGACCTCAGGTGATCCGCCCGCCTTGGCCTCCCAAAGTGCTGGGATTACAGGCGTGAGCCACCGCGCTCGGCTTCTCCATCATTTTTAAGGTTATTTCTCCACTAGAAAGTGGAAACCTGGGACTGTGTTTTGGCCAACATGTTTCTTCACAGCCCCAGTTCAAGTGGGAGGTTGAAGGATCCCTTCTTTGATTAATTGACATATTAACTGTATTGGAATTTCTCACCTTACTGTACCAGAGCAGTGATCCTCAACCAGGGCAATTTTGCCTGGCAGGGGACATTTAGCGATGTCTGGAGGCATGTTTGGTTGTCACAACTGGGCATGGGAATTGGGTGTTTCTCCCAGCATCTAACGCATGGAGGCCAGGATGCTGCTAAACGTCCTGCAGCGCACAGGACAGCTCCCACAACAAAGACTTTTCCAGTCCAGGCCCAGCACGGTGGCTCATGCCCATGATCCCACCACTTTGGGCGGCCAAGGCAGGAGGATTGCTTGAGCCCAGGGGTTTGCAACGAGCCTAGGCAACATACTGAGACCCCGTCTCCACAAAAAAATTAAAAATTAACTGGGCATGGTGGTGTACACCAATAGTCCCAGCTACCTGGGAGGGTGAGATGAGAGGATTGCTTGAGCCCAGGAGGTTGAGGCTGCAGTGAGCCATAATCATGCCACTGCACTCCAGCCTGGGTGACAGAGTGAGACCTTGTCTAAAAAACAAAAACAAACACAAAAACAGACTTGTCCAGTCCAAATGAGAAGCAGTGCTGAGGCTGAGAAACGCTGCTGTCAAGTTTTTTTTTTTTTTTGAGACAGAGTCTCGCCCTGTCACTGTCACCCAGGCTGGAGTGTAGTGGCGCGATCTCGGCTCACTGCAACCTCCACCTCCCGGGTTCAAGCAGTTCCTTGCCTCAGCCTCCCGAGTAGCTGAGATTACAGGCGTCCCCCACCATGCCCGGCATATTTTTGAATTTTACTAGAAACGGGGTTTCTCCATGTTGGTCAGGCTGATCTCGAACTCCTGACCTCATGATCCACCCGCCTCGGCCTCCCAAAGTGCTGGGATTACAGGCATGAGCCACCGCGCCCGGCCTCTGTCAAGTATTAAGAACTTAGACTGTCAAAGCTGTTTCTAAAGCTATACAAAAAACCCCCCATGGAATTCTAAAAGGACCCACACCTATGGTATTGGGTTGCGTGTACAATAATTAGGTGATTTTTGGTAGGTTAGCAGAGGCTACTAGCTGTCAGAGGTAGTGAGGTAAGTTACTCCCCTACCTTGCTACTTGGTTAAAATGTCACTACTCGATTGACACATACCAGCAAGAAGGCCCAAAGCAGTCATTCAACCTGTTTGATAAACCCAGAGGAGGCCCAATTCTTTGCCCTATTAGGTGCTCCACCCGGACCTTGGATAAAGGGCTCACCAAGGCAAATGTCCCCACATCTTCTGAACCGGCAGCTGGACTCAGGCCCTTTCATGAACCGGATATATGGCACAAGCCTTAACACCAGATCTATACCCTGTTCCCACAGGGATGGGGACTGGCTCTAGAATATTTTAGCTTATCCGCATACCTGAAAATCACAAATTTTACTAAAGAGAGCTCATTTTTAGATTCCATTCTAGTCATTAAAAAGGCACTAGTTTATCAACAAAACCCACTTCTAACATTTATTCTTGCTAAACAGCAAAATCTCCAGTGTGGATCAGAGAGGAAGACAGCTGAAGCACGCAGCCACCCCTCTAGGGTGTGGACCTTGATGAAATGTATGCTCCTGATTAGGACAGCTGACCACCCTGAGGGCAGCTTAGATCTAAGTCACCTTTACATCTCCCTATGTGGGAAGAGTCTTCTTTTTTTCTTTCTTTTTTTTTTTTTTTTTTGTTGAGACAGAGTTTTGCTGCTGTTGCCCAGGCTGGAGTGCAATGGCGTGATCTCGGCTCACCGCAACCTCCGCCTCCCAGGTTCAAGCAATTCTCCTGCCTCAGCCTCCAGAGTAGCTGGGATTACAGGCATGCGTCACCACGCCTGGCTAATTTTGTATTTTTAGTAGAGATGGGGTTTCTCCATGTTGGTCAGGCTGGTCTCGAACTCCTGACCTCAGGTGATCTGCCCGCCTTGGCCTCCCAAAGTGCTGGGATTACAGGCATGAGCCACCGCACCTGGCTTTTTTTTTTTTTTTTTTTGAGATGGAGTCTTGCTCGGTCGACCTGGCTGGAATGCAGTGGCGCGATCTCAGCTCACTGCAATGTCCACCTCCCGGTTCAAGTGATTCTTATGCCTCAGCCTCCCAAGTAGCTGGGATTACAGGCGCCCACCACCACGCCTGGCTAATTTTTGTATTTTTTTTTTTTTTTTTTGAGACAGCGTCTCGCCTTTCGCCCAGGCTGGAGTGCAGTGGCGCAATCTCGGCTCACAGCAACCTCCGCCTCCCAGGTTCAAACGATTCTCCTGCTTCAGTCTCCCAAGTAGCTGAGATTACAGGCACCCGCCACCATGCCCAGCTAATTTTTTGTATTTTTAGTGGAGACAGGGTTTCACTATGTTGGCCAGGCTGGTCTCAAACTCCTGACCTTGTGATCCACCTGCCTCGGCCTCCCAAAGTGCTGGGATTACAGGCACGAGCCACCACGCTCGGCCTAATTTTTGTATTTTTAGTAGAGATGGAGTTTCACCATATTGGCCAGGCTGGTCCCAAACTCCTGACCTCAGGTGATCTGCCTGCCTCGGCCTCCCAAAGTGCTGGGATTACAGGCATGAGCCACTATGCCCGGCACTGTGTGGGAAGATTCTAAAGTGCATTCCAGAGGACAGGGCTCCTGGCTGGTCTACGTCTTGTCTAGAGGCAGCCTGGGAATCCGGATGAAGACGAGTGGGCAGGGCCTGCAGAGAATCCAAGTGCATGAGGGCTTGGGCGAAAGCAGCGTCCGGGAAGGGAGGCCAGGCGGAGCATTGCAGCATCTTCCAGCCCTACAGGCATGCGTTCCAGGGATTGTGAACCTAAGCCAGGGATATAGTCATGAAGAGCTATTCCCTGCATCCACTGTGGCTTCACCCCAGGAGGGCACCGAAGGAGTAACCCTGGTGCTCAGCAGGCTGTCCCCATGTCACAGAGGATTTGGTGATCAAAGCCAGGGTCCCTCAGAATTTTTCTTCACAGTGCTGATCATGGTGGGTGTGATGGTTAATTTTAGGTGTCAGCCTGACTGGGCTCAGGGATGCCGAGGTAGCTGATAAAACATGATGCCTGGGTGTGTCTGTGAGGGTGTTTCTGGAGGAGATTAGCATTTTTTCTTTTTTCATCTCTTAAATTCCTTTACCAAGACATTAGCATTTGAATTAGTCTGGGTGAAGAAGATCCACCCTCACCACTGCAGGAGGCACCATCCCATCTGTTGAGGGCCTGAATAGAAGAAAAAGGTGGAGGAAGGGCGAATTTGCTCTCTCTTTGGGGCCTGGGATATCCATCATCTTGTCCTACCTTGGACATTGGAGCTCCTGATTCTTAGACCTTCAGGCTCTGGACTTACACCAGTGACCTCCCCTGCCCACTTGCCATGGGCTTCCCTGGTTCTGAAGCTCTCAGACTTGGCCTGAATTACACCACCAGCTTTCCTGGCTCTCCAGCTGGCAGGTGGAAGATGGTGGGACGTCTCAGCTTCCATAACCATCTGAGCCAATTCCCATAGTAAATCTCCTATCTATCATCTATCTATCTATCTATCATCTATCTGCCTATCTATCTATCATCATCTATCTATTTACCTGTCATCTATCTATCATCTATCTCCTGTTTCTCTGGGGAACCCTGCCTAATACAGTGGGATTATTTGAGTAACAACTTTCTCCTCAACCTGGCTGGACGATCCAAAATGATCAGGGCCACGTCTGTTGGACAGTGAGAGCATTTAGGGGAGCATGCAGCCCGGAGTCCAGGTTGAATCCTGGATCTGCCACTTACTAGCTGTGTGACCTTGAAAAAAAAGACTGAGCTTCACTGTGCCCCGAATCCTCCATAAAATCAAAATAATAGTAGCATCTGCTTTAGAGAGTGGATATGTAGATTAGATGAGATCATACTTACAAAGCACTTAGCACAGTGCTTGGCCATACTAAGTACTTGAAAATGCTAATTGTTATTATTATTATTATTTACCTCTATGCATATCTCAAGGTCCAAAACAAAAGCTAAGTCAGAAAAGGAGGAAAAAATGCCAGATGCCAAGAGAACATGCCAGCTTCTGGAGTGAGATGCAGAGATTGGGGGATTAGCAGGAAGAAGAAAGAGCCACTGAAACCACCCAGTTATCCCTGCATTTATTTATCCAAAGACCATCACTAAAGGTCTTCTACTTCCAAGCCCCACCTGGGCTTCCAGCCTAATAGGAGAAACAAACCTTAAACAAACAATGGTGCATAAATCATGATTTCATTACAATTGTGATGAGTGAGGCAACATACGATACAGAGGACTTAAGAATATTTTAACAGGAAAATCACCATAGCCCAGGGCTGGAGGTTGGGAACTGGGGATAAGAATCCAGGAAACCACCCTGCCCAGCATGCAGAAGGGAGTTAATGGAGAAGTCTTGCTGGGTCGGCCTGTAAGGGATTAGTCCACACAAGCATTTACACAGGCAGAAGGAGGGCAAGGTCATTACATCCCTTTTGGACACAGTAAATGTCCAGTTGTCCTTTTCCCTGCCACTGTATAGTAAGATGGTGGTCAGGACCTGGGGGTGCCAATGACTGATCTCAACCATACCTCTAAGCTGAGAAGGGAAAGGTCACTGAGTATTACTTAAGCCAGACTTAAAGAACAGTCCCAAAGCTTCTGACAGCTAAGACAATGTCCTCTTCGCTTTCAATGACAAAGGCCCAACTGAGTAACATATGAACATTGAGGGAGCCTTATGACTGCACACAGACACTTGGACCACTGACCCAGGGAAACTCCTTAACTGCTTGAATGAAGTACCAGTCATTCATGGTCAATAGATTCTTCTGCTGCATGGAATTTCTGCTGGGCTGGTGGAGGCAGCTGAGAAATAATGGGGAGAGGCCAGGACAAAGCATGGAAAAACTTCAGTTACGTTTTGTTGGTTAACAATGGGACCTTCAACAAGACACTCATTGGCTTGGGCCTCACTTTCTTCATCTGAATAATGGAGATAATAACACCTAAGTAGGTGTGTTCCTGGCTTTAAGTAACAAACACCCACTAACAGGGGCTTAAATAAATATATGGTCATTTTTCTGACATAAGGAGTCGCAGCCAGTTGGATGTGGACATTGGAGAAGCAACTCAGTAATGTCAGAGGTTTTGGATCTGCTTCTTTGCAATTTTCTCATTCTTTCCCTCATGGTCACAAAATGGCTGCTGTAGTTCCAGCCATCAAGTCTGTATTTAGTAAGGCAGTAAGAAGAGGGGGTGAAAGATAGGACTGCCTCTCTACCCTTTCCACAGCCATCCTGGTGTTGCCTGACACACTTTTGCTTTTAACTCATTGGCCAGATCTCTGTCCTGGGCCATCCCTAGCTGCAAGGGAAGCTGAGAAAGTGAGTTTTAGCTTTTCTTTTCTTTTCTTTTCTTTTTTTTTTTTTTGAGACAGAGTCTCACTCTGTTGCCCAGGCTGGAGTGCAGTGGCACGATCTCAGCTCACTGCAAGCTCCACCTCCTGGGTTCATGCCATTCCTCTGCCTCAGCCTCCCGAATAGCTGGGACTACAGGCGTGTGCCACCTCACCCAGCTAATTTTTTGTGTTTTTAGTAGAGACGGGGTTTCACCATATTAGCCAGGATGGTCTCGATCTCCTGACCTCGTGATCCGCCTGCCTTGGCCTCCCAAAGTGCTGGGATTACAGGCGTGAGCCACTGCGCCTGGCCGAGTTTTAGCTTTTCTAATCTATAGAGCACATGAAGAGTGTCTATCTCAGCATATAAAGCAGAGACTCCACTAGACAGTGAAGGGAGGTAGGCGAAATGGATGTGTGTTTCATGTCTGCACCCCACACCCCATCCAAGGTCCGTCTCTCCCCAGCAGTTGTCATAAGGGCTCATTATCATTTAGCCATCATGCAGAATATCAGAGCTGCCAAAAGGGAAAGCAAAGTGAATCGTCCTAAAGCAGCCTGCTTTTTCTTTTTTCTTTTTCTTTTCTTTTTTTTTTTTTCCTATTTGGAAGGTTTGGATTTGAAGTAAATCGTCATTAAGCAGTCTAAGTATTTCCTTTATTTATTTATTTGTTTATTTATTTATTGAGACAGGATCTCACTCTGACATCCAGGCTCAAATGCAGTGGTGCAATCTAGGCTCACTGCAGACTCAACCTCCTCAGCTCAAGTGATCCTCCCACCTCGGCCTCCTAAGTAGCTGGGGCTGCAGGCACACACCACCACACCGGCTAATTTTTGTATTTTTTTGTAGAGAGAGGGTTTCACCACATTGCCCAGGCTGGTCTTGAACTACTGGGCTCAGGTGATCCTCCTGCCTCAGCCTCCCAAAGTGCTGGGATTACAGGCATGAGCCACCACATATTTTTCTTTTTAAAGCATTTACTTTAAAAATCTCACCTCTTTCAATCCTCGTTCTGTTCATTGTTTGCTGCAAGTTCGAGGGGCCTGTCAGTTCTTCCTGCAAATAAAATCAGTGAACAACCCTGTAGATACACTTCAAGGTATACAGGGGAGCAGAGAATGCCGCCTGGGTGGGGGTGAGTGTTACTTCAGTGGCAGGGAAAGGCTCTGTCAATATTTGCGAGGAAGAGATGTCTCCAGAAGTAAGAAAGGCCACATTATGGAAATGGCATGTTTTATGCAGGGAGACACTTGAGAATCAGGGAGAGTCAATAAAGGGGCTAAGAAGGGTTAAGAACTTGGGTTTGAGAATAAGGCGAGTCTACTGGTTAAGAAGGAGAATAAGGCTTCAGTAAGCCAGCCCCACCTGCCACCTTGCCACCCCTTTTTAGGAAATAAGGGACGCTTGCCAGGGGCTGTTTTGTGAAATAATCTAGAGGTATTTATGCCAAAAGGACTGACGGAAATACCACCACTGCCAACCACGACAGCATCCTGGTTCCCTAAACGGATGGGCTTCTTTGTTTTCCTTTGTCTCAAGGAATTAGAGGAATGTGGCTACACCCGCAGCTTCTAACACCAGCTAGCCTGGGTTCACATCCTGGATGAATCACTTACTGTGTAACCTCAGGCATATTGTTTAACCTCTCTGTGCCTCAGCATCCTCAGCTGGAAAATGGGGGTGGCAATAGCAGCACCTCCCTTGTGTGGTTGTCAGGACAAAATAAGTTAACTCAGGGAAGTAAGGAAAGTTAATTAGTAAGTAAGTTAACTCTGGGTGAGTAAGGTATCGAGGACAGGGGCTGGCCTCTAACGTGCTATGTTAGTGTTGGTGATTCTTACGTGTGAACTAGCAGCAGATGGAAGGTCTGGCCGTTGAGGGATGCTACTTTTTTTCCTGATGATGACTATGAACGTCTTGTGTGGTCTAAGACAGCAGCCCTCAACATTTTTGGCATCAGGGACCGGTTTCATGGAGGACGATTTTTTCCACGGTCGGGGGGTGAGGGGGGTCAGGATGGTTTTGGGATGAAACTGTTCCACCTCAGATCATCAGACATTAGTTGGATTCTCATAAGCAGTACACAACTTAGATCCCTCGCATGCCCAGTTCACGATAAGGTTCATGGTCCCATGAGAATCTAATGCCACCACTGATCTGACAGGAGGCGGGGCTCAGACGATGATGCCAGGGATAAGGGGCGGCTGTAAATACAGATGAAGCTTCGCTCACTTGCCCGCAGTGACTCGCCCCACTTCCTGCTGTGGGGCCCAGTTCCTAACAGGCCACAGACCGGATGAGTACCGGTCCACAGCCCAGAGGCTGGGGACCCCTTGTCTCAGAGACATCTTGAGAACCTCTTTATTTCCTCTTTGTTAATGCAAGAAGTGGTTTTGAAAGCAATTCATGCATTTTCAGGAAAGAAGGCAAAAGAGACTAGGGAAGGGGGTGGGGAAGGCTTACTAGGTGCTGTACACATGACAAAGCAGAAAGGCTGGGAACTACAACTCTGGAGTCAGACACATTTTGGGTTGAACTCAGTCGCTGCCCATTAGCATAGTGATCCTGGAGAAGTCATCTACCCTCACATGTGAAGGAGAAACAACGAATGCTCCTGGACCCTAGAGCTGCTCAGAGGATCCAATAGGGCAAAGATGTCAAAAGGCCAGCGCCATGCCTGGCACAGAGGAAGGATTCAATCAGTTAATTCAGCCATGCTGAAGCCAACATGATGCGACAGAAAATCAGCTTGCAGCTGGGGGAGCGGGATTTGCCTCCTGATCATCTGCCCCAGAATCCACCACCTTCCTGAATGGCAGACCCAGCAGCGCCAGGGTGGAAGCAGATGCTGGCTGAGGAGAGAATCCTGCCCTTCCCCGTCCAGCCACTTCCAGCCGTCTCCTAGCCCCTGGGGGCTGCACGGGCAGTACCAAGACTTCCCTCGCCCGGAAGGACCTCTGACAAGGCCCTGGAAGCCCAGCAGGGCCAGGGTGGGCTTTGAGAGGAGGTGAGTGTTAGGAGTGCGTGTCAGGTGGGGGAAGGGAGCTGTAAGCAGCAGAGACTGGCCAACCTTGCCCATGAGCTTTAGGTCTCCATCTATGTGTCCATGCAGAAGGGCCCCCAGAGGAGAGCAGCATCCCGGCCTCTGTCAGGAGAGGAGAGAGTTACCCGATTTAGGGAGCTCAGGAGAAAGAGTGAGCGTGCTCAGCTCATCCCTCCCCTGTGGGAGCCAGCCCCCACCAAGGGTGAAGAGGGCCAGGCCCTGGGGTTGGGGGTGGATGGAGGTCTGCAGAGGTCCCCCAGCAGCCTCTGTGATGGATGGGCAAGTTCGTTTGTGCACTGCAGTCTTGGCAGCCTTGCACATTGTCCCCAGCTTCCCGTTCCCCAGCCTACCTCTTTTTTTTTGTTTTTGAGACAGGGTCTCACTCTGTCGCCCAGGCTGGAGTGCAGTGGCGCTGTCTCGGCTCACTGCAAGCTCTACCTCCCGGGTTCACGCCATTCTCCTGCCTCAGCCTCCCGAGTAGCTGGGACTACAGGCGCCCGCCACCATGCCCGGCTAATTTTTTTGTGTTTTTAGTAGAAATGAGGTTTCACCGTGTTAGCCAGGATGGTCTCTATCTCCTGACCTCATGATCCGTCCGCCTTGGCCTCCCAAAGTGCTGGGATTACAGGCATGAGCCACCACGCCCGGCCTCATCCCCAGCCTACCTCTTGTAAAAATGAGCTGCCACTTTGCTGTCCATCCCTGGGACCCTGGCAGGCTCCATGAGTAGGCAAGAGAGGGGTGTGGTTCACTAGCCCCACCTCCAACAATATCGGGAAACTCTGTGTTCCATCTCCTCCTGAAGCTGGCAGCCCTCAGTGTATACTTTCTCAGCTGCAAATGCTACCATTTTAAACTCAGAGGATTTTAAAATATATATTTGAGCCTCACACAGGAAGATCCAAAAATTATTAAAATATAGAACATTTAGACTGTGGGGCAGAGACTGCATCTGTTCTGTTCACTTACCCCTAGGTCCTAACATACATAGTAGGTACCCAATAAACATAAGCTTAGCAAATGACTGAAAATTAATTTAAGCAGCTCATATGTGAAAAGAGCATATACACAAAGATGTTCATTGCAGCATTGTTTATAATGGTAGAAAATTATTTTGTACAATCTGGTTAAGAAATCTGTAGTATATGAATGCAATGAAATGGCATGCTATTATTAGAATTAACAAGAGGACTATCAAACCAGGAGAACAGGTTTACGGGATGTTGCTAAATGAAATTTAATAATACTGTGATTTAAAGAATGTAAACATGTATATCTACATAGATGAAGATTGAAAGGCCCATTTAGAGATACAGTCATTGCTGTGTAAAATTAGCAGCAATTAAGAAACACCTTTGGTAATGTTTTACAGTGGATTCTAGAATATGTTTTAAACTCTTTTAAAGAAACCCCTGCAGTATTTTCTAAACAGATGAGATGGTGGTTTGCTATTTTCCAGAGTCCATTGAGTAAGCTGTGAAAGGCCCCATTGGATAGGGGGCTTCTGGAAATTTCCATCTCCCTACCTCCTGGTGGATAGCAACTCAGAGCTGGCAAAATTATTCTTGGCAAAGGCAAGCTCATCTCAGAAAGAGTTCTCAGTGCAAAGAGCCTTTAGCAACAGAGGTGCTAGAATCTGTGTCGGTGAAGCTTTGTAAACAGCAGGGATTCCACAGAGGCCTTTTCAGGCCTTTATTTTCCACTCTGTTCCTTCTCCTCCTTCTTTTTTTTTTTTTTTTCCCCAAGTTTTGTAAACATCCCAGGGATGATTTTTGTCGGTCTGTGAGAGTTGGATGAGATGGAAAGAGGCCTCGCATTGTCCCTGCAGACCTGTATCCCTTCCCGCCACCCCTGCTGCCCTCACACTCCCCTCCCACCACAGCACCCACCTGTGGTCTGACAGAGGACACCACACCTCTGCCCATTCTCACACCCCCTCCCGCTGGACAGCCCCTGTCCTTAATGAGGCAGCTTGATGTTTTGTGGGACCTGCTGGTGTCCTGCCCAGGGAGGGGTGTGAGGGGTGGTGGGCTGGCCTGCTCCTGGAACTGTAGCATCAAACTGTTCAGGCTTTCGTTTGCAACAGCCACACACTGGGACACCAAAATAGGTCCCGGCGGAGGTGTGGGTGGGGCTGGCCTGGGCTTGGCCCCACCCAAGTAGGGCGCCAGGGAGACAGAGTGCCCCAGCACCACCAAGGTGGGCAGAAGCCATGTGGGGCCACTGAGAGAAATTCCACTGAGGTTCCTGTTGGGCCTTCCTTCCACCCAAAGTTTTGGACCTTCTGCTTGAGTGAATTATAGTGGGAATTCTGGGCTTTGGCTTTGGGGGCTGCCAGATGAGAAGGGTCTTAGTGTTCAACTGGTCCCACCTGGCACTGCGGGAAAAGCAGAAGCTGTCACCTCCCAGCTCTGCCATTTACTAGCGCAAGTTGTTGAAGGCCATCGATTCAACGCCATTTAGGTGTGTGCTAAGCGTTACATACACCTTATCCTTTGTCATCTCCACAGCTCTGGCATGGGTGTACTCTTCAGAGATGACAAAACTGAGGCCCAGAAAGGGTGAGTCACTGGCCCAGGGCCACCCAGCTTATCGTAGGTGAAGCTAGGATGTAAACCCAGATCTAATTTTCCTCCCAAGCAGGTGACTTAATCTTTCTCCTGAGCTACCTTCTCGTGTCTTCCCGAAGCCAATTTCCCTTGCAAAGCAGCAGAGCAACTTGACATTGGTGCACATGTTCCCCTCCAGAAATCCCGCCTGCAAAAACTCTGAAAATGGAAAGTTTATTCATGGGAAAACTTGCCCTGAGCTGCCACGAGGCTCATTGTGGTCTTGATTTATCTCACTTATTGTGGACGTTCACATGATTTCCTGAAGAAATATGAATGAGTTAGACTGTGGATCTGTTAGACCTTGCTGGGAATCTGACAGGGTATGCAGAAATCACATTGTGTTTCTCTAGGAAATCCTGAATTCTCAAACACATCAGGTCCCAAGGGATTCAGACAAGGGCTGTGGATCTGTATAAAATGGTCCACTAATGCTCACGGCAGGTGGGGGGCTGCTCATACATTCCTCTTAGAAAATCTTTCTGTAAGGCAATAACTATCAGCAGTGGTTAGCATGCACCCGCTCTTTGACTCAGCAATTCCTCTTCTAGGAATTTTTCCTAAGGATTTGAGGATAAGAATATTCATTATAGCAGAAATCTGGTACCTCCCTAAAATCTCAAAGCAGGGAAATAGTTAAGTAAAGGGTAATATACCTCCCTTAGATGGAACATTATATAACCATTAAAAAGGGTGCTTAAGGCTGACGTGGTGGCTCACGCCTATAATCCTAGTGCTTTGGGAGGCCAAGGTGGGAAGATTGCTTGAGCCTAGGTGTGCAAGGATTCAGTGAGCTGTGAGTGCACCACTGCGCCCCTGCCTGGATGGGAGAACAAGACCCTGTCTCAGAAAAAAACTAAAAGGGTGCTTAATGTGTAAGTTTAGTAATCTGGAAAAAATATTCATTATAGCTAGTAAGTGCTGGGGGGTGGGGGAAGACACAAAGTTACCAAATAGCATGTACTATGTGACCCAATTTTTGTTAAAAGGGAAAAAAATAAAATGACAACAAAGAACACTGTGACACTGTGAATCCGCTTCCACTCCTGAAAAACAGGTCTCGGTTTTGCAGGTCTCTCTTCCACAAAAGGCAGGACCGGGCTGAGATCAGTAGCTGGCTGCACTGCTATTGCTCTGCCCTGTAAAGGATGCCTTCAGTCCTTACGTGACTCAGAGCCGGCCTGTCCCCATCGCTGCCCCTCCGCGAGGGCAGGGGCAGGGAGGAGGCCTAGATTGCCACAGCAGTGCTACAATGGATTTTAGTTACGGCACCTTCCATAGCCTGATTTGGGGTCATTTAGGGATATTCATCCACTTATTTAACAAACATGTGTCTTATTTACCAGACACTGTGTTAAATGCCAAGGAGGCAGAGATGAGTAAGACAGGAGGTGGCTAGTTATAAATTCCTCGGCTGTGTCTTATTCATCTCTGCTTGCCTTATTTAGGGTAGTACCAGGCACCTCCTAGGTAGGGGTTCCCTAAACAAATGATGAATGAACAGGGTCCCTGTCCTTCAAAAACTCACGGGCTAGGAAAGGGAAACTGATGAGCAAGTTTGTTAAAGCGTTGGTAGTGGCATGTCCCGGAGGGACACACAGGAAGGATAATACATTCCAGAGGGCAGGGTGAGGGGAAGAGTGGAGTGAATTCAGCCTTCATTGCTTTCACAAGCACTCTCTTCTGGACGGACGCTCCCATTAAGTCTAACAACCAGGCTATTTAGCGCCTCAGAGCCGAGAGAATATGTGCAATGCCATTGAGGAGCCAGGACACAGGGCTCTTGTGTTAGGTTCCTAATGACGGTGATAAAGAAGACGATTTAGGCATCTGACTATTGCATCCAGTGTGTTCTCTTTCCCTTTGCTATCTCTCAAGTCAAGGCGGCGAATGGGGAGAGGAGGACCCCTGGGGGATTCCCAGGTGCAGCCATTTTGTGTATGGCCATTCTGCTTCCTGGTTCATGACCCAACAGGAAGGACACAGCTGGGAGGGTCTTGATCAAGGGCAGGACCAGAGATGAGGCAGATCTGGGCACTGATAGATGACGATAATTAAAAAGGTATGTAGGTCGGGCACAGTGGTTCATGCCTGTCATTCCAGGACTGTGGGAGGCTGAGGAGGGAGGATTGCTTGAGCCAAGGAGTTCAAGACCAGCATGGGCAACATAGTGAGACCCCCATCTCTAAAAAGAAAAAAATACAATAATTAGCTGGGCATGGTAGTACACATCTGTAGTCCTGGCTACTTGGGAAGCTGAGGTGTGAGGATTGTTTGAAACCAGGAGGTTGAGGTTGCAGTGAGTGGAGATTGTGCCACTGCACTCCAGCCTTAGTGACAGAGAGAGACCCTATCAAAAAAAACAAAAACAAAAATAAAAACAAAGAAAACAAAGATTGACTCATTAAAATTAATCATTGAACAAATAGTTACAAAGTACCTACCCTGTGCTAGAAGCTCAGTCCTGGTTCCTCAACAATGAACAGAAGCATCCACCCTCCTGTGGTGGCCTCTCCAGTGAGAGCCCCGGGCCTCCTCAAGTGAGAATTCAATGGAAAGTGTAGTTTTAGGCCAGGAGCCCTGAGGACCCCAGGCACTGGGGAGTCTGTCTAAGGGAAAATGAGTAGGGGACCCAGAAAGGGGAAGGCCAGGGGCAGCCTGCGGCCCCCATGTGTCATCTTCCTCACCCTGAAAAGTTCCCTCTTGACCCTTTGGAGATAGCCAGAGGCTGCTGTCTATCCACCATCCAGAAAATCCAGCCACCTACAGCTTCTGTAACCACCATGCGATTACTTCCGATCTCTCAAATGGGGTTTGCGGGCTCCCCTCCTTTCATAATTGTAGCTAACATCATTGAGCACTTTCTATATGCCCAGCACTATTCTAAGTGGGTCACATGCAGTAACTCATGTTCAATTCTCACAATATCCTCATGAGATCAGTCCTGTGTCATTCTTATCATACCCATTTTTCAGATGAGAACACTGAGGTACAGAAAGTAGAAATAGCTTGTTCAAGGTCTTACAGCTGATAATCTGTGGAGTTAGGACTTGAAGCCAGACAGACCGAACTCAGCACTCATTCTCCTCCCCTCTAGACTCTGATGCCTTTGAGAAGGCTATAATACAAGACACACAGGGTCCTGTCCCTATGGATTACAGTCCCATGGGGACAACAGAGAGTAAACCATAGTGATACCGATCTGATGAGTCTTGTATGGAAGGACCAACTGGTCCTGGCTTGCAGAGACTTTCTGGCTTTAGCACAGAAAGCCTCAAACTCTGGGAACCTCAGTCCTTGGCAAACTAGATGGTTGTACTAACCTAGTTGTGTGAAAAGGGAATCATGAAGTACTATTATTTCTTTGCCTGATTTTGAAATTTACTAATTTGACAGGTGTCACATGGGATTTCACTGCTGTTTTTACATTGCCTTTCTTTTGATCACCACGGAGGCTGAACAATGTTCTCGATGCTTTTTAACCAGGTTTAGTTTGTAGTTTGTGAATCAGTTTCTCCTAGAATTCGTCTGCTGAGGCAGAGGTTCTCAGCCTTGAGTGGGCATCAGAATCAGAGGAGGGCTTCTGAACAAGGAGATCTCTGGGTCGTATCCTCAGAGTTTCTCATTCAGTAGGTCTGGGGTGGGGTCTGGGGTTGGGCATTTCTTTCTTTTTTTTTTTCTTTTTTTTTTTGAGACATAGTCTCACTCTTTTACCCAGGCTGGAGTGCAGTGATGTGATCTCAGCTCACTGCAATTTCCACCTCCTGGGTCCAAGTGATTCTCTCACCTCAGCCTCCCAAGCAGCTGGGATTACAGGCACATGCCACCGTGCCCAGCTAATTTTTGTATTTTTAGTAGAGACAGGGCTTCACCATGTTGACCAGGCTGGTCTTGAACTCCTGAAATCAGGTGATCCTCCCACCTCAGCTTCCCAAAGTGCTGGGGTTACAGGCGTGAACCAACGCGCCCGGCCTGGGGCTGGGCATTTCTAACAAGCTCCCAGGTGACACTGAGGCTGCCAACTGGTCAGGAACCAAACCTGGAGATGCGCTGTATTTGGGTGTTTTTTGGAAGCTCTCCCTTTAGTAAAGTGGTTCTCACATTTGCTAAATGTGCACCTTAGAATCACCTGGGAAGTGTTACAAAATTCAGATGCTCAGGCCCTACCCTGGACCAGATGAAGCCAGTCATGGGGAGTGGAACTTGGGCTTTGCTAGTTCATTACAAAATTTCTCAAGTGATTTCCTCATCTCTGTAGTGTTAAAATAAATTAAAATGAAGACCAGTGTGAAGAATCCCTGAGCAGACAAAGCCCGTTATGCTTCATAAGTGACCTTAATCTTCTTGATTTGCAAACATAAGCAAAACTGTATGCCTTTTTCTTTTTTCTAGCCTGACTTCACTAGCTGTAACTTCTAGCACTATGCTGAATAAGGGTGGACCTCCCGGCCGGGCGCGGTGGCTCACGCCTGTAATCCCAGCACTTTGGGAGGCAGAGGCAGGTGGATCACAAGGTCAGGAAATCGAGACCATCCTGGCTAAGACGGTGAAATCCCGTCTCTACTAAAAATACAAAAAAAAAAAAAAAAAATTAGCCGGGCGTGGTGGCGGGCGCCTGTAGTCCCAGCTACTCGGGAGGCTGAGGCAGAACGGTGTGAACCCGGGAGGTGGAGCTTGCAGTGAGCCAAGATCATGCCACTGCACTCCAGCCTGGGTGACGGAGTGAGACTCTGTCTCAAAAAAAAAAAGAGTGGACCTCCTGGCCTTGTCACTAATTTTGTGGGGGAAAGCATTTAGTCTTTCAAGCATTAAGTGTGTTAGCTAGTTTTGTAAGTTTTTTTTTTTTTTTACAAATGGGTGCTGAATTTTGTCAAATGCTTTTTCTGCATTAATTTATATGATCATATGATTTCTCTTCTTTCATCTGTTAGTATGGTGGATTGCATTGATTGATTTTCAAGTATTCAACTACCCTTTCATCTGTGGAATAAACTCCAGTTGGTCATCCTGTACAATCCTTGAGATATATTGCTGAATTCTATTTGTTAATATTTTGTTACGGATTTTCATGTATATATTCATGAGGGATATTGATCTGTAGGTTTTTTTTACTACCTTGGTTTTATTTATTTATTTGTTTGTTTTTGAGACAGAGTCTCTCTCTGTTGCTCAGGCTGGAGTTCAGTGGCGCGATCTTGGCTCAGTGTAACCTCTGCCTCCCAGGTTCAAGTGATGCTTCTGCCTCAGCCTCCTGCGTAACTGGGATTACAGGCATGTGCCGCCATGCCTGGCTAATTTTTGTATTTTTAGTAGAGATGGGATTTCAGCATCTTGGCCAGGCTGGTCTCGAACTGCTGACCTCAAGTGATCCGCCCACCTCGGCCTCCCAAAGTGCTGGAATTACAGGCATGAGCCACCGTGCCCAGCCAGCAGCCTCAACCTCTTAAGCTCAAGCAATCCTCTGGCCTCAGCTTCCCGAGTAGCTGGGACTACAGGCACATGCTACCATGCCTGGTTAATTTTTGTAATTTTTATGGAGACAGGGTCTCACTTTGTTGCCCAGGCTGGTCTTGAACCCCTGGGCTCAAGTCATCCTCCCACTTTGACCTCCCAAAATGCTAGGATTACAGGTGTGAGCCACCGTACTCAGTCCTATCTGTGGTTTTAATATCAGGGAAATACTATCTTCATAAAATGAATTGGAAAGTGTTCCCTCCTCTTCTATTTTCTGAAAGAGAATGTAGAGAGATGGTGTGAATTCCTCTTTAAACATTTGGTAGAATTCTTCAGTGAAACCATCTGGATCTGGAGACTTCTTTTTTGGGAGTTTTAAAATTGCAAATTCAATTTCCTTAACAGTTGTAGGCATACTCAAATTATCTAGTTCACATTGGGTGAGTTGTAGTCATTTGTATTTTTCAAGGAATCGGTCCTTTTTAACTAAGTTGTCAAACGAATGTGTGTTCTCACTAGCTTTAAAAAATTCTCTTCCCTCCATTAGTTTCTCTCACATTGAAATGAGATGCTGATTCCTCCACATGCCTTCCCTCCCTCCAGATCAATGACAAAACGCATTCTCCTGTGCCCTAATCCAGGACAGCATTCTTGACAGGCAGAGTCCAGGATGGGGCAGTCCCGATGTAAACCCACAGTTTCGAGGAACCAGCTGGCCTTGGACCTCTCTGAAGAGCTCTGGAACCAGAAGGGCTGGCGGTCCTCTAAGTCACCTTAGCCTACCTGGAGAGACCTCCGAGGCGGGAGGTAGGAGCTCCGTCCTTAAGGGCAGGTTTGAGAAGTCAAAAACGCTGAGGGGCCTGGGTACCACTAGGTGGCGCTCAAAACATACAGTTGCTCTTGGAGGCCAACAGTGGACCGAAGAACCTCTGTTTAGCTAGATTTGGTCTGTGGGGCATTTGTTCTTTAAGTGAGATGCACTTTAGAGTCTAGAAGCTGCAAGGACCCCACGAGCTCTGGGTTGGTGGACTTGGTAATACTTTCTCTGACTTCCCTACTGACAAAGGAGGGAAGGCTTGAGAGGTGGTGCTGGTTGGAGGCTCCTGCGAGATGTCAGAGGCACCTACCTCCATGTGGGCTGCTGAGACAAGCATGCCCACGCGGAGCCTCTGTGTGGTTATGAAGTGTCAACACCCCGGCCAGGCCTGGAAAGAATCTTAAAGAATCTACCCTGGGCTCCACGTCCCTTCCAGGCTGGCTCAATGCCCCCACCCCTTCCAGATCCTGCCCCCTGCAGATACTTTGATCTACCCCACCACGTTAAGTATACTTTAGGGAAAGAGTCCTCTGGAGTCAGTTGGGAGGCTCAAGGTTTTGTCCTGCCTCTGCCGCTAGCAGTGTGCCTTGGGCAAGACTTGTACACATCTTTGCTAGATTCTGGACTGAGTCCAAATCCTGTCTTGACCACCCACAGCTGTGGTGCCCTCTTAGGAATGTTACTTAACCTTCGTGAGCCTCAGGTTCACAACTGTCATCTGGAGATAATAAAGACACTCATCTCATCTCATAGTGTAGTGAAGTTTTATTTTTTATTTTTTTAGAGACAGGATCTTGCTCTGTTGTCCAGGCTGGAGTGCAGTGATACGATCATAGCTCACTGTAACCTTCAACTTTTGGGCTCAGGTGATCCTCCCACCTTGGCCTCCCAAAGCACTGAGATTACGGGCAGGGAGCCACCATGCCAGCCCCAGCATCGAGTAAGTGCTTGATGGACATTGGCAGTTATTATTTTATCACATTTATTTATTTATTTATTTTGAGACGGAATCGCATTCTGTCACCCAGGCTGGAGTGCAGTGGCACGATCTCGGCTCACTGCAACCTCGGCCTCCCAGGTTCAGGTGATTCTTCTGCCTCAGCCTCCTGAGTAGCTGGGACTACAGGTGCACACCACCACGTCCAGCTAATTTTTATATTTTTAGTAGAGATGGGGTTTCACCATATTGGCCAGGCTGGTCTCAAACTACTGACCTCGTGATCCACCCACCTCGGCCTCCCAAAGTGCTGGGATTACAGGCGTGAGCCACCACGCCCGGCCTTATTATTATTATTATTGTTGTTTTTGAGACATAGTCTCACTCTGTTACCCAGGCTGGAGTGCAGTGGCATGATCACAGTGCACTGCAACATCTGCCTCTGGGGCTCAAGTGATCCTCTCACCTCAACTTCCTAAGTAGCTGGGATTATAGGTGTGCACTGCCACATCTGGCTAATTTTTTTTTGGTGGGGGGTATTTTTAGTAGAGACAGGGTTTCACCATGTTGCCCAGGCTGGGTCTTAAACTCCTAAGCTCAGGTGATCCCGCCACCTCAGCCTCCCAAAGTGCTGGGATTACAGACGTGAGCCACCGTGCCCTGCCATTCCTATTGTCACTAATTTTTGTACCTCTCCCATCTCAGCCCTAGCATAGGTGTACTTGTTTTCAATTGCTGCTCTAACACATTACTACTAATAGAATGGCTAAAAACAGCACAAATTTATTCTCTTACAGTTCTAGAGGTCAGAAGTCTATAATCAAGATGTTGGCAGAGCTGTGTTCTCTCCAGAGACCTCAGGGGAAAATCCGTTCCCTTGCTTTACCCAGCTTCCAGAGGCCATCCATGTTGCTGGCCTTGTGACCCCTTCTTACATCTCTCCAACCTCTTGCTTCCGTCACCCCATCTTCTGCTACTAATTTGATCCTCTTGCGTCCTTTTAAGGATTTGTACCTTGGACCCATACAGATAATCCAGGATAGTTTTCTCATCTCAAGATCCTTAATAACCTGTCTGCAAATTTTCTTTTACCATGGGCAGTAACATATTCGCAGATTTCAAAGATTAGGATATGGATGTCTTTGGGGGCCATTATTCAGTGTAGCACTCTGCGAAAACAGATCCAGTTCAAAATAAATAAGGATTGGGAAAGGGCTTCATGTGGTTTTATCTTTATATCCCCAGTGCTATGATTTGAATGTTTGTGTTTCCTCAAAATTCATATGCTGAAAACTTAACCCCCAAGGTGATGGTATGAGGAGGTGGGGCCTTTGGGAGGTGATTAGGTTTAGACGAGGTCATGAGGATTGGGCTGTTATGATGGGATTGGTGCCCTTATAAAAACAGCCACAGAGAGACCTTTGCCCCTTCCACCACGTGAGGACACAGTGAGAAGGCACCGTCTAGGAGCCGGGAAGTAGGCTCTTACCAGACACTGAATCTGTTGGCATCTTCATCTTAGACATCCAGCCTCCAGAACTGGGAGAAATAAATTTCTGTTGTGTATAAGCCACCTCGTCTGTGGTATTTTGTTATAGCAGCCTGAATGGATTAAAACACCCAGAGTCTAGCACATTGCCTGTTTGGCCTGGAAGGTACTTACTTACTGAATGAGTGAGTATGGTGAACATTACTGGTGCTCACCAATACCCAGCTCTCCTCTCCTTCTTTGGGTGGGGGCACATGACTAATGACTAGCTTTGGCCAATGAAAGTGAGCACAAGTGAGGTGTGTTACTTCCAGGCTGAGTCAGTGGAAGCCTCCATGTGACACTTCAGCCTCTGTCCTTCCCTGCCATGTTAAATGTAGAGGCCTTCTCTCAAGACGGACTGAAGCAGCCTGGATTGTGTGTCACTGCCTGGAGAACAGGCACCCTGGATTGTTACCCACACCTACCTGCTTATATAACCAAGAAACAAACAGGAAATTTGGGGAATGCTTGTCACTGTAGCATAGCCTATCTGAGTCTATCCAATGCAATGAGTTAATGGAACTGCCCAATCTTTAAGGTCCAAATCAAAACTATGTTATAGGTAGAAGAATCAGCCACACAACATACCTAACTAGTGGTCTTTGGCATGCCCAGGTGGGTGGGTAGTTCCCTCTGCTTCCATGTTTTGCCCAGTATCTAATACTGTATAGCCTCTCTGCTTTGGTTTCCTCATCTGTAAAATCAGGAAAATAATAGTACCTACTTGAGACAACTGTTGAGAGATTATATGATTTAATGCATATAAAGCATTTTAAACAGTGCCTGACATGTGGTTTTGTTGTTGTTGTTGTTGTTTGTTTGTTTGTTTTTTTGAGGTGGAGTTTTTGCCCTTGTTGCCCAGACTGAAGTGCAATGGCTCACTGCAACCTCTGCCTCCCAGGTTCAAGTGATTCTCCTGCCTTAGCATCCTGAGTAGCTGGGATTACAGGCGCCTGCCACCAAGCCCGGCTAATTTTGTATTTTTAGTAGAGACAGGGTTTCACCATGTTAGCCAGCCTGGTCTCGAACTCCTGACCTCAGGTGATCTGCCCACCTCGGCCTCCCAAAGTGCTGGGATTACAGGCATCAGCCACCATGCCCGGCCATGGTAAGTCTTAATATATGTTTGTTATCGTCATCACCACCATCATCACCACTCCCATCACCACTCCCATCACCACTCTCATCACCACCACCACCACCACCATCAACATCACCATCACCACCCCCATCACCACCACCATCACCACCACCATCACCACCACCATCATCACCACCAACATCACCACCATCACCACCACCACCATCACCACCACCATCATCACCACCAACATCACCACCATCACCACCACCACCATCACCACCACCATCATCACCATCATCATCATCACCATCATCACCACCATCATTATCACCATCATCACCACCATCATTATCACCATCATCATCACCATTGTTATCAGGAGGAGGAGCAGGAGAAGGAAGAAATGTTACTCGCACTTCCAGTGTGCAAAGGAGAGAATAAATTTGATCAAATTCAGTAAAGATAAATGCTAGTAATAGCAATCTCACCTTGTCAACTTTAACAAATGAAGCCAATAGAAATTAATTTTAAGGCTAGGCTTGGGGGTTCACGCCCGTAATCCCAGCATTTTGGGAGGCCAAGGTGGAAGGATTGCTTCATCCCAAAAGTTTGAGGCCAACCTGGGCAACATAACAAGACCCTGTCTCTACAAAAAAAAAAAAAAGTCAGGTGTGGTGGCCTGTGCCTGTAGTCTCAGCTACTTGGGAGGCTGAGGTGGGAGGATAACTTCCCAGGAGGTCAAGGCTGCAGCAAGCTGTTATCGTGCCACTGCACTCCAAAGCAAGATCTTGTCTCAAAAAGAGAAAGAAAGAAAAGAAAAGAAAAGAAATTCATTTAAAACGTCTTACACATTGTCATGTTTGTTTCTTCCTCTGAGACCATCAAAGTTTCTCGTCCTCTTCCTCCTCCTCCAACTACTTAAGAGACTTATGACTAATTAGAAATCTTTCTTGGAAAAGTAAGAGAAGCTGGGAAGTGAGGAAGATAGCCTGTAATGAGACTTTATAAATAAATTTCTACATAATCAATATAGTTCAATGATTTCCCAGAGACACTGGCTTCTCTGCCGTGCTATCAGTCACAGTTTCAGCCAGTGAAAGCAAGGAATGTGTTAGAAGCCCAGGTGGCAACTTTAGGACTCTCAGCTGCTTTGATGTAGTTGCTCACTGAAGCTGGACTGTCCATTTAAGAAATCATTCATTCATTCACCACATATTTGTTGAGCACTGCTGAGGTCCAGGCACTGTTCTGGGCAGCTCTGGGGTGGGACTGGCGGGTGTTAGGACACTCCCCACCCCCTTCTGATGATTGGTTCGGGAACAGACATGTGACCCATGCAGCTGAGGAACTGTTTGCTGGAGGTCCTGAGAAAGTTCCTTTCTTTTCCATAGGGCAAGAAAGAAAATGAAAATTATTTATGCAGTAGGTGTATAAAAGTGCCATATGCAAAAAATTTTCATCACAGCACGGCCTGCAACAGTGAATCACTGGAAGAAATCATAGAGTTTCGTTAAGCAAGCTGTGGTATCTCAATAAAAAGCAATGCCATGCTGTTATTTAAAATAACGCAATGACTATAAAACATGAAGAAATGTTTACATAAAGATACCAAGAGAAAAAATTATACACAAAACTATATAGATATGCTGTGAGGAATTAAAATGAGAAGGTCATAATTAACAAATGGAAGTAAGGTCTTTGTAAGACTGCTGGGATTATGAGTATTTAAAAACATCCTTTGAATTATTTTACAGTAGTCTCTATATTTTATTTCTTCTAAAGAACCCTCACAGTAATTTCTAAACAGGTGAATCAGTTGGTTGCCATTTCCTAGGGCCTCCTCAGTGAGCACATTACTCCGATTTTCCTGGAAGTCACTCTACAGTCGTGAGGGTTCCAGCCTTCTGAGGAAGCCAACGCTGAGTGTGGCAGAGAGGAGGGACGGAAAGGGACAAGCTCCCTCAGGATCTCAGCGAGCTGCTTGACCACGCTGCTGGACTCTTCCTGGGTAGCTGGTAAACTGCCAAATTATTTCATCTGGCTGGGGTTGGACTTGTGATTGAGGCAGACAGCATTGTAACCTAAACCCTCCCCATAGCTGCGTTCACTTCTTTCATCACATGTTAACACCCCTACAAAATCAATGTATTACCTTGCAAAAGTTGTTGAAAAAGAGTCACTTTTGGAGAAGGTGTTCTGTGGAAGCAACCATTCCTTATGCTCTTGTCACTAAGCTCTCCAGGGCACTGTACTGCTGCCAGATTTGAGAACCACTGCTCAGGTGCAACTCTATTTCAGAGTGTGCCCAGGAATCACAGGCAAGGCAGCCCAGCGCAGATAAAGAGAAGTTGATTGAAGGGAATCAACATCATGTGTATTTCTTATTCCTACAGATGCATAATCAAATATATAAGTAAAAATTGACATTTCCTTTGAGAACTACTTGGACAGTGACCTGAACATCTCAAGAAAAACCTTGGTGGAATTGCATGAACCTGATTTGGGTCAAAATTAAGCACCACGCTGAAAATCATGCCTTTGTGAAATGACAAATTGAAACTGTTCAGAAATTGCATTTGAACTAGTTGAGATCCTGATACAGGTTAGTGGTTCTTTACCTTACCATTTGATGAAGGGGTGACATTGATGATTCAACCATTTTAGCAAGCTTTATTTGCTCTATTTGTAATGAACATGTAATAATAGTAACATTTCATTGGTTCTAAGCTGCAATTCTACGGCCCCCCACCCCCTAACCCACATACATTTTTAGCAGCTGTGTAATTGGGATGGGTCTTAAGATCAGTGTCTTACAGTCATTGACACAAGGTCATAACATGGTTGTCATTGCCGACACCTTCTGGTGAGATCCAGAAAGACCCGGGAACAAAATTTGCAGAATGAGTGAGTGTCAGCAGCCTGGGAGAAACCTCTGAGACCTCACCGTAGCATCTTTGTAAGAACTGCTTCCTCATCAACGCTCTTGATGGCAAAGGGTGACTTTGTGTTGAAAGATACACACAATGACAAGATTGAGCTGAAAATCACAAACAAGATTTAGACTCTCTGAAAAAGTTTGGGAATAACTTAACCAACCTTTTTCACTTGTTTTCCTATTTTGAGTGCCCAAGGGTGACACATGAGATGTCTAAATAAGTCTAAAAAATTACTTTCAATAAGTCTTTTTTAAAAATTATTATACTTTAAGTTTTAGGGTACATGTGCACAATGTGCAGGTTTGTTACATATGTATACATGTGCCATGTTGGTGTGCTGCACCCATTAACTTGTCATTTACATTAGGTATATCTCCTAATGCTATCCCTCCCCCCTACCCCCACCCCACAACAGGCCCCAGTGTGTGATGTTCCCCCTCCCGTGTCCATGTGTTCTCATTGTTCAATTCCCACCTATGAGTGAGAACATGCAGTGTTTGGTTTTTTGTCCTTGCGATAGTTTGCTGAGAATGATGGTTTCCAGCTTCATCCATGTCCCTACAAAGGACATGAACTCATCATTTTTTATGACTCCATAGTATTCCATGGTGTATATGTGCCACATTTTCTTAATCCAGTCTATCATTGTTGGACATTTGGGTTGGTTCCAAGTCTTTGCTATTGCAAATAGTGCTGTAATAAACATACGTGTGCATGTGTCTTTATAGCAGCATGTTTTATAATCCTTTGGGTATATACCCAGTAATGGGATGGCTGGGTCAAGTGGTATTTCTAGTTCTAGATCCCTGAGGAATCACCACACTGACCTCCACAATGGTTGAACTAGTTTACAGTCCCACCAACAGTGTAAAAGTGTTCCTATTTCTCCACATCCTCTCCAGCACCTGTTGTTTCCTGACTTTTTAATGATCGCCATTCTAACTGGTGTGAGATGGTATCTCATTGTGGTTTTGATTTGCATTTCTCTGATGGCCAGTGATGATGAGCATTTTTTCATGTCTTTTGGCTGCATAAATGTCTTCTTTTGAGAAGTGTCTGTTCATATCCTTCGCCCACTTGTTGATGGGGTTGTTTGTTTTTTTCTTGTAAATTTGTTGGAGTTCATTGTAGATTCTGGCTATTAGCCCTTTGTCAGATGAGTAGATTGCAAAAATTCTCTCCCATTCTGTAGGTTGCCTGTTCACACTGATGGTAGTTTCTTTTGCTGTGCAGAAGCTCTTTAGTTTCATTAGATTCCATTTGTCAATTTTGGCTTTTGTTGCCATTGCTTTTGGTGTTTTAGACATGAAGTCCTTGCTCAAGCCTATGTCCTGAATGGTATTGCCTAGGTTTTCTTCTAGGGTTTTTATGGTTTTAGATCTAACATTTAAGTCTTTAATCCATCTTGAATTAATTTTTATATAAGGTGTAAGGAAGGGGTCCAGTTTTAGCTTTCTACATATGGCTAGCCAGTTTTCCCAGAACCATTTATTAAATAGGGAATCCTTTCCCCGTTTCTTGTTTTTATCAGGTTTGTCAAAGATCAGATAGTTGTAGATATGCGGCATTATTTCTGAGGGCTCTGTTCTTTTCCATTGGTCTATATCTCTGTTTTGGTACCAGCACCATGCTGTTTTGGTTACTGTAGCCTTGTAGTATAGTTTGAAGTCAGGTAGCATGATGCCTCCAGCTTAGTTCTTTTGGCTTAGGATTGACTTGGCAATGCGAGCTCTTTTTTGGTTCCATATGAACTTTAAAGTATTTTTTTCCAATTCTGTGAAGAAAGTCATTGGTAGCTTGATGGGGATGGCATTGAATCTATAAATTACCTTGGGCAGTATGGCCATTTTCACGATATTGATTCTTCCTACCCATGAGCATGGAATGTTCTTCCATTTGTTTGTATCCTCTTTTATTTCATTGAGCAGTAGTTTGTAGTTCTCCTTGAAGAGGTCCTTCACGTCCCTTGTAAGTTGGATTCCTAGGTATTTTATTCTCTTTGAAGCAGTTGTGAATGGGAGTTCACTCATGATTTGGCTCTCTGTTTGTCTGTTTTTGGTGTATAAGAATGCTTGTGATTTTTGCACTTGATTTTGTATCCTGAGACTTTGCTGAAGTTCCTATCAGCTTAAGGAGATTTTGGGCTGAGACGATGGGGTTTTCTAGATATATAATCATGTCATCTGCAAACAGGGACAATTTGACTTCCTCTTTTCCTAATTGAATACCCTCTATTTCCTTCTCCTGCCTGATTGCCCTGGCCAGAACTTCCAACACTATGTTGAATAGGAGTGGTGAGAGAGGGCATCCCTGTCTTGTGCCAGTTTTCAAAGGGAATGCTTCCAGTTTTTGCCCATTCAGTATGATATTGGCTGTGGGTTTGTCATAGATAGCTCCTATTATTTTGAGATACGTCCCATCAATACCCAATTTATTGAGAGTTTTTAGCATGAGGCGTTGTTGAATTTTGTCAAAGGCCTTTTCTGCATCTATTGAGATAATCATGTGGTTTTTGTCTTTGGTTCTGTTTATATGCTGGATTATGTTTATTGATTTGTGTATGTTGAACCAGCCTTGCATCCCAGAGATGAAGCCCACTTGATCATGGTGGATAAGCTTTTTGATGTGCTGCTGGATTTGGTTTGCCAGTATTTTATTGAGGATTTTTGCATCGATGTTCATCAGGGATATTGGTCTAAAATTCTCTTTTTTTTGTTGTGTCTCTGCCAGGCTTTGGTATCAGGATGATGCTGGCCTCATAAAATGAGTTAGGGAGGATTCCCTCTTTTTCTATTGATTGGAATAGTTTCAGAAGGAATGGTACCAGCTCCTCCTTATACCTCTGCTAGAATTCGGCTGTGAATCCATCTGGTCCTGGACATTTTGGTTGGTAAGCTATTAATTATTGCCTCAATTTCAGAGCCTGTTATTTGTCTATTCAGAGATTCAACTTCTTCCTGGTTTAGTCTTGGGAGGGTGTATGTGTCGAGGAATTTATCCATTTCTTCTAGATTTTCTAGTTTATTTCCGTAGAGGTGTTTATAGTATTCTCTGATGGTAGTTTGTATTTCTGTGGGATCGGTGGTGATATCCCCTTTATCATTTTTTATTGCGTCTATTTGATTCTTCTCTCTTTTCTTCTTTATTAGTCTTGCTAGCAGTCTATCAATTTTGTTGATCTTTTCAAAAAACCAGCTCCTGGATCCATTGATTTTTTGAATGGTTTTTTGTGTCTCTATCTCTTCCAGTTCTGCGCTGATCTTAGTTATTTCTTGCCTTCTGCTAGCTTTTGAATGTGTTTGCTCTTGCTTCTCTAGTTCTTTTAATTGTCATGTTAGGATGTCAATTTTAGATCTTTCCTGCTTTCTCTTGTGGGCATTTAGTGCTATAAATTTCCCTCTACACACTGCTTTGAATGTGTCCCAGAGATTCTGGTATGTCGTGTCTTTGTTCTCTTTGGTTTCAAAGAACATCTTTATTTCTGCCTTCATTTTGTTATTTACCCAGTAGTCATTGAGGAGCAGATTGTTCAGTTTCCATGTAGTTGAGCAGTTTTGAGTGAGTTTCTTAATCCTGTGTTCTAGTTTGATTGCACTGTGGTCTGAGAGACAGTTTGTTATAATTTCTATTCTTTTACATTTGCTGAGGAGTGCTTTACTTCCAAATATGTGGTCAATTTTGGAATAGGTGTGGTGTGTGCTGAAAAGAATGTATATTCTGTTGATTTGGGGTGGAGAGTTCTGTAGATGTCTATTAGGTCTGCTTGGTGCAGAGCTGAGTTCAGTTCCTGGGTATCCTTGTTAACTTTCTGTCTCGTTGATCTGTCTAATGTTGACAGTGGGGTGTTAAAATCTCCCATTATTATTGTGTGGGGGTCTAAGACTCTTTGTAGTAGGTCTCTAAGGACTTGCTTTATGAATCTGGGTGCTCCTGTATTGGGTGCATATATATTTAGGATAGTTAGCTCTTCTTGCTGAATTGATCCCTTTACCATTATGTAATGGCCTTCTTTGTCTCTTTTGATCTTTGTTGGTTTAAAGTCTGTTTTAGCAGAGACTAGGATTGCAACCCTTGCTTTTTTTGTTTTCCATTTCCTTGGTAGATCTTCCTCCATACCTTTATTTTGAGCCTATGTGTGTCTCTGCACTTGAGATGGGTTTCCTGAATACAGCACACTGATGGGTCTTGACTCTTTATCCAGTTTGCCAGTCTGTGTCTTTTAATTGGAGCATTTAGCCCATTTACATTTAAGGTTAATATTGTTATGTGTGAATTTGATCCTGTCATTATGATGTTAGCTGGTTATTTTGCTCGTTAATTGATGCAGTTTCTTCCTAGCCTTGATGGTCTTTACAATTTGGCATGTTTTTGCAGTGGGTGGTGCCAGTTGTTCCTTTCCATGTTTAGTGCTTCCTTCAGGAGCTCTTTCAGGGCAGGCCTGGTGGTGACAAAATCTCTCAGCATTTGCTTGTCTGTAAAGGATTTTATTTCTCCTTCACTTATGAAGCTTAGTTTGGCTGGATATGAAATTCTGGGTTGAAAACTCTTTTCTTTAAGAATGTTGAATATTGGCCTCCACTCTCTTCTGGCTTGTAGAGTTTCTGCCAGGAGATCAGCTGTTAGTCTGATGGGCTTCCCTTTGTGGGTAACCTGACCTTTCTCTCTGGCTTCCCTTAACATTTTTTCCTTCATTTCAACTTTGGTGAATCTGACAATTATGTGTCTTGGAGTTGCTCTTCTCGAGGAGTATCTTTGTGGCATTCTCTGTATTTCCTGAATCTGAATGTTGGCCTGCCTTGCTAGATTGGGGAAGTCTCCTGGATAATATCCTGCAGAGTGTTTTCCAACTTGGTTCCATTCTCCCCATCACTTTCAGGTACACCAATCAGATGTAGATTTGGTCTTTTCACATAGTCCCATATTTCTTGGAGGCTTTGTTCATTTCTTTTTATTCGTTTTCCTCTAAACTTCTCTTCTTGCTTCATTTCATTCATTTGATCTTCCATCACTGATACCCTTTCTTCCAGTTGATCGAATCAGCTACTGAGGCTTGTGCATTCATCACGTAGTTCTCGTGCCATGGTTTTCAGCTCCTTCAGGTCCTTTAAGGACTTCTCTGCATTGGTTATTCTAGTTAGCCATTTGTCTAATTTTTTTTCAAGGTTTTTAACTTCTTTGCCATGGGTTTGAACTTCCTCCTTTAGCTCGGAGTAGTTTGATCGTCTGAAGCCTTCTTCTCTCAACTCGCCAAAGTCATTCTCCGTCCAGCTTTGTTCCGTTGCTGGTGAGGAGCTGCGTTCCTTTGGAGGAGGAGAGGTGCTCTGATTTTTAGTTTCCAGTTTTTCTGCTCTGTTTTTGCCCCATCTTTGTGGTTTTATCTACCTTTGGTCTTTGATGATGGTGACATACAGATGGGGTTTTGGTGTGAATGTCCTTTCTGTTTGTTAGTTTTCCTTCTAACAGTCAGGACTCTTAGCTGCAGGTCTGTTGGAGTTTGCTGGAGGTCCACTCCAGACCTTGTTTGCCTGGGTATCAGCAGCAGAGGCTGCAGAACAGCGGATATTGGTGAACAGCAAATGTTGCTGCCTGATCGTTCCTCTGGAAGTTTTGTCTCAGAGGAGTACCCAGCCGTGTGAGGTGTCAGTCTGCCCCTACTGGGGGTGCCTCCCAGTTAGGCTACTCGGGGGTCAGGGACCCACTTGAGGAGGCAGTCTGTCCATTCTCAGATCTCCAGCTGCATGCTGGGAGAGCCACTACTGTCTTCCAAGCTGTCAGACAGGGACATTTAAGTCTGCAGAGGTTTCTCCTGCCTTTTGTTTGGCTAAGCCCTGCCCCCAGAGGTGGAGTCTACAGAGGCAGGCAGGCCTCCTTGAGCTGCGGTGGGCTCCACCCAGTTCGAGCTTCCCAGCCGCTTTGTTTACCTACTCAAGCCTCGGCAATAGCGGGCGCCCCTGCCCCAGCCTCGCTGCTGCCTTGCAGTTTGATCTCAGACTGCTGTGCTAGCAGGGAGCGAGGCTCCGTGGGTGCAGGACCCTCCAAGCCATGCACGGGATATAATCTCCTGGTGTGCCATTTGCTAAGACCATTGGAATAGCGCAGTATTAGGGTGGGAGTGACCTGGTTTTCCAGGTGCCGTCTATCACCCCTTTCTTTGACTAGGAAAGGGAATTCCCTGACTCCTTGCACTTCCCAGCTGAGGGGATGCCTCGCCCTGCTTTGTCTCATGCTGGGTGCACTGCACCCACTGTCCTGCACCCACTTTCCGACACTCCCCATTGAGATGAACCCGGTACCTCAGTTGGAAATGCAGAAATCACCCGTCTTCTGTGTCGCTCACACTGGGAGCTGTAGACTGGAGCTGTTCCTATTCAGCCATCTTGGCTCCACCCCCTCAATAAGTCTTAAAAATTTTAAGAGATCTAAGAAAGTATTATGTCATAATTTAATTAGTAGCATCTTCAGTTTGCTTCCTCAGTGATATATAAAATAATGGTGCATGTTATAATTAACAACATATTACATACAATGAAATACAGTAACAGTTCACACATATAGAACTTCTAATCTGCCATGGGTCAGTGCTCCATTCATGTTAACTCATTCAAGAGCCATTTTATAGATAAGGAAACTGAGGCACTTAGAAGATACAACCACACAGCCAGAGATTGGTAGAGCTAGATGGGATTCCAACCCAGGCAGTCAGCCCCAGGGTCTGTATGATAGCATCTCACCGAGAGAGGTGCTACTTTGCAATGTGTCAGATAATAACTGGTGAATTGTTGACCAGATTTGTATTTTAACAAGCATAACACTGATTAAGAAAAAAAAAAGTGCAAATATGTTGTGAAAACGAGGCCAATTGTGTGATTGGTAAAATAGCAGCAGAAGAAACTTGCATCAACGCTATTTATCACCCAGAACATTCCAGAAGGTGCTGCTTCATTTATGTATGGCCTCTCACACCAGAGTGTTTCTCGTTGTGTTCCATGGAGTGTTGAAAAGAGTAGAAATAAAAGTAGTTTGGGTACTTTTCTCATAACTTATATTGAAATGGGGAGTGACTTTGATGACTTCTACACAGATGTTTGCAGACTTTGTCAAGGGAAGAAGCAATCTCAGTTGTCAAGGACTGAATTCAGGCCTGAGTTATTATTGTTTGCCAAGTTTTAAGTAGACATTAGGACAAAGGGTAAACCTGTGAATTTAGTGTTTGACCTAATAGGAAAGCCTAGCCCTCAATACTGTATTTAGCAGATTTTTTAAAAAGGCTGAATTAGTTCAAATTTTATTTTATTTTATTGCTTTTATTGTATTTTACAAGACTGATAGGATGACAATGAAATTTGAGATATCAATGGCTATAATTGATTATGGAGACCGAGTCTTTGGAGGCTTAATTCATTTTCAGGTGACAAAAGTTACAGCCTTGGTGATAAAATAGAACACAAAAAAAATCAGTCATCTTTGTTCATGGAAATAACTTTCATCTTAGTTCATGGAAATATCTTTTGAAAACTGTTTTCTAAGGAGGGGAAGAGAGAGAGAGACAGAAAAAAAGAGAAAAAGAGCAACTGGGATCAGAGACTGCTAAATTCCACCATCTGATACCAGCTTCTTGCTGTCTAAGAGGATGTTTATGGAATTAATATGGTTTGGCTGTATCCCCACCCAAATCCATCTTATCTTGAATTGTAGCTCCCATAATCTCTATATGTTGTGGGAGGGACCCAGTGGGAGGTAATTGAATCATGGTGGCAGGTCTTTCCCATGCTATTCTCGTGATAGTGAATACATATCACGTGATCTGATGATTTTATAAAGGGGAGTTCCCCTCCACACTCTCTCTTGCCTGCCACCATATAAAACGTGCCTTTACTCCTCCTTCACCTTACACCATGATTGTGAGGCCTCCCTAGGAACGTGGAACTGAGTCCATTAAACCTCTTTTTCTTTATAAATAAGCCAGTCTTGGATATGTCTTTATTAGCAGTGTGAGAATGGTCTAATACAGAATGTCCATGGATAGGAGCCTCAAAGAGGTGCGTGGTACTTCCTCCCTGACAGCACTTTCTCCCCTGAGACTTCCTTGCTGTCTGCCATCTGCTTTCTGCACCCAAATGTTTATGAGCATCTGAATTTTCCAGCTATCATGAAAAGAAATTGCCCTGAATCTGCTTGCAGTATGCACTCACTTCAATTCAGTACAAATTTTCCAGAATTTCTTGGTACTTTAGCATTGCATTCATTGACTGAAAAAAAAAAGGTAGAATTTTTTGAAAAAATGTGTAAGTAATTTAAAGCATTATTGTTGCATTAAATTCAATGCAGCTGCATTACTGGGGAATATCTGAAATCCAGGTGAATCTTAAAGTGAAAACTAAGATGAGCAGATACATTTCTAACCTCCTGGTCAGCTCAGTCTAGACCTCCAAGCCCCCAGAATTCAGTGATCATTTTTGCTGCCCCAAACGATACTGGTGTGGAAAAGTTTGAGGGGCTCTAGGTTACAAAGAGTCCCTTGAGCCTCTTGGCCATTGGTCATTAAGCAGAAAAATAGAGCCGGTTCCTTCTGTCCTTGGCTGCCTCCCATTGCTATTTACCCATGACCATGGTCTGCCCATTGGCAGGCAGGGTGTTTTGGAGTTAAGGGCTTCCTTGGCAGAGTGTCCCCTGTAGTTTTAGACCAGGATGTCCATGGAGTGTGGTTTTCAAGGCTAAGTCAGAGGCCACCCCAGAATTTTGAGTCTGAAATGGAGCCTGTTCCTTTGGCCAATCTCACCTGGTTTTGGTATAGGAGGGGTTAGGAATGGGTAGTAGGTGGCTAGAGCTGTGATGGTCTCCATTTAGGAGCCTAGTGAAATCAACAGAGTCTATACTTATGTGTGTATAGATGATGGAATCTTTGACATTCTTTGAATAAGGTGTTCCCTTAGGTTTTTTTTTTTTAAAAAAGAGAACATATTTCCATGTATTTTAACATTTATTCATTCCACAATATTTGTTTTGTGTGTGCTGCACTAGGCCTGGGGAATACAGCAGCAAACAAAACAGGTAAAAACCACTGCCCTCACAGAGCTTACATGCTAAGGTGGAGAGAGAGCAAATTTGAAAGACGATTAAATATCTGGAATGTCTGATGGTGATTGCTGCTATAAAGAAAAACGAGGGAAGAGGAGTGGGAATATGTGTGTCTGTGGGTGAGTTACAATTTTAAGTAAGATGGTTAAATGCCACTGAACAGGTGACATTTGAGCAAACCATCAGCAAACTGATGCTGAGTCAGTTGCTTTGAAGGTGCAGCCTGCTGGACTGCCTGAAGGATTGGATAGAGGATATGAGAGAAGGTGAGAAATTGAGGATGACTCCAATGCGTGGTAGGCAGTTTATGACACAGCTCACAGTGACCCCCACCTCCTGGTATTCATGCTCTTGTATAACTTATTTCTTCTTGAGTCTGTGATGGACCTAGTGACTTTTTTTTTTTTGAGACAGAGTCTCACTCTGTTGCCCAGGCTGGAGTGCAGTGGCGTAATCTTGGCCCACTGCAATCTCCACCCTCCAAGTTCAAGCAATTCTTCTGCCTCAGCCTCCCGAGTAGCTGGGATTACAGGCGTGCGCCACCAAACCTGGCTAATTTTTTGTATTTTTAGTAGAGACAGGGTTTCACCATCTTGGCCAGGCTGGTCTTGAACTCCTGACCTCATGATCCACCCACCTCGGCCTCCCAAAGTGCTGGGATTACAGGCGTGAGCCACTGCACCCTGTCCGCCTTTTTTTTTTTTTTTTTTTAATCATGAATAGATTACGGCAAAGTTGATGGGATCTCATTTCTGTGGATATATCACCAAGATTGTGACTTCTGTCTTGCTGGCAGATTCTCTCCATTGCTTTCTTGGCTTTAACACTTCAGTGAAGCAATCTGCCTTGTTGAGAGGCCCACATGGCAAGGAACTGAGGGCAGCCCCTGACCAACAGCCAGCCAGGAACTGAAGATGTCAGTCCAACTACCCCTGATGAACTGAATCTTGAACCACGTGAGCTTGGAGTGCATCCTTCCCAGTTGTGCCATGAGATGAGAGCACGGCACCAGTCAACAGTGTGACTGTTCTTTGAGAAAGACACCAAAGCAGAGGGGACAGCTAAGCCATATCCAGATTCTTCACCCACAAAACTGAGATAATACATGTGTGCTTTTTAAACTGTTAAATTTTGGGACAATTTGTTATGCCACAATATATAATTAATACACAAGGTTTTTGGCAACTGGAAGAATAAAATTAGTATTTATGATATCACAAGATGAGTGTAGGTAGAGGGTTTCTTTACAGGGAGATTTCAGGGTTTCTTTTTTTTTTTTTTGGTGATGGCGTCTCGCCCTGTTGCCCAGGCTGGAGTGAATTGGCGCAATCTCGGCTCACTGCAACCTCCACTTCCTGGGTTCAGGTGATTCTCCCACCTTAGCCTCCTGAGTAGCTGAGATTACAGGCACCTGCCATCATGCCTGGCTAATTTTTATAGAGACAGGGTTTCACCATGTTGGCCAGGCTGGTCTCGAACTCCTGACCTCAGATGATCCACCTGCCTCGGCCTCCCAAAGTGTTGGGATTACAGGCGTGAGCCTCTGCACCCAGCTGATTGCAAGTTTTGGATATGTACAATACACATAAGTATCTATTTTTGTGATAATACTTCTCACTAATTTTTCAAATGGTAGTTAGCTACCAATATGTAGAATCTAAATACTCTCCATGAGCCACCTTAAAACAAAGTTATTTAAGGCATCTTCAAAAATCAGATTCTAGGCCGGGTATGATGGCTCACACCTGTAATCCCAGCACTTGAGGCCGAGGCAGGTGGATGGCTTGAGCCCAGGAGTTCAAGACCAGCCTGAGCAACATAGAGAAACCCCATCTCTATTAAAAACACAAAAATTAGCTGTGTGTGGTGGTGTGTGCCTGTAGTCCTAGCTACTTGGGAGGCTAAGGTGGGAGGATCACTTGAGCCCAGGAAGTTGAGGCTGCAGCGAGCCGTGATCATGCCGCTGCACTCTAGTGTGGGTGATGGGAGTGAGACCCTGTCTAAAAAAAAAAAAAAAAATCAGATGTTATGATAATTTTAGTCATAATTATTTCTGGAATTGGAAAACATCAAATACAGTACCAACCCATGAATTCTGATGTCTCACTTTTAGAATTTCTTTATTCTTTTCTTTCAATTTGCACAAAAACCAGAATAAAATTTATCTTTGTATATCTGTGACGAAAAGATTATTTGCTGGAGCAACTGGACAGGACAAACCATTTAAGAGAATGTGCTTTTTAGCATTTAAGGACTTATATGTTAATGAAGTAATTCACTGTTAAAAGTTTGCCCAACTTCCTGAGGTTTTGAATGATGATAGCTTAAATGGAGATCAAAAGTAAGATATGGAACCAAGAGAAATGAAGGAGGTGAAATCAGCAGGCTGTGGTGATTGGCTAGAAGTTGGAGTAAGGAAGAGGGTAGTGTACAGATATTGTATGGTGCTCATCCTCTCTTGGCAGGAAAGGTGCTCATCCTTTATAAAACCAAAGGATTGTTGTGGAGAGCAGCTGCTAAGTCTCCACACAAAATCCAACCGTTATTAGTCTCAGCCATTCTGATCATTCCTTGGGAAGCCCCTGCCCACGACTTGTTTAGGAATGGGCATGTGACACAATCCTGGCAAAAGGCTATTAAGTAGAAACTTTCCTTTCTGTGTGTGTTGCCTGGAACCAGGCAGCCATCTTGGGACTACAGTGGAGTTCCATGAAGAGATCATGAAGAGATCAAGCCAAGGGCTGAGGGCGGTCAAGTGGGAAGACAGAGGGACTTGGGTCCTTAGATTGTGTGGTTGAACCACCACATTTGCCAATCCTGAAACCCCCACATGTGGGGACTTGTTTTTATAGGAAGTGGGACATTTTCTAGTGGTTTAAGTCATTTTGAGTTGGGTTTTCTGTTACTTGCAGCTAAATGCACTCTGAGACAGGGACATTCTAGAAGAAGCTCCAGTTTTCTGGCTTTATCAGTGGATCCATTTTCTATAACAGCACATTCAGAAGGAGAAGGCAACAGGCCTTGGGAAGTGGGGAGAAAGGATGACCTTGGTTCAGGACATGCTTAGCAGTGCTGGAGGGACACCAGGTGAGGACATCTGCTGAAGGTTTGAGGTGCAGATCTGGAGGTCAGGAGTGAGTTCACAGGAGATAGCACTGTGGCAATCCTTGAGGGGCACAGAGAGAGGGAGATTGAAACATAGGCTTTGGCTTGGATCCACCCTTACTTCTTAATACCTGTGTCACCTGGGGAAAGGCACTTCTTTTTTTTTTTTTTTTTTTTTTTATTGAGATAGAGTTTTGCTCTTGTTGCCTCTAGGCTGGAGTGCAATGGTGCGATCTCAGCTCACCGCAACCTCTGCCTCCCGGGTTCAAGCGATTCTCCTGCCTCAGCCTCCCGAGTAGCTGGGATTACAGGCATGCACCACCACACCCGGCTAATTTTGTATTTTTAGTCGAGACAGGGTTTCTCCATGTTAGTCAGGCTTGTCTCAAACTCCCAATCTCAGGTGATCCGCCCACCTCAGCCTCCCAAAGTACTGGGATTACATGCATGAGCCACTGTGCCCAGCCTTTTTAAATTTTTTTTTTTTAATTTTTTTTGTTGTTGTTTTTGCTGTTGTTGAGACAGAGTCTCACTCTGTCACCCAGGCTGGAGTGCAGTGGCGTGATCTCGGCTCACTGCAACCTCGGCCTGCTGGGCTCAAGTGATTCTCATGCCTCAGCCTCCTGAGTAGCTGGGATTACAGGCGCCCGCCACCATGCCAGGCTAATTTTTGTATTTTCAGTAGAGACGGGGTTTCACCATGTTGGCCAGGCTGTTCTCAAACTCCTGACCTCAGGTGATCCTCTCGCCTTGGCCTCCCAAAGTGCTGGGATTACAGGCATGAGTTACCACACTCAGCAGCACTTCGCTTTTTAAAGCCTTTATTTCCTCCCTTGTAAAATGGAAATTCTTGCCTTAGTGTTTCCAAAGTAGAAATTCTTATCTGTGTGTGGCAGAGACCATGCTAGATCTTCACCAAAACTTGTTTTTCTTTCCTCCAGGGCCCATGGACAAACCACACATGCCAGTGTCCCTGCTGTTAGGGAGGGGTCATATTGATGGACTCTGACCAATAGCATGTGATGACTTCTCTTCCTACACCTGTCAGCTGGGAGCTGAGAATCCAGGGGGAAGCTTCTAAGGCTCCAGGAGGATGAGCTTTTAGATGGAAGGAACCTGAGTCCCTGAGTGACTTGGTGGAGAACCTCCACCCCCTAATCAGCTACACTGGACGTGACACGAGTGAAAAATAAACACTGGGCATGTTGCTTTTATAGCAGCTAGCATTCCTTACCCAGGCCCATCTACCCAGCATTTCCCAGTGTCTGATACACAAGATGATTTAAGTATACCCAAACAGTTTAAAATGTTCACTTCTTACACATTTGTTTTATAGATATGCTTTCTTGATGTATTACATATTTGTTTTATAGGTATTTCTTTATTAACAAAGAACCATAGACTGGGTGGCTTAAGCAACATTTATTTCTCACAGTCCTGGAGGCTGGAAGTCCAAAATCAGGGTGCCAGCAGGGTCGGGTTCTGGTGAGGGCCCTCTTCCGGTTTGTAGACTGTCAACTTCCTGTTGCATCCTCACATGATGGAAAGATAGCTAGAGAGCTCTCTGGGGTCTCTTTTTTGAAAAAAAATTTGTTTATTTATTTATTTATTTATTTTTTATTTTACTTTAAGTTCTGGGATACATGTGCAGAACGTGCAGGTTTGTTGCATAGGAATACATGTGCCATGGTGGTTTGCTGCATCTATCAACCCATCATCTAGGTTTTAAGCCCTACATGCATTAGGTATGTGTCCTAATGCTCTCCCTCTCCTTGCCCCCCTCCCCCCAACAGGACCTGGTGTGTGATGTTCCCCTCCCTGTGCCCATGTGTTCTCATTGTTCAACTCCCACTTATGAGTGAGAACATGTGGTATTTGGTTTTCTGTTGCTGTGTTAGTTTGCTGAAAAGGATGGCTTCCAGCTTCATCCATGTCTCTGCAAAGGACATGAACTCATTCTTTTTTATGGTATGGTATAGTATTGGTATAGTATGGTATAATATGGTATAGTATTCCATTACGTATGTGTGTCTGGGGTTCGTTTTATAAGGACACCAATTCTATTCATGAGGGCTCCACCCTCCTGACCTAATCAACTCCTAAAGGCCCTACCTTCTAATACCATCCCATTGAGGGTTAGGGTTTTAACATATGAATTTGAGGGGTCACACACATTCAGACCACAACAAAGTATTAAATACACACACAAAAACCTCGTCAGCCTTATGATTTCAGAGATATTATCACTTAGGACAAGGATTGGTTTAATTATGCGAGTTGGTTAAAAAAAAATGTCAAGTAAATAACAAAAGGTGGCAGGTGGAAATGGCAAAAATTGTGACAGTGACACACAGGCTGGCTTACTCCATGTGGTTATTGTGAGGCTCAAATGACATCGTGTATGTGAAGTCCCTCTCGTGAGCTGGCCTAGGGGGCCGAGGCAGGTGGATCGATTGAGCCCAGGAGTTTGAGACAAGCCTTGGCAACGTGGCAACACCCCATCTCTACAAAAAGTACAAAAAATTAGCCAGGCATGGTGATGTGCATCTGTAGTCCCAGCTACCCAGGAGGCTGAGGTGGGAGGACTGCTCGAGCCCGGAAGGTGGAGGCTGCAGTGATCTGTGATTGTGCCACTGCACTCCAGCCTGGATGATAGAGTAAGACCTTGTCTCTACAGCAACAACAAAAGTCCCTCTCCTGGTCCGGCGCATAGTATGTGACAAATAGTAGCTCTCATCTTGTAGTATGCAACCTGCATTACAGGATGGATTCCACCACCTCTGGTTTGCTGTTTACTTGCCTACTGCCCTTCATCTCTGAATCTCTAGTAGTAGCTCCATGCCCAGCACCTAATGCGGCCACATAGAGACTGAGTGTTAATTATTAAAGGGGCATAACATCCTTTCCAGAATCACAGATTTGAGTACACTGGGCTATGAGCCCTGTGCGGACAAGAACTACATGTGTCTGACTGAGTGCTGTATCCCCAGCATCCAACCCAGAACCCAGTGCTTGGTTGGTGCTCAAGAAATATTTGTTATGAATGAACATACTTATCTGAATTCCTCTCATAGACTCCTACACTGCCCAACCTGGCCTGAGCCTTGAGAACAATACTTCTTAGCTAAAGAAGAGGAAAGTAGTCTGGGCGTGGTGGGTCACACCTGTAATCCCAGCACTTTGGGAGGCCGAGGCGGGCGGATTACCTGAGGTCGGGAGTTCGAGACCAGCCTAACCAACATGGAGAAACCCCATCTCTACTAAAAATACAAAATTAGCAGGGCGTGGTGGCACATGCCTGTAATCCCAGCTACTTGGGAGGCTGAGGCAGGAAAATCACTCGAACTCAGGAGGCGGAGGTTGCAGTGAGCCGAGTTCGTGCCATTGCACTCCAGCCTGGGCAACAAGAGCGAAACTCCATCTCAAAAAAAAAAGAGGAAAGTAAAAGTATGAAGAAGCAAAGTGACTTCACAAAGTCACACAGGTATGGGAATGTGCAGTGGGGTTTTTGAAAGTCACATGGGACATGAAGCAGTTCTTTGCTGTGCAAGACTGTCCCAGGCATTGCCTGCCAATGCCCATGAAAGCCAATGGTGTCTCTAATCACTGTGATAATCAGAGATGCTCTGGAAGATCTCCAAAACACCTCATAGGGACAGTACCCCCCTGGGAACTGCAGATCCAGCCTGTCCTTCCAAATGGATGAAGAAACTAAGACCCATGGAGGAAGACAGGCTTCCTCAAATGATGAAGCCAGCATTTGGAACAAATTCCTGACACTGGATTAAGAATCTTTCTCTAGGGCCAGGCAGGTGGCTCATATCTATAATCCCAGCATCTTGGGAGGCTGAACTGAGAGGATTGCTTGAGCCTAGGAGTTCAAGACCGGCCTGGGCAATAGAGCAAGACCCTGTCTCTATAAAAAATTAAAAAATTAGCCAGACATGGTGGCTTATGCCTGTAGTCCCAGTCACTTGGGAGGCTGAGGTGGGAGGATGACTTGAGCCAAGGAGGTCACAATCAGGCCACTGGACTCCAGCCTAGGCGACAGAGTGAGACCTTGTCTCAAATTAAAAAAAAAAAAAAAAAGACTTTTTCTCCAATCATTGAGAGTAGGGCTTGTTCAGATCATAAAGGAAGCTCCTGGAGGGACAGGGGCTTGGGGCTCATCAGGACTCAGCACCGCAGGGTGGTACTAAGGCAACTCCCATGAGCTGATGAGGAGGGAAGCCCCTGGGATGCTCTGGCCTCTGCCCCTGTCCCTTCTCCCCTGCGGCTCAGCCCTGCCTGGGGAGGAGAGCAGCAAGGGGGTGGGAGGGTGTGGGCAGAGATAAATCTGCTCCCAGGCAAAAGCTGGCTCTGACTCCTAATAGAACTGAGATGAGTGCGTGTATTTTAAAGCAAATAAATGTTTCAAGACCTGAGAAGGGAGACGTTAATGGCTCCATTCGAATTCAGCAGAATTTATTTTCCATTAGGGTTGGGCTTTCTGAGAAGCTTGGTTCAATCAAGGTTAGACATGAAAACAGCACTGTGGCTGAGTGGACACCAAGTTCCCCTCCACCCACTGCACATTGCTTAATTAGAGCTCCTGACCTGCAGCCGCCCTTGGCTGGCCCACAGACAGATGCACTAGTCTTTTCTGCTCCTTTTGTTTTTTTCTTTTTTCTTTTTTTTTTTTTTGAGACAGAGTCTTGCTCTGTCGCCCAGGCTGGAGTGCAGTGGCGCGATCTCGGCTCACTGCAAACTCTGCCTCCCGGGTTCACGCCATTCTCCTGCTTCAGCCTCCCGTGTAGCTGGGACTACAGGCGCCTGCCACCACGCCCGGCTATTTTTTTGTATTTTTAGTAGAGACGGGGTTTCACCGTGTTATCCAGGATGGTCTTGGTCTCCTGACCTCGTGATCTGCCCACCTCGGCCTCCCAAAGTACTGGGATTACAGGCGTGAGCCACCGCGCCCGGCCACTCTTTTTGTTTTTTTCTATGTTGGATAAGATTATCTTTTCAAACTTATTTTCACAATCAGCACTGAGATGACCAACTAGCCAAGCTGCCCCGTGTGCCTGCCACCTCTCCATCCACGGGTGCCTGCCAGCCGGTAATGAGAAGTTTGCCTTGCCCTTTAGAACCATTATTTTAAACAATGAATGGTGTTTGCAGAAGTGAGATTGCGAATAGAGATTCATAATGAATAGCTTCAGCAATAATTACTTATTTTCTATATTTATCGAAAATGACTACATACAGTATTGCTGTTTTCTCTGAAGAGAAAAATGCAGTAATTATCATTGCTATTTATCTACTTTCCTATTTTAATAACTAGCAATTGCCATTTTTTAATTACTAGGGCAAAAAAAATGGTTGCCTCTTAGCTGAGATGGCTCTAGTGTCACGAAGAATGCACTTCCACACTAATATCAGTAACGTTGTGTGCAGAGAATAAATATAAGGTGTTTGGGTTTCTTGCCATTCAACCAGTTTGTTAGGCCTATGACAGAAGCAGCAACTTGGGGTTGAAATGGTTTGTCTTCAGAGCTGTAGGGGAACCACATCTCTTAACAAAGGTGATATACTCCAGTAGCATATGTTTATTTATGTCCAATGATGTACTGATAAATGTATAACAACCAGCTTTCCAGTGGGAGAAGGAGCTCTGACATGTAGCATTGGCCAATTACTGTGGTGTAAATACTCCCATCATGGCAGATTTTAAGATACCAACCCTACATCATGAAATACACATTTGGGACCAGAGGCATGCAATTGACTCTCTCATGCTGGAGTCAGCCAGCTCTAGCACATCACTGGATGTTAATTCTATGGTTTATTTATTTATTTATTTATTTATTTATTTATTTGAGACAGGGTCTGGCTCTGTTGCCCAGGCTGAAGTGCAGTGATCTTGGCTCACTGTAACCTCCACTTCCTGGGCTCAAGTGATCCTCCCATCTCAGCTTCCCAAGTAGCTGAGATTATAAGTGCACACCACCACACCAGGCTAATGTTTATATTTTTGTAGAGATAGGGTTTCGCTATGTTGCCCAGGCTGGTCTTGAACTCCTGAGCTCAAGCAATCTGCCCACCTCAGCCTCCCAAAGTGTTGGGATTACAGATGTGAGCCACAGTACCCAGAACATACACATATTTATTGAGGGCCTCTTGTGTGCCAGGCAGTGTCCCAATTGCTGATGTGACAGCAATGAATGAAACAGGTGGCCCCTGCTCTAATGAAATTTAGATTGAGTAGGAGAGACAAGACAACCACCAAAGGAACTGGTAAATACATAACACACTGTTGAGGAGTGGTGAGTGACAACTGGAGTGGAGTAGGAGGGCAGGCTGGGATGGGGTGAGGGTGGGAGCTCTTTTGCATATAGTGGACATGAATGTCCTCCCTAAAGGGTGTCATGAGCATAAATTTGAATGAGGTGAAGGAGAGAGTTTGTGAGGATTCCTGGGCAAAGAGCATTCTAGGGAGAAGGAAAAACCAACATCAATTCTATGAGGTGGGAGGCAGAAGGATGCCTGGGGGTTGCTTTTAATCTGTGTTTCTGAAGGTCTCAAGATCTGGGAAGTCTGGGGTATTTTCTAAGATGACACAGATATATTTCTTTTCTTGCTCTGCTCCAGTGAAGCATTCTTGCTCTAAATTTCAGCAGGGCTTGAGACCTGGGGGTGACCCATGACTCTCCCTCCCTCCATTTCCTGCAGGATATGATATTCTCACATTTCTTCTCATGTCCTTGCATACCTGCAGCTCATTTGATTTCCTTGTAGACACTGGCTCCTGACCTCCTCATTCCTCTTACATTGAAACTTATGCCCCTGCCTGGAATGGCAACCCGGCGGGGAAAGGGTTTGTTCACTCCTGACTTTCTGTCCCCTAGAACAGTGCCTGCCCCACAGTCAACACTTGGTAAATATTCATTGAATTCATTAACACAGGAGATGCAAGCATCTAATTATTTCATTAGGACTTCCAGTAAGGTCTTGCCTGAGCTAGGAGCCCACGCCTTCAATGCTGTATCCCCCTTCCTGACAGTTTTCTTTGCTGTTCTGCACTGACACCCTTGCCTGGAGGGAGACACTCATAAACACTGTGGAATGATTGACAGCATGGATATTGTTTTATTCTACATTACGTCTGTTTTTATCCTAAATTACTTTTATTCCTTCTTCATAGTATAGATAGGACATTCTATTGATTTTTTTTTAAATTGTGTGTGCAGGGAGGTAAAATTATCTGTAAATTTCATTTCCACATAGTGAAGGAAGCATGGAAATCTTTTGTTCTCTAAAGGGGCTGCCATATCTGAGAGGCATAAGAATGATAGGCTGGACAGAATGATTTTCATTAATGGACTGTTTCAACAGGCCCTAGGGGTCACCTTGAGCATTCCTGAAGCCACAAGAGAACTACCTGGGTAGTTGACTACCAGGGGAAGCGTTGGGGACATTGGGAAACTCAAGGAAGACTGCTGATGACGTCAATGAGACACATCCCAGACAATGGCAGGGCTTCATTTCTGGGCATGTCCGGTGCACACGGGCTGGAATCATGAGAGGGGCCTTTCAGCTCCAGTGCTTTTAGAACCTGTTCAACGATTCGGAGTGGGGGTTTGAAGTGAGTTTCTCACTTCATGCCACATTTGATCTTCAGTGCACAAAGAAAGTACAAAGCCAGAGAGGTGAGCCAAGAGGCAAAGGCCCTTTACACTGGGAGCTAAGTCTTGTTGGGTTTAAGCATGGATCAGTCTGCTCAGTGCTAATGATGACATCGGGAAGTGTATTGATATTGCAGGTGTTTTAAGCATGAAGATGAAACAGACGTTTCTTTTTATCTATTCATCAGTGACTAGAAAAGTCTCTCGGCTTGGGAGATTTTGTTGTTTTATTCTATTTTTTTTTTCCACACTGACTTCTTGTGTAAAGAAACTCATGGCAGTACCTAATCTTCAGAAATAAGTGACTGGCAGCTCAGTGTTGAGAAATTATACTAAGGACGGGCACTGTGGGACTATCACTGGCCCTGTCGGGGCCATTTGGCAGTCAGTCAAGGCTGGAATAGTGAGTCACCCTCGGGGTTAGAGATAAGGAAGCTAGCTAGGCTCAGGGAAGAATGGAGTTGCCTGGGACCAACCTTCTGGTAAGAGACAGCCCCAGGCTGGGACACAAGCTTCCTGACTGCTGTTATCTTCTTCGGGGAGTTGATAGAAGGCAGGAGCTGGATTGTGTTAGTGTTCTCCAGAGAGACAGAACCAACAGGGAGTGTGTGTGTGTGTGTGTGTGTGTGTAGAGAGAGACTTTAAGAAATTGGCTTTCACAATTGTGGAGGCTTGATGAGTCCAAAATCTGATGGGATAGGCCTGCTGGAGACTCCGTGAAAAGTTGCAGTTCAAGTCCAAGGTCAGCCGGCTGGAAGAATTCCTTCTTGCTCCGAAGGTTGGTCTTTGTTTTATTCCGGCCTTCAACTGATTGGATGAGGGCCACTCACATTATAGGTGGCAATCTGCTTTACTCAAAGTCCACCAATTTTAATGAGGGCCACTCACATTATAGGTGGCAATCTGCTTTACTCAAAGTCCACCAATTTTAATGTTAATCTCATAAAAAAAAATACCCACCTTCACAGAAACATTCAGAATGATTGACCAAATATTTGGGCACCATAGCCCAGCCATGTTGACACATAAAATCAATCCTCACACACACCTTAATTTTAAAATGTGTTTTAAATAATAGTAAATGCAATAGATATTCAGTATAGAAATTTTAAAATTGCAAACAAATATAAAAAAGAAAACTTTCCACTTCACCAGGGTGCATTGGGATATTGCCTTAAGAATTAATTCTAGGAATACTTACACTATAATATTTTCATACCTCGGAATGGTGTCATTTCACAGTAGTGTTTTGCAGCTTACTTTTTTCACTTAGCAAGACTCTGAATTTTTCCCCAGGTTAACAGATGTCATTCCACATCCTGATTTTTAATGCTGGCACAGCATCTGTCTGATGCCAGCTGTAGTGAATGGCTTTGCTCCCTGCTCGACATCCTTCCTCCTTTTTCTGCTAACAGCATCAGATTTTCTTTTAGGGATCTCCCCTGCCCCAACTCCCAGGCCATGTGGTTCAGGTGGGGCTAAATCCTACCTCCTGAGCCCTCTTTGGCCTAGGACCAAAGTCCTCAATATTGAGAAAGAGGGCCGGGCACAGTGGCTCACACCTGTAATCCCAGCACTTTGGGAGGCTGAGGCGGGTGGATCACCTGAGGTCAGGAGTTTGAGACCAGTCTGGTCAAAGTGGTGAAACCCCATCTCTACTAAAAACACAAAAATCAGCCTGGCTTGGTGGCGCATGCCTGTAATCCCAGCTACTCAGGAGGCTGAGGCACAAGTATCACTTGAACCTGAGAGGCGGAGGTTGTGGTGAGCCAAGATCACGCCACTGCACTCCAGCCTGGGAGACAGAGCGAGATTATCTCAAAAAAAAAAAAAAAAAAATTGAGAAAGAGGGTTCTTTTTTCTAGGTTGTTAGGCTGGTTCACTATAGGTCTGGAACTGCTGGAGGCCATTTTTGTCAATACGTGGACTTGGTCCTAAAGATGAAGCCAGAATGGAGGAAAGCAAATAAGAGAACTGGAGAGAAACAGATTCCTGATTACATATTATAGTTTGAACACCTGGATCCAGCCATGCCTGAAGCTATTCTCCTATACTTTTCCATTATGGGAGATAAGTTCTCCCTTTCTTTGCTTAAGCCAGTAGAGTTGGATTCTGTCACTTTACCTGCAAAGAGTTCAGAGTCTTATTTGAATATGGTATCACTCTACCTGACATATCCCAGTACATGACTGTATTATTTTTTGTTTTTGTTTTTTTCTTCCTGGCAATTTACCCACTATGAGCAAGATGTTACAAGGGGATTTGGAGATTATAAAAATGACTAAGAGGCCAGGCATAGTGGCTCATGCCTGTAATCCCAACAATTTGGGAGGCTGAGGCAGGAGGATTGTTTAAGCCCAGTAGTTTGAGACCAGCCTGGGCAACATAGTGAGACCCTGTCTCTGTAAAAAATAGAAAAACTAGCTGGCTGTGGAGGCATGCACTTGTAGTCCCAGCTACTTAGGAGGCTGAGGTGGGAGGATTGCTTGAGCCCACAAGGTCAAGGCTACAGTGAGCTGTGATCGTGCCACCATACTCTAGCCTGTGCCACAGAGTGAGACCCTGTCTCAAATAAAACAAAACAAACAAAAAATAAAAAACTAAATTAAGTAAAAATGACTAAGACATACTCTTGGACCTCAAATAGTTTGATTCAGTAACTAGGGCCAAGTACATTTTAGTCACCTAAAAGATTGTAAATTTCAACAGCTTATAAGGATCAAGACAGGCTTCCTAGAGGAATAAGCACTAGGCATTGACCTCAAAAAGAGGGAGAGATCATTTAAAATTCCTTTTCATGGCCTATAAGGCCCTATGTGGCCTTGTCCTGGCCACAGTTTTAATGTGCATATGTATTGCCTGGGATCTTACTAAAATGCAAATTCTGGGTGTGGTGGCTCACGCTTGTAATCCTAGCACTCTGGGAGGCTGAGGCGGGAGGATCACTTGAGGTCAGGAGTTCAAAACCAGCCTGGCCAACATGGTGAAACCCCGTCTCTACTAAAAATATAAAAAATTAGCGGGGCCTGGTGTCGGGTGCCTGCAATCCCAGCTACTTTGGGAGGCTGAGGCAGGAGAATTGCTTGAACCCCGGAAGCAGAGGTTGCAGTGAGCCGAGATGGCACCAGTGCATTCCAGCCTGGGCAATAGAGCAAGACTCTGTCTAAAAATAATAATAATAATAATAATAATGAAATAAAATAAAATAAAATAAAATGCAAATTCTGATTCAGTAGTCCCCTGGTGGTGCCAAATTTCTGCATTTCTAGCAAGTTCCAGGTGAGGTGGGTCTGTAGGCTGCACTATGAATGGGAGGATCTGGCCCTTCCTCGCTCCTCCTGCATCATCTCCCACCCCGACCCCTCTGCTCAGCCCCAGGGACTCCTTTCTGCTTTCGCAGCACCTGCAGCTCTGCACACCTGCTGGCCTCCATGCCTGGATTGCTCTTCCCTGAACCTTCTTACCTGGGGCTTCTCTTCCATCTCAGCTCAAATGCCAAGGCAGCAGCCAGGCCACTGGCGGCACCCATTTCACATGGGACTTCCCCAGCACTCATGCTTTTCAAGCCTTTTTCACATTATGGCAGAGGCAGAAACAGTACTCTATGTGGCTTGCTGGACTGAATGGATAAGCCAGAGGTGGTAGCAGAAACTTCCAGGGGCTCCCCATTTTGCACATCTGTAATCCACTCACGGCGCATGATCAGGAAGGTCAGCTGAACCTGTTTTACCGCTTTCATAGCAATTGCTGGGATCTGTGATGATGGCGTTGATTGACTTGTTCACTGCCTGCCTTTTCCAGTAAAGAATAAAGCCCTGTAACACACAACCCCGTTCCATTGCTCTCTCTTCAGTGGTGTCTGGCATGGCAGGCACTCAACAGACACTCCTCCTGAGAATTTCCAGCAAAAGGAATATCATGAGCAAAAGTGGGGAATGGAGTGAGTCACACAGATCAGCTGCAGCCTGAGCACAGCATGTGTGGGAGGTGATAGGCAGTGAGGAAGGCGGTGATGAAGACCCGATGCTTAATCTGGGAGGTGATGGGGAGCTATGACCAGATGTGATTGGGGCTACCGAGGCGTGTCCGTCTGGCTGGTGGGGACAGGGAGGGGGAGAAAGTAGGCCAGTCATATGGTTTGGCTGTGTCCCCACCCAAATCTCATCTTGAATAGTAGTTCCCATAATCCCACGTGTTGTGGGAGGGATTGGGTGTGAGGTAATTGAGCCATGGGGGCGGTTACCTCCATGCTGTTCTCGTGACACTGAGTGTGTTCTCGCAAGATCTGATGGTTTTATAGGGGGCTTTTCCCGCCTTCGCTCTGCCTTTCTCCTTGCTGTCACCATGTGAAGAAGGATATGTTTGCTTCCCCCTTCTGCCATGATTGTAAGTTTTCTGGGGTCTTCCCAGCCCTGTGAAACTATGAGTCAATTAAACCTCTTTCCTTTATAAATTACCCAGTCTGGGGTATGTCTTTATCAGCAGCATGAGAACAGGCTAATACAGCTGGAAACAGGGCGCCAGTAGCCACCAGACAGCTCTTCAGGCTCCTGAGGTGAAAGTGGGTGTGGCCGTGGAAAGGGAAGGACGGAATGCATGCGAAGGGTGGGGGCACTGGGAGCGAGGAGGATGGTGGGAGGCACGATTTGATGGTGGAGTGGGGAAGAGACCAGGGCTGTGGACTTAAATAGGGAGGTTTCAGACCAGAAACAGGAGGTGTTAGGGAGACGCAAGTTCTGAGGGGAAACTTGAGTGAAAACAGAAGAATTCTTCAGCTCACTGATTCTCATTTGGAGAACTGGTTGAGTTGTATCACCTGCAGTCTCAGATTTAAGAGAAGGGTCAGCTGGCGACACTGACCCCCCCATATGCAGAGGGGACCCGGGAGCCCAGCAGACCTCAGAGTTGCCCAGGTGAGCCCTTCCCAGCTGCACTTCACTGAGGCATCACCTACTGGCTCTGAACTTCAGTTTCTCAGATGTAAAATGGGGTGATAAGTGGGCCTTGCAGAACAGTTGTGCAGTAGAGAGAGCTTGTGCAGGTGGGTGACTCATAGCAGGACGCGGTGTGGGGTAGGTGTCCTGGATGTCATGTTGGGCTGCCCAGGCCCCTCCAGGACCAAATCACTTATTGTCCCAGTTGTTGGGCTTGTTGGTAGCTGATGGCTAATAGCTACATCCCCACACAGCCTTGCCTCACCCCAGGACATCTCCTTCCCTGGGGTCAGCCACTTTGGTTGGGCTAGGCCCTCTGCTGTGATTGCGCCATCATCCAGCCTCTCCCTCTTTCCAATCCTGTATCCTTGACTCCCCTTACAGGACAGGTTTTGTGTAGTCCCCAGTAAATGTCCTGCATGCAAATCTCAATCTCAGAGTCCACTTTCCCGGGAACCCAACGGATAGTAGTATCTTGGCAGAATGATTCTAAGCCACTGGAATAGATATTTCTGGTTGGCCAGAATCTTAAAGACTGTACTGCAAATTTTCAGTCCAGAAGCAGAGAAGGGAAGCAATGTGTTGGAGGACTAGCCTATGAGGCAAAAGGTTCTCAGACATGTCCAAAATTCTTTTTTTGTATTATGGACCCCTTCTTAAATTAATGTTTGTAAATGCCTAAAATAAAAGACATAGGATTGTAAAGGAAACCCACTCTATTGCAATACAGTTATCAAACCGTTATGAAATAGATTTATTACATATTAATATATGGCAAAAAAATGTAGAAATTACTATGATACAGTAATATAGTTAATGAAAGATCCATCAGTGGGATGAATCATCTAGAAGAGTCAATGAATATTAATGATATCTCAAGATATGCACAGCAGTTATACTGGGATATGAAAATATCTGACTTCCGTTGATGACAAAATCACAGGTTTTGCAAATACTGAGGTCAATGAAAATAAAGAAGTAATTTTTCCCCACCTAAAATCTAGATTCCCTGAATTATATGCAAGGACTCCCTGGGAGTCTGTGGACCTCAGGTTATAAAAACAAAACAAAACAAAACAAAAAAACCTTAGCGTTATAAGGTCTGCAATCTACTCTAAGATACATAGTTCTAGGTGGCGTGGCGTGATATACCTGTGTGTGTTTGTGCTGTGAATTAAATATATATGTCCCCCTAAAATTCCTGTGTTGAAGCCTAATCCCCAGTGTGATATTAGGAGGTGGGGCCTTTGGGAGGTGATTAGGTCATGAAAGTGGAGCCCTCACGAATGGAATTGGTACCCTGATGAGAAGAGGTCAGAGCGGTAGCTTGCTCTCTTTCTGGCATGTGAGGATAGCCATCTGCATGCCAGAAAGCTGGTCCCCACCAGGCGTTCAGATCTGCCGGCACCTTGATCTTGCGCTTCCCAGCTTCCAGAACTCTGAGAGATCAATGTTTGTTGTTTAAACCACCCAGTGAATGGTAATCTGTTATAGCAGCTCAACTGACTAAGCCAGTTAGGAATCTACACCCCAGGGGTGATTAATTAACATTCACGCAGAAGGGTCACACCTCAGGACACCTGCTGCCAGCTCTTCTGTTTTCCATATCACTGACCAACACCAGGTGTCTTACTAATTAGCACAGAGAATAGCAGAAGTAGGTTTTTATTGGTAAAACTTGTGGCTAACAACCTAATAGATGTAAGAAATGGGCTCTTGTTCATAAAATTAGTGGTGTTCAAAATCAGGGAATTGGCTGAAATGTTTTTGAGACACCGCATGCTGGGACGATTGGGGTATAAGAATCCAACAAGGCTTGTCCTTCTTCCATAGGGACGTTGCCTGGGGCTTAATTCCTATCTGCCCTGTGTCTAATCATGGGGCTGGAGGATATCTGGTTGCCCAATATCAATCCTATGCATAACAGGATCTTGCCTCTGAAATTTTGTTTTCTAATCCTCAAGAAAATGTTCCCTGTAGGGTATTACCAGGAATGGATCATAGTCCAAACTAATCCTTTTTACCAGTAATCCCTTTATATAAAATCAAGTAGCAATCACAAGACTGGGGTGAAAGAAAATAATACTCTGATGTATTCATCAAGTTATAGGAAAGGAAGTGGGGAGAGGTGAGCAGGAACCCAGCCCACATCATCCTGATAAACACTTTATTTATCCAAAATGTAAGTGAAGGACAAAGTGCTTATCTATCCATGCATCCACTCACTCATTCATTCAACACATGATTTTCAACCACCTACTGTGTGTCAGTCACTGTGCTAGGCACTGGGGGATAGTAAAGTACAGGAGAATGAAGGTCTCTTGGATCGTAGACTGGTGGGAGAGATGGACATCAAATATGTAATTCCACAAATGATTATATAATTCTAATTGTGATAAGTGTTAAGGAGGAAAATGGAGGATAGCCTAAGAATATAAAATGCGGGGAGGGATGGTATCTAACCTAGCCTGGGAGATTAGGGAAGAACTCCCTGAGGAGGTGACATTAAGCTGAGGCCTGAAGATTGAATCTAACAGGCATGGTGGCTGGGTGCGGTAGCTCACGTCTGTAATCCCAGCACTTCGGGAGGCCGAGGCGGGCAGATCACTTTGAGGTCGTGAGTTTGAGATGAGCCTGGCCAATGTGGTGAAACCTCATCTCTACTAAAAATACAAAAATCAGCCGGGTGTGGTGGCACACGTCTGTAATCCCAGGTACTCAGGAGGCTGAGGCAAAAGAATTGCTTGAACCTGGGAGGTGAAGGTTGCAGTAAGCCGAGATCACGCCACTGCACTCCAGCCTGGGCCACAGTGTGAGACTCCATCTCAAAAAAAAAAAAAAAAAAAAAAAGGCATGGCATTGAGCAGGTGAAGGGTGTGCGTGTGTGTGAAGAGCATTCTGTGTAGAGCTAATGCAAATGCCTTCAGGTTGGATGGTTCGGCCAAGTTCAGAAGTAGAAAGAAGCCAGTGGGACTAGTGTGGGTCATAAAGGCAGACAGGTGGGAGAAGAGCCAGGGATTGTGCTGAGAATATAGATATGAATTAGACACAGCCACTGTCTTTGAGGCTCATGATCAAGTGAGAGATCACTGTGCACCTGGGTGAGGCACAGCATGATAGATCTACCACGGAGCTGGGAAACTTCAGAGAACAAAGTGGCTGATACTGCCTGGAGGAGTGAGGGAAGGCTGCCGAGAGGAGGTGGTATTTGATCTGGGTCTGAGCAATTGCACAGGAGTTTATTAAGCCAAAAGAAAGAGAGAAAAGCGTATGTGAAGGCCAGGGTAGCAGAGCGAATGGAGCATAGGGGATGGTACAGAAAATATCCAAAAATGAGGAGAGACAGAGGAGGGTTGTAGGAGATTGTATTCATTAGTTAATTCATCAACCCAACAAATTGGAGAATGCTAGGCACTGGGAACACAACAATAAGAAGACAAAATTTGCTGCCCACATGTAACTTATATTCTATTCAGGGGAGAGAGTCAATAAACATTTTTTAAAAAGCATAATATGTGCATTCTAAGTGGCAGTGAAGTTCTATTAAGATAAAGTTGGAAATAGGGAGAGAAGTGCAGCCATGTATGAAGGGCTTGCAATTTGATATCTGAATGGTCAGGGAAGACTCACTGAGAAGTGGACCTTGGAGCAAAGACCTGAAGGAGTAAGGGAGAGAGCCATGCAGATATTTGGGAACAGCAAGTGCAAAGACCCCAAGGTGGGAACATGCCCAGAGTGTCTAAGACAGCAAGAAGGTCAGTGTGGTTGGCGCAGGGTACGCAGAGTAAGTAGTTAGAAGTAAGGTCAGTTAGGTGAGAGGGCCTGATCATGGAGACCTTGTTGACCAGTGGAAAGACTGGGTTTCCTGTAGAGCGACTTGGGAAGGTGCAGAGAGCTTTGTTCAGAGGAGAGGTAAGATATGACTTACATTTTAAAAGAACCATTTTGGCTGCTACATTGAGAACAGATTATGAAGGGACAAGGCAAACACAGAAGGCCATCAGAGAATCTATTGCAATAATCTGGGGGAAGAATGATAGTTAGTTGAGTCAGGGTGGTATCTGTGGAGGTGGTGAGAAGGACTTGAATATATTTTGAAGACAGAGCCAACAGGGCTTGCTGATAAATGTGAAGTGTGAGAGCAAGAAAAGACTCAAGAATGATGCCAAGGTTTTTTGCCTGTCCAACTAAAATGATGGGATTGCTGTTAACTAATGAGAAAGATGGTGAGAGAACAGGTTTTGGGTGGGTTGGTATTCATAGCTTAGTTTTATAATTTGAATGTCATATGAAGATGTCAAATACACAGTTGGATACACAAACTGAACATACATATACAGGAGTTCTTCATGTATTCTTAATACTAATCCTGTCAGATACATGTGTTGCAAATTTCTCCTCTTAGTTTGTAAATCGTGTTTTCATTTTAAGGTGTTCTTTAATAGAAGCTCAATTTTAATGTAATCATATTTATCAACTTTTCATTTATAGTTGATGCTTTATGTGTCTTAAGAAAAATCTTTTCTTACCCTGGAATTAAAAAGTTAACCTATTTTTTTCTTAAAAGTTTTCAAGTTTTGTTTGTTTTGCTTTTTTGGGACAGAGTCCCACTCTGTTGCCCAGGCTGGAGTGCAGTGGCGTGATCTTGGCTCACTGCAACCTCCACCCCCTGGGTTCAAGTTATTCTCCTGACTCGGCCTCCAGAGTAGCTGGGATTACAGGTGTGTGCCACCATGCCTGGCTGATTTTTGTATTTTTAGTAGAGATGGGGTTTCATCATGTTGGCCTGGCTGGTCTCAAACTCCTGACCTCAGATGATCTGCCTGCCTCAGCCTCCCAAAGTGCTAGGATTACAGGTATGAGCCACCGCACCTAGCCAAGTTTTGTTTTTTACATTTAAATTCTTTTTTTTTTTTTTTTTTGAGATGGAGTTTTGCTCTTGTTGCCCAAGTTGGAGTGCACAGTAGCATGATCTCAGCTCACTGCAACCTCCGCCTCCCGGGAGCAAGTTATTCTCTTGCCTCAGCCTCCTAAGTAGCTGAGATTACAGGCACATGCCACAGCGCCTAGCTAATTTTTTGTATTTTTAGTAGAGATGGGGTTTCATTATGTTGGCCAGGCTGGTCTAGAACTCCTGACCTCAGGTGATCCACCCACCTTAGCCTCCCAAAGTGCAGGGATTACAGGCATGAGCCACTGCACCTCGCCTTACATTTAAATTCTTAATACTAAAATAAATTATTTAAGTAAAAGAGAGCCTTTCTTGGATCAATGATGGGAAGGTGTCATAAACCAAGGACTCTGTGCCCTTGAGGTTAAGAACAACAATGACAGAAAGGAATAGGAAGATAGTTGGACTACTCATTCCTCTTTTAATGAAGCAGTCCTACCTCTTCACCTAGTTTGCTGAAATAAATAGTATGTTGTCTTTCTACCACAAAGCCAAGTGTTGTTCATAGTCCTCAACAGTTCAATAAATATTTATTGACTGACAAGGCAAAGGTTTGCAGGTACAAGAAGGGAAAGGTTAACAATTAGATATAACCGTTTCTAGGGACCCTGGATTTGGTCTTCCTTAAACCCTCCAGGGTAATGATTCTCTAAGTGTGGCCTTTGACTACCTGCGTTAGAATCACATAAGGTACTTTATTAAAAATAAAGATTCCTGGGCTGGGCACGGTGGCTCATGCCTATAATCCCAGCACTTTGGGAGGCCAAGGCAGGTGGATCATGAGGTCAGGAGATCGAGACCATCCTGGCTAACACGGTGAAACCCCGTCTCTACTAAAAATACAAAAAATTAGCCGGGCGTGGTGGCGGGTGCTTGTAGTCCCAGCTACTTGGGAGGCTGAGGCAGGAGAATTGCATGAACCTGGGAGGCAGGGGTTGCAGTGAGCCGAGATTGCACCACTGCACTCCAGCCCAGGCAACAGTGCAAGACTCCATCTCAAAAATAAATAAATAAATAAATAAATATTCCTGGGCCTCACCCAGGTCCATTGAATCAGGATCTTTGGAAATGCAGCCCAGGATCTGTTTTTTTTTTTTTTTTGCTTTAAAAATCAATTTTATTCATGTATAATTTACATGCAATAAAAGGTGTCCTTTTTAAGCTTACAGTTCTGTGAGTTTTGACAAATATATACAACCATGTAATCACTACCCTAATCAAAACATAAAACTTTTCCATCACCCCACACAATCCCCTTGTATCCTTTTGCAGTCAGTCTCCCTTCTAACCTCCCCACCCCAGCCCAAGATACGCACTGATCTGCTTGCTATCACCATAGATTAGTTCACCTGTTGTAGAATTTCACATAAGTGATATCACATAGGATGCATCTTTTCGTATCTGGGTTTTTCGGCATGGCCTAATGTTGTTGTGATTTATCCATACTGTTGTGTAGATTCCAAGTTTGTTCTTTCTGTCGCTCAGGAGTACTCTAGCATGTACCACAGTTGGTCTATTTATTAGACATGTGGGTGTTTCCAGTTTATGACTATTATGAATAAAGTTACTATAAATGTTCACGTACAAGTCTTGGTAAGGACACATGATTTCCAGAAATCTGTGTTTAATCAGCATCTCCAAGAGACTTGTGCATGCTGGAGTGTGATACCTGCTGCCCTAAGTGACCAGCAGGCCCTGGGTTAGAGGGTGCTCAATGCTGGACAAGAAGCACTGGACCTTTGTCCAAGAAGACAAAGGTCAAATAATTGAGTAGTTGGCTACATCCATCTACCTTATTGGGACACTGATTGTTTTATCCCCTGGAAAGGGTTTTGCTGCTTAAAAATTATTATCATTATCATGGTTTGGGGATATTGAAAATGCCAAACTATTTCTCTCATTACTTATATGTGCTTTTTCTCTCTTTTCTTTCAGATTTTAGAAGGAGCCAAAATTATTTCTTCTCTCAGAGTAGTAGAGGGAATTATGGAAAGTAATTTTTTTCCATTTTTATTGTGTTAAAATACATGTTACATAAAATTTATCATCTTAACCATTTTTAAATGTGCATTTCAGTGGTATTAAATACATTCATAGTGTTGTAAAAATATCACCACCATCTAGCTCCATAACTCTTTTCATCCTGTAAAACTGAAACTCTATACTCGTTAAACAATGGAAGGTAAATTCTTATCCAGAATCTAAGGTCTTCAGTTCAGCTTCTGGATCTTTCCTCAGAAAGGCCTGTTTGGAATGGAGAGGTATGGGATGCGACAGAGCTGGGCTTGAATTTTTCGGTTGCCTCCCAGCTCTGTACCTAGCTCCTAGCTCTCTAGAAGTCAGTTCTCTCATCTGTAAAAAGGAGTGATTTGATTTCTACCTCTTGGCATTGCATTAAGAATTAGAAATAATACAAATAAACCTCCTGGCCTGTAATCCCAGCACTTTGGGAGGCCAAGGTAGATGGATCACGAGGTCAGTAGTTCGAGATCAGCCAAAATGGTGAAACCCCATCTCTACTAAAAATACAAAAATTAGCTGGGCATGGTGGCATGCACCTGTAATCCCAGCTACTCAGGAGGCTGAGGCAGGAGAATTGCTTGAACCTGGGAAGTGGAGGTTGTAGTGAGCTGAGATCACGCCATTGCACTCCAGCCTGGGTGACAGAGCAAGACTGTCTCAAAAAATAAAATACATAAATAAATAAATAATTAAAAAAAACTTCCTGCAGTGTAACAGGCCTTGATAAATAATTACCATTAACTAACATTTGTAAATGTGAAAGAAAAATAGACTCTCAGGACCCCAAACTCACCATGCCAAAGGGAAAGTTAAGCCTAGGAACTGAGTCACCAACGCTGTCTTCCTTTTGTTCTCAAACAGATAGCTGTAATTTCACAACCCCTGTCATAGCCACATTTCCTGTCCTCTCGCCTTTCACATGTTTACTTTACCTTAGGTAAAATATAGATTTACTGAGCACAAGACAATGCATAATTGATTTTTTCCTCTATTCTCTTTTAGCATGTAAAATGTAGATTTATGGAGGCTAACCAGAGCCTTATAAAAATGTAACCGTCTGCCTCACTGTCTACCCTCCCTCCCTTTTTTCCCCTCCTGCTTGTTCTCTCCCCTGTAAACACTGTAGTTCCCAAAGCTTCTTTTGGGAAAAGCATAGGTCACACGTACCTTGGTGACTTGTGTGTTTTTCCCTGGTGTGTCCTCAACCTTGGCTAAATAAACCTCTAAATGATTAAGACAGCTGCCTCAGACACTTTTTGGTTCTGTAAGTTATCTACAGTTTATAGGATAGAGGTTAGATTCACAGCTGTGTGACCCTGGAGAACTCACTTAACATCTCTGTGCTTCAGTTTCCTTATCAGTGCAAGGGTGATCATAACAGCACTTACCATAGTGGGTTGTGAGGATTAAATGAGTTGGTCCATGTAAACCACTCGAGATGGTGCATGTGCCTGGTAAGTGCTCAAATGTTAACTATTATTAATTTTATCTTCACCAGCCTTTAGGATATTGTTATTGTCCCCTAAGGCTCAGAGAAATGATGGCCTCTAAGCCATTAGGTGAGGACTCAAGCCCGGCTTTGTCTGATTCTGATCCAATAGTTGTTACACCTTTGCTTCTGGCAACATATTTGTTTACTCTCCCAATTGCCACCAGGGAAAATAATTTCATGGGTCATGATAAAAGCGTGAATGAGATAGTTGCTTTAGATTCAGGCATTTCTAGTACCCAGAAGCCTTAGGCAAATATATCTTTGGAAATTCTACCTTCATCACCAATTCTTCCACACCTGGGAGGCAGCAGAATTTATCAGGGGCAGCCCAAGGGTTATCATTGACTTTCTCCAATTTCCTTTCCATCCACAATTTGGTTTATCACTCAGTTCATACTCTGTCCAAAAATATGTCCTGGAATCTGTCTTCTCCTTTGAACTCTTATCTGCCTAATTATGCTTCAGGTTTCCAAGGCCCCCAAGTCCGCCTAGTCAGTGTTGATGAAAAAAGTCAAACTCTGTAAAATATTTGAAGAGATTTATTCTGAGCCAAATATGAGTGACCAATGGCTCATCACACAGTCCCAGGGGATCTTGAGAACATGTGTCCAAGGTGGTCAGTCTACAGCTTGGTTTTATGCATTTTACAGAGACATAAGACATCAATCAATCAATACGCATAAGATCAGTCTGGAAAAGGGGGGCAACTCGTGGGGGAGTGGGCTTCCAGGTCATAGACAGATTCAAGAATTTTCTAGTTGGCAATTGGTTGAAAGAGTTATTATCTAAAGACCTAGAATCAGTGGAAGGGAATGTCTGGGTTAAGATAAGGGGTTGTTGTGACCAAGTTTCCCATTATGCAGATAAAATCAACAGAAGAGAATGTTTCTGATCAGACGTAAAAGAGTCTATCTGTATTAAGGTCTCTCTTTTTATGTTAATGCTAGTCAGCTGTGCCTAAATTCCAATGGGAGGAGGGTATAATGAGGCATGTCTGAACCTCACGTCACATCATGGCTTGAACTAGCTTTTCAGGTTAACTTTGGAATGCCCTTGGCCAAGAGGGTGGGGTCCATTGGCCAGTTGTGGACTTAGAATTTTATTTTTGGTTTATGTTAGTATTAGTCACACCCAGCTCTTTTGATTTTACTCTTTTTCCCTTTTCCCCCTCTTTCTGGTTCCAAAGACAGCTTTCCTGCAGCACTTCCCTTATTTTGAAATTATTTTTACAAGTCTGTGTTTCCTACAAGGGTAAACTCCTGAAAGACATGGTCTTTTTTTCTTTTAACCTGGAAATGGCTCCTAGGCACAATTAAGACAAGACTAACTCATTAATATGCCTAAAGGAAGAGTCCAGAAGGGGTGTAAGGGGCATAGATATTCACAGAAAGCAGAGACAGAGAAAACACACAAAAAAATGTTGACCCTCTCAGATGAGGAGAGGTTCTTTCTGACTACCTCAAGCTACCTTATTACTTTTTTAATTTGTAGAGATGAGGTTTCACTACATTGCCCAGGCTGGTTGAACTTCTGGGCTCAAGCGATCCTCCCACCTCAGCCTCCCAAGTAGCTGGGATTACAGTAAGTGTGCACCACAAACACATAGCTAATTGTTTAATTTTTTTGTAGAGGTGAGGGTCTCACCGTGTTGCCCAGGCTGGTCTTGAACTCCTGGGGTCAAGTGACCCTCTCACCTCAGCCTACCAAAGTGCTGGGATTTACAGGCGTGAGTCACTGCACCTGGCCTTAGAATAGGAATGTTTCTCAAGAACCACAGATCCCTGCCACTTCAATCATTTGATGACTGAGCGAACGTCTCTCAAATTTAGAGCCTCCTTTGAAGACCTGCCTGGGAGAAACGAATGGGTCTACTTTGCAGAAAGGAGCTATGATTCCTGTGGTGAATAGGAAAATCAATCAGCATTTCTGTTTGTACACTGGCTTAGGGAAAGGCAACTGAGTCCCTACAAGTTGGTTCTGCCCACCTTCTGTTGACATACACCAGTCTGTGAGTCTTCAATGACTTCAGTAACCTCACTAAGGGAGCTGGCCCCATGTCACTATCATGACAGTTAGCGAGATCTTTCTAAAAAAAAAAAAAAAAAAACCCTGCTGGATCTGATTTTTCCACTCAAGAAGTGCTTTTGGGGCCTTATCAGTCTTTCCATTTCTCCAGAAAGCACTACAAACAATAGTAGCAGTTACCTTTTTTTGAAAATTTACTCTGTGCCAGGCACATAGTTTTGTTCCTGCCCAGAATACCCTATCAATCTATTTCAACCCTAGCCATCTTTTAAAGCCAACCATTTGTTTACTTATTCAACATTTACCCAGCACTTTCTAGATGCCAATATATGTGGCAATGTTGAGTTGAGTGAGACGCAGCTACAGTCCTCAGGAGCTCACCGTGTAATGAGGCAGAAACAGAAACTCTCTAATGAAATAGTGCATAATGAGAGAGAGACGAACGGGATCCTGTGGGATACAGAGGGTCATATAACCCAGCTTTGCAAGGGAGGCTGATTCGAGAGGCTTCGTGGAGGAGGTGACACATGAACTGAATGGGAGAGAGACTGTGGAGAAAAGCATCCTTGATCAAGTTAGCAAGTGGAAAACCACAGTGTGTGCAGGGAAAAATGAGCAGTGGTTCCACATGTTTATGGAGGACAGGTAAAAAGCCAGAGTCTACATCCCAGAGGGAGAGAAGAGATTCAGCTGTTCCCCCAGTCTTACTTTCCATGCAACTTGTGTGGTGTGAGCATCCTGCCTCTGCACTTAAAGTGCCTAAAAGATACATCATTATATGAAATATCTTCCAAGTACAAGCCTGCTGTTTCATCTTTGGGGACAACCAAAGAAACAGAAATCTGCCCCAGTATTGGAGGGAAAACTAACCATGCTAGCCCTTTGTAGAGATGCAGGAGGAAGACTGTGTACCTGATGAGCATTTAAAGGATTTTCTCAGGTAATTTAAATGTTGCACATCTTTGCTTAGACTTCAGAGCCAACCTCCTCCCGCTGCCATGCAGTTCAAGGGCTTGTCGATGTGTTCACCTGCATTTTGAAATTTTTCCCAATGAGACTGTTAATTGTATTGAGTGAGGATGGGTCCTATCCCTGAGACAATGCACTTGCATTTTTTCTGTAGAAGAAATCCTCTAGAATGCACAGTAGGCTGACTGGTTTTGATGAGATACCAGTGAGGGTGGCTTGAATTTAAGCAACATGTATACAATAACATGTTCCACCAGAACTAGAAATATTGTCAGGTTACAGGTTTTCAGGGCTCAGGATACCACTAGTGGCCCACTTGCAGGGTCAGAACACACACTGGAAGTTCCCAATTGCTTCTTCATTTACACAAGTTCAGTAGAAGAAACTATCAATGACAAAGCAGTGACATATGGTGGTGAAGACACTCCCTGCACCAGACTAAAAGCTTCAGTACCACGGCCAGGTGGGGAATTAAAAGAAGGAAAAACCTTGTAAACTTGATGTTAGAGTCAGAGAAGGGATGATCCAATGCCTACAATATGAGCTGAGGGCCAAGAATATTTATTATTTCTTTTACTGTTAGTTCAAATGTGAATTTCCTCTGCTCAACTCCAGACACTTAACTCCAATTTTCTGATAGTAACCATTGTAAAAAAATATTGCCACCATCTTTGTCTTTTGGGCTTATAAGTGGACTAAGTTCTTATGCTTGGTTAGGTAGAATCTTTTCAGTGACCTGAAAATGAAGGCATATGCAAATATCTTTAAAATAGTCTTTTTGAAGCTGCACAGAAAGGAAGAGTCGAGAGATCCTTCTGCGGTAGTATTGATTCCCCCCTCCCTCCCAACCAAGCCAGATCTTCAGCAGGGAGCTGGAATTGGGTTTCCAGAATAAGAGGATTGTATCCTAACAGTTCTGGAACTACATGGGGTGACATTCTCATTCAGGTGCCACCCAAGGTTTGATGACATCTGTAACAAGTCTGCTGAGAGGGCAGCACAGAAGTCCCTTCAGAGGAAAAAGGCAATAAGAATGCAGCATCAAGATCCTGATTTATCGTGTTCGCATTTACCTGCCAGTCTCCTTGGATACGCCTCTCTGTTGCAGGGTAGGGGTTTTGGTTAGAAATTCTGCTCACATGCCGGGGTTGGTAGCTGCATAATTGAACAGCACAGAACTACCCAGGGAAGCTGGAGAATGTTGATTGCTCCCAGATGGATGGCCAGGGGGGCACCTGGAGGACCGCAGGGTCTTAAAGGGGACTCAAAGCAAGCTACTGTTCTTCCTCACTTCTCACTGGAGCACAAGGTGTTTTGCTGCCTGCAGAAGGCAGAGATTTGTCAGAACTCCCTTCTGACCTTTATTATTGATGAAGCGATAGCAGATGGGTGGCCTACGTCTGACCCAACAGCTTACTAATCCATATGTGCCCACTCTGCTTACTAATCCATACGTGCCTGCCTTCACTCTGCATTAGGCCAATTCACCCACCCAGGCCTGGGTGAATGCAGGTCTAGACCATTGTTTTGGATTATAGTATCCCCCCAAATTCACATCAACCTGGGCCTCAGAATGTGACCTTATTTGGAAATAGGGTTTTTGTAGATGTGATTAGTTAAGACGGGGCCATTCTGGATCAGGGTGAGCCTCAGATTCAATGACTAGTGTCTTTAAGAGATCGCAGAGAGGCATTCATGGAGAAGAAGCCATGCCAAGATGAGAGAAGATTGGAGGGATGTAGCTATGAGCCAAGGAAGGCCAAAGCTTGCCAGAAGCCCCCAGAAGCCAGGGGAGAGGCATGGAACAGATTCTCCCAGAATCTTCCAGAAGGAATCAACTCTGCTGACAACCTTGATTTCGGACTTACAGCCTCCAGGACTGTGAGAGAATGCATTTCTTAGTTTTAGGCCATCCAGTTTGTGGTAACTTGTTTTGGCAATCCTAGGACACTAATGCAACAGTCAAGGACAATGATGCTGCCAGGGGCTACAGAGTGAAAATAAAGGGAAGGACAGAGCCAGGGATGCCCTGGTCCGCTCTAAACTCACCAGGAAGATAAATTACTTTTGAAGGGGATCGGGGTGGGAACTTCATGGAGCTCACTGAGGGGGAGACTTGAAGCAGGCCTTCCCCCAATATTATCACTAATAAAAATCACACTGGAAGAGGAAAGCTTTCATGAAAGCTTTAATTCTGACTAAGCTAGAGTCCCTATGGAATGAACATTCACTCGTACCTCTCTCCTCACTTGTTGGAAAATAGGTAAATGAGCTTATCTCAAGTCCTTAATTAGAACATAACCACATGCAAGGGAGATCTCTTATCAGCATAGATGTTTTTACCCACAGTTTAATGTTTGTACTGTTAGTTTTGAGAAGACGACCACAACTATTCAAAAGGACATGCCAGACACCTTAGTAAGTCACATGCAAATTGGCTAAAATTACTAAGGCAGGAAAGACCACTAATAAATGTTGCATCTTCAACCACAAGTCTAGGTATGGCCTAGTAAGTTGGATTACTCAATTAAGCAGAGCACATATTTGCCTTGAAAATTGTAGTTAATCAAATTCCACTTCTGTCCAAGCCAAACTGAGGGTAGAACCAATTCCAGATGACACAGAGCAGAGAGACAGAGTCTGGTGGCATTGCCTGAGGCCTGAGTGAAGCTGTGCCTGAACCCATCTCTGCCTACTGCCTTTTTAAAGAACTAGACATCTGTGCAGAAGGCTGAGTTCATCATCATCCTCAGATCACGGCACTGTATGCAAAATCTCTTCATCTCTGATTAACTCTTACCCTTCTCCCCTTTCCCCATTTCTTCCTACGGGCAATCACTCTAATATGGTTAATATGGGACTTTGTCTGCAGTGGTTGTAAGCATTTCTAATTTATTCAAATAATTTTATCATATCTTCTTTCTTTTACTTTTGTCACTGAGCACCATGTCTCTGAGGTCTTTCCATGATGCTACTGTGGTTAACAGCTTTCTAACTGCTTCTCATTACTGCATACTTCTCCATGGTGTGTATTCACTGTGTTTTTTCATATCTATACCCCACAACCACCATCACAAAATCCCCTGACAGCAATGAACATGCTGTATGTGTCTCCTGTGGAGCTATGTAACAATTTCCTTGGGTCATAACATTAGCAGTGGGATTGCTGGGTCTGAGGAGACACTTGATTTGACTAAGTAATGGCTAATTTCTCTGGGTAATGGATGTCAGTCTACATTTCCAGTGGCGAGGGTTCTTGTATCTGTATTTGCCACCCAAGGGTTCTTGTATCTCTGTTTGCCACTAGCACTTAACATTATTGAGGTTTCTAATTTTTGCTGGTCAAATTTTAAAAAGGTAATATGTCATGGTTTTATTTATTTTTTTGAGACAGGGTCACACTCTGGAGTACAGTAGTATGAATATGGTTCACTGCGGCCTTGACCCCCAGGGCTCAAGTGATCCTCCCACCACAGCCTCCCCAGTAGCTGGGACCACAGGTGTGCACCACCACATTCAGCTAAGTTTTAAAATTTTTGTAGAGATGGGGGTCTCAAAATTTTTGTAGAGATGTTGCCCAGGCAGGCCTCCAGCTCCTGGACTCAGACAGTCCTCCTGCCTATGCCTCCCAAAGTACTGGGATTAGAGGTGTGGGCCACTGCACCTAGTCTCATATTTTTTTAATTGGCATTTCATTAATTACGAATAACTTGCAACATCTCTCCATATACCTGTATTTGGGGTTACCCCTTCTATAAACTGCCTGTTCATATTCATCACCCATTTTTCTACTGGGGCTGCTTTCTTCTTGTTGGTTCACAAGTGTTCCATATGTAGTATGGTATTTAACCCCTTGTTGGTTTTAGAAATTGAAGATATTTCCCCTTTTCTTTAATCTACCCATTAGCTTTGTCCACAGTGTCCTTTGTGGATCAGAGATCCTTAATTTTAATGGAATTCTGGCCTGCAGAATTCTATTTCTTTTTCTTTTGGTCTGCAGAATTCTAAAGATGTCATCCCAAGATTTCGTTTCTCTGATTATCTAATCAAACACTAACCTAGGTACTGCAGAGAAGAAACTTTGCTGATTTATATAAGGTTAGGACTTTAAAATGGAGATTATCCTGGATAATTTGGGTAAGCCCAATCTCATCACTTGAGTCCTTAAAAGCAGTGAAATGTCTCCAGCTGGCATCCAAGAGTTGTAGGAGGACAGATGGAGAAGGAGCAAACAGAGGTGTGAATCATGAGAAGGGCTTGCCTGAATGTTGCCGGCTTGAGAGACTGAGGAAGGAGGCCACGAACCAAGCATTGGCTATGGCCTCTAGAAGCTGGGAAGGGCCCCTGGGCTGGCAGCCAGCAAGGAAACAGGGGCCTTAGTCCCACAGTTGCCGGGAACTGAATTTGGCCAACAACCGGAAGGAGTCCGGAAGCAGATTCTCTTCCAGAGCTTCCAGATAAGAGCCCATACCAGCTGGCACCTTGATATTAGCCTGGTGAGAGCCTAAGTGCCCAGCTGAGCCCACTGGGTTTGACCTGCAAAACTGTGAGATAATAAATGAGAGTCAATCAATTTGTGATAATTTGTATGGCAGCAAGAGGAAACTAATAGAGAAATCATACTTGTCAATCTTTTGCCTTATGGTTTATGTGTCTGGATTTTTTTTTCAAGTTTTTTCTTACCCCTGTGCATGCATGAATTTTCAGCCTTGTAGGGTGTTATTGCCCCCGCCATGGGGGTGAAAATTGGTTCTTGGGAGGTGAAAAAAACCCAACTCTTTTATGTTTAAAGCACAGATATCTATATCTATATATCTATATCTATATATGCACAATATATATATAAATAGGAAACCAACATAACTGGCATTAACATCCCCCCTGGAGGGTTACATTTAGGAAGAAAAAGTCTTAAAAAAAACTTCTTAGGAGTTTTTATGAGTTTTAGGTGATAATTAAAAGAAGGTTGCAAAACACTGGCCCCATGTCACAGTGATATTCTTCTACATTTTATTTATTTATTTATTTATTTAGAGAAAGGACCTTATTCTGTTGCCCAGGCTGGAGTGCAGTGGCACAATCATGGCTTACTGAAGCCTTGAACTCTCAGGCTCAAGTGATGCTCCTACCTTAGTCTCCTGAGTAGGTGGAACTACAGGCATGCACCACTATTCCTGGCTAATTTTTGATTTTTTGTAGAGATGGGGTCTCACTACGTTGCCCAGGCTGGCCTCAAACACCTGGGCACCGGCAATCCTCCTTCCTCACCCTCCCAAGTGCTGGGATTACAGGCATGAGCCACTGCACACAGCCTACATTTTGTTTTGTTAACTTTATAGTCTTTATCTTTCATATTGAGGTCTTTAAGTTATATAGAATTTTATGGAATTCTATATAACTAAAAATTCTAAAAAAATTGTATGGAATTTTTATTGAGATTGCCTTGAATTTATAGGTTAATTTGGAGAGAATCAACATCTTTATAATATTAAATCATCCTGTCAAGAACAAGAAAGTCACTTCACTCATTGGGATCATCTTCTGTTTCCTTTACTAGAATTTTAAAGTTTTCTCCACAGAGGGCCTTTGTTATTTCCAAAACACTAAAATGTCTGTGGCTGTTGTGAATGGTGTCTTATTTTCTATTCTGTATTTATTCAAATCTAAGATGCTATCAATGTAAGATGCATCTCTATTTTAGAGACATTAAAATGTTTAAAAAAGTGTCTAATTTTTTCAATTGATTTATTGCTAGTGTAAAGAAATACTATTGATTTTTATGGGCTAATCTTGTATCTGGCAATGCTATTTCTAAGTTCTAATAATTATCCTGTTAATCCTGTTGATTTTCCTAGGTAAATGATGACAGCTTTATCTCTTCCCTTCCAATTTTTACATTCTCTCTTTCTTTCTCTCACTCTCACTCTCTTCCTCTCTCATTGGCTATGGCCTCTAGTATCATGTAATCATTAGTGGTGACAGTCAACTATGAATTTTCAGTTTATGGGATTGATAAGTTATTTTTCTTTAGTCAATGTGGTTGAGGTGTCTGAAATTTGCAACTCAAGAGCCCTAACCGATGGATCCTGAGTGCAGAACTACAGCCAATTCTTGAAGAAACCCAATGTTTTTAGTAATCTATCTTCTCTACACTACCTGGTATAAATGTAGTGGCTTACCACCACCTTGGTTTATGATGAAGGCAAATTCTCTTAGAAAGGAGGTGTGGAAGGCAGGGCGCGGTGTCTCATGCCTGTCATCTCAGCACTTTGGGAGGCCGAGGCGGACAGATCACGAGGTCAGGAGATCGAGACCATCCTGGCTAACACAGTGAAACCCCATCTCTATTAGAAATTAGTTGGGCATGGTGGCAGGTGCCTATAGTCCCAGCTACTCGGGAGGGTGAGGAAGGAGAATGGAGTGAACCCGGGAGGCGGAGCTTGCAGTGAGCCGAGATTGCGCCTCTGCACTACAGCCTGGGTGAGACAGCGAGACTCTGTCTCAAAAAAAAAAAAAAAAAAAAAAAAAAAGGAGGTGTGGGCAGGAAGAGAATAATTGGTGGGTTTAGTACTATATTAATAATTAAGATAATTATAAAGATAATGATGACATAACTATCTTCATGACTTTACATTTTCAGAATAATCCTTTATCACATTTGATTCATGGCAGTCCTAAGAAGCTGGACAGGAAAAGAATCATTATTTTTGTTTTCCACATAAGGAAAGGAGAGCTTGATTTTCTATTTGGGTCCAATGATAGTTTTTTGGGGATTGGTTTTCAAGGGCAGGAGGAACAGGGTAATAGGGTAGGAGAGAGTCCCTGGACCATGAAGAACTGGAAGCGTTGCTTATTTAAAACATCCTGCAAAGCAGGGCTCAGATAATAAACTAAACACCAGAGGATGAGCCGAGTCAGAAAGAATACTGGATCTGAATGGAGAAGGAGGGCCAATGAGTGGCCCAGAACTGCAACTTTGAACCAGAGTTTCTAGACTAGAGTTTCACAGAACCCAGTTCCATGAAAACTTGTTATTGCAAAAGGAGCCCACATCATAACTTAAATTTGTGTGCCATGTTATGTTTATGTATACAGTAAAGGACTTCAACACAGCAACTCTGTTTGCAATTTTGTTAAAGGTCTTTTAACCCCAGAATCAATCAAGCAATCAGGGTTCTACTAGGAAAACAGAATAAGTAAGTTTTATATATTAAGAGATGTATTGCAAGGAATTGGCTTAAGCCATTGTGGGGACTGCCTAGACAAGTTTGATATCCGTAGGTCAGGCCATGAGGAACGAAGCCTGGAACCCCAGGTGCAGGAGCTGAACTATAGTCCTACAGTCAGAATTTCCTCTTCCTTGGGGAAGCCTCAGTTCTGCTCTTAAAGCCTTTCAACTGATTAAATCAGGCCCTTCCAGACGATGTAATATAATCTTCCTTCTTTAAAATAAACTGATTATATAGACTAATATGGTTTGGCTGTGTCCCCACTCAAATCTCATCTCTGATTATAATCCAAATGGTAATCCCCATGGGTTGAGGGAGGGACCTGGTAGGAGGTTATTGGATCATGGGGGCAGTTTCCATCATGCTCTTCTAATGTTGATAAGTAAATTCTTGTAAGATCTGGTTGTTTGATAAGTGGCACTAACCCCTTCTCTCTCTCCCTCCTGCTGCCATGTAACACGTGCCTTGCTTCCCCTTTGCCTTCTGCCATGATTGTAAGTAATCTGAGGCCTCCCTAGCCATGTGGAACTGTGAGTCCATTAAACCTCTTTCCTTTATCAATTGCCCAGTCCCAAGTAGTATCTTTGTAGTAGTGTGAAAACAGACTAATACATAGACTTTAACCACATCTGTAAAATACCTTCACAGCAACAAGTAGTTAGTGTTTGATTGAGTAGCTGAAGACTGCAGCCTAGCCAAGCTGGCACCTAAAACTCACTGTCACAGACCCTGTCACAGTGTGCTGGAGAGCTATGTCCACTCTGCTGAGTCCATTCTCAGATGAGTCCACTGAGTCAAGACAGGGAGGCTGTGGATAACAAGCGAATTCTGAATTGCCCAGAAGTAAGGAGGGTAGGATGATGGCATGAGCTTCTCCCTCCCACGTGACCTCCCACAGCCTCCCCTTACTTGCTGCTGACTGGCTTATAGGAGCAAACTAGCTCTACTGGTGTAATAGAAACTCAGAAATTTTAAGACTGAAATGTTCACCCACTGTGACCCAGCTGCCTCACCTTGCCTCTTCGCTGTCATTGAAAACATTGCAAAACAGACTTTGTATTGTGAAGTTTTGTGTTTTGTATTTCATTTTCTTGTGCTTTTCTTTTCTTTTCTTTTCTTTTTTTAAGATGGAGTCTCGCTCTGTTGCCCAGGCTGGAGTGCAGTGGCATGATCTTGGCTCACTGCAACCTCTGCCTCCCAGGTTCAAGTGATTATCCTGCCTCAGCCTCTAGGAGAGTAGCTGGGATTACAGGCGTGTGCCACCATGCCTGGCTAATTTTTGTATTTTTAGGAGAGACAGGGTTTCACCATGTTGGCCAGGCTGGTCTCGAACTCCCAACCTCAGGCTTTCCACCCGCCTCGGCCTCCCAAACTGCTGGGATTACAGGCGTGAGCCATGGCACTCGGACTTCTTGTGCTTTTTATTTTGTATTTTATTAACATTTGTGTTTACAATTTCTTTTGAGTGTCATGTGGTGAGTTGTAAAGATGATGTATGATGTGATGGAGGAAAGTTCCAGGTCTAGACCTACAGACAGTCCTGGTAAAATCAGTGATGGAAAATCACACATAGGACCTGAAACTGAAGTCATCAATGAGGAATTACAGTTTCTATGGACTGAATGCCTATATCTCTGGCCAAAATTCACATATGAAGCCCTACCTAACCCCAGTGTAACAGTATCTGGAGGTGGGGGCTTTGGGAGGTGATTAGGTCATGAGGGTGGACCCCTCATGAACGGGATTGGTGTCCTTATAAAAATGGACACTGAGAGAGATAATCTCTCTCCCTCTGTTACATGCGAATACAGCAAGAAGGCAGCCATTTGCAAACTCGGAAAAGAGTTCTTACCATCTATGCTGGCATCCTGATCTCAGACTTCCAGCCTCAAGAACTTTGAGGAATAAATGCTGTTTAAGCCACCCAATCTATGGTATTTTTGTTATAGCAGCCAGAAGTGACTAAGACAACAATCTTCAGGACACAGAGAAGCTGCTCCTTGTGATGAAAGCCACTCTTCAATGAGCTTTGTGCAGGCTGGTGATCCACGTGGTCCTACCCCCCTCCACCCACCCCACCGTGTGTCTCTGTGGCAAACAACTCACAAGTGCAACAGTGGCCTGGCAGACTGAAAACATACTGACCTACGCGTCACTGCTATTGGTAAGGTAAGAGGCTATTTTAAATGGCAATTGGAATCTCAAAGAGTGGAAAGCTTTTGTTAAAAATCCACCCTCAGGCACAGGAAGCAAGATCTAGTAGCAGAACTTATTGGCCAGAAAAGGGAAGGCCACACAGGTAGTGAGAACCTAATAATGCCTGTAAAATTTCAGTGAGTAAACTGCCAGGACAAGATGCAGTATGAGGGATTGGAAAGGTTTCACTCTCAGGGAATACAATATCAATCAATGTATTGATGGGATGTCACATGATGCTGAAGGGGTTCATACAATAAACTGAAAAGCAGTATCTTCTCTGTCTAGGTTGATGTGTCAACAGATTTTGCCAATACATGTCTTAGTATTTGTAAGGCTTATAAATGATGAAACTCAAGAATACGTTTTCTGCTGCAAAGAGCTGCCCAAAACAAATATATATACTTGTTTTGGGCAGCTCTTTGCAGTAGAAAACATATTTTCAATATATATTTTCTATGTTTTGCATATTATTATTTTTCTATTAAAGCTTTATTGAGGTATAACTGATATACAATAAACTGCATAATTTGATGAGTTTTGATATAATTGTACATCTGCAAAACCATCACCATAGTCAAGATAATGAACATACTTATCACCTCCAAAAGCTTCCTCATGCCCTTGTATATATAATCCATTTCTCTCTACTCCCCACCCTTGTCCCCAGTCACTGATCTGCTTTCTGCTACTATAGATTAGTTTGCATTTTCTAGAATTTAATATAATGCAATCATATGTACAGTCATGCATCACATAATGACATTTCAATCAATGATGGACTGCATATATATGACAGTGGTTCCATAAGATTTTAATACTGTATTTTTCCTGTGCCTTTTCTACGTTTAGATATGTTTAGATACACAAATACTTACCATTGTGTTAAAATTGCCTACTGTATTCAGTAGTCACGTGCTGTACAGTTTTGTAGTCTGGGAGCAGTAGGCTGTCTCAGATAGCCTAGGTGTAGCAGGCTGTATCACGTAGCCTAGGTCTACACCTAGGCTGCGTGATACAGCCTATTGCTCCCAGGCTAGACCATCTTGGTTTGTGTAAGTACACTCTATGATGTTCATACAATAATGAAATTGCCTAACTATACACTTCTTAGAATGTATCCCTGTCATTGAGTGACCCATGACTGTATCCTTTTGTATCTGGGGTGAGGAAGTAGGACTTCTTGTGGAATGCTCACTCTTGAGACCCAGCTGCCATGCAAAGCCCAAGTTAGCTGTGTGGAGCGGTCACGTGGAGAGAGCCAAGCCCAGGTTAGCTGTGTGGAGCGGTCACGTGGAGAGAGCCTTCCAACCATCCCCACCATGGTGCCAGACATATGAGCAAAGCCATGCTGAATGTTCCAGCCCTGGCTGCCACCCTCACTGAAGCCATACAAAACACTTTGGGTAAGAGCAGCAGAAATGAGCCAGCTGGTCAACCCACAGAATTGTGAGATGTAATACAATGGTTGTCATTTTAGCCATTACATTTTGGAATGGTTGGTTATCCAGCGACAGATAACTGAGCAATCTAACGTTCAACCCCTGTCAGAAGTTCCCAGGATAATGAAAGTAACCTTATTGTAGAGCTACATCTGCCCTTTTCTGGTCTTTCGGCACTTTGTTCCCACGACTGAAGAGGAAAAAGTGAGCCTCTGCCTCCCTCTCTAGTCCTGCAGCCAATAGCCAGACTCTTTTGAGCCCAGCCAGACCCATCTCCGTTATGCCTAGAGCAGAGTTGGGGGCTTCTGTGGCTCAGGGGTGTGGACTCACATTCGCCTCTGCACCCCTACCTCAGAAGCATTTGGTGCCTGCACCCTGTCACCCCCTCCTGCCTTTTCTCCTGCTCTCAGGTTCATTGTAAAAACCACCCGTGACTTGTTAAGCTACAGATTCCTGGGCTATGCTGCCACAGATGCTGTTTCAGTAAGTCTAGGGCTTGGCTGAGGAGGATGTGAAGTTTTCCACTGCAGATGACTGTGACATAGGACAATGATGGGATGATGTTCAGACCGTGTTTTCAGAAACTCTGCCCCGGATTCACAAGGCTTTTCTGGTGTTCAAGGGACATTTCTTTGTTGTGAGTTGTTCTTGATAAGTGAGAGTGAGCATGCATGAGAATGTGTGTGAGCACGTGTATGTGTAAGCATGGGGTGGAAGTGAATATGAGTGTGACTGAGCATGTGTGTGCATGTGTGAACATATGACTATAGTGTATCGGGAGGAGGTGGGACAGGGCAGCAGTTCTGGGGTAGGACACAGGGTTGGGTGTCATTGGCAGGAAGACACAAGCCCAGGATGGGGTGTAGGTGCCTGGCGAGGACGAGAAGGGCTGGGGGGATTGCACCAAATGACAAGGGATCTGAGAAGGGAGTCGGTGAGCTATAGGACAATGTGTTCCCCACACCTGTGGCCAGCAGCTCCAAGCAGCTGCTCCGCCTTCCTTCCCTAAAAACACAAGCGCCTGTGGTCAGTCTGAGTCCAGGAGCCTCATGTTATGAAAAGGTATCCTGTGCAGGGTAATGGAAAAAAAGGGCAAAGAAAGACATATGGACCTGGGAAAGGATCTGGGCTGCGCTGGAGCTTGGCAGGCAGCTTGGCCCTCCCATGGCATATGGCCACGCAGGCAAACTGCATTAGCTTTGGTGCTGGATGGGCCCAGCGGTGGGGGATTTTGCCCTTATTTTTCTACTGCCCCTGTTTAAGGTGGACTCCTGGTGCTTGAGGTGCACCTGTGTTGCGGCGTGCTTTAAAAAATTATCCGCTCCCGTTTGGAAAGTGAAAGACATAATAATAGTAATAATAACAACTGTTAGCGTTTATGGAGCAGAGTCCACCATTCCAGACATCATGCTAAGTGCTTTTGGGGCATTCGCTCATTTAAATTTCAACCTGGGTGATCACAGACATCTTCTGGAATACTGATCCTGAAACCAATTTTAAAGCAAAGTATAGACATCCCCACTTAAAATATAAAACTTTTAAACAGAAATATAACAGAGAAAAATGCACGAACCGTAAGTGTGCCCCTCAATGAGTTATCACAGGGGAGCACACCTGTGTGACCAGGTGAGCCTGCTCAGCTCCCTGGAAGCCACCCTGGGATCCTGCACAACCTCTAACCCCCTCCTCCTTCCCAAAGGTAATTGCTGTCCTGACTTGGTACATCATGGGTTAGATTTGCCTGTTTATGGCTGGGCACAGTGGCTCAGGCCTGTAATCCCAGCACTTTGGGAGGCTGAGATAAGTAGATCACTTGAGGTCAGGAGTTCGAGACCAGCCTGGCCAACATGGTGAAATCCCATCTCTACTAAAAATACGAAAATTAGCCAGGCATGGTGGCGCATGCCTGTAATCCCAGCTACTCGGGAGGTTGGGCAGGAGAATTGCTTGAACCTGGGAGGGAGAGGTTGCAGTGAGCCAAGATCAGGTCACTGCACTCCAGCCTGGGCAACAGAGCAAGACTCTATCTAAAAAAAAAAAAAAAAAAGATTTGCCTGCTTATAAACTTCACATGCTTGAACCATAGCCTGTGTAATTTTTTGTGGCTGCTTCTTTCCTCCACATGGTGCTTGTGAGATTCATTCTTGTGGTTGCCTGTGACAGTTTTTCCTTCATTTTCTTTCCTGTATAGTATTCCATTGTGTGACTATACCACCCTTTTTTTTTTTGGAGACAGGGTCTCACTGTGTTGCCCAGGCTTACTGCAGCCTTCACCTCCCAGGTTCTATCAATCCTCCCACATCAGCCTCCTGAGTAGCTGGGACTATAGGCATGCACCACCACACTTGGCTAATTTTTTTTTTCTTTCTTTCTTTCTTTTTTTTTTTTTTTAGAGATGTGATTTCTCCATGTAACCCAGGCTGGTCTCAAACTCCTGTGCTCAAGTAATCTACCTGCCTCGGCCTCACGAAGTGCTGGGATTACAGGCTTGAGCCACTGTGCTTGGACTGCGCCACATTTAATTTATCCATTCTGGAGTTGACAGAGGATTTTTTTTTTTTCCTCCTGGTTTGGGTAGCTCCACTTTTTACCATTTTACTATTATTTTATGTCTGTGTGCAGCTCACAGTCAAAAGTGCTGGATTCATGTCCTGGATACTCTACTTACCAGCTCTGTGAACCTTGGGAAAACTATTTAGCCTTTCTGAGTCTCATTTGTCTCTGCAAACAATAATGCCTAATTTCCCTTGGTTTCCTATTCAATCAGCAAGCATTTATTGGTCACCTGCTATGTGCCATCATTCTAGGAGATTTAGCAGTGACCGACACAAAGATCCCTGCTCCACACGTTTGTACCTTTGTCCCTTCAGCTCCCTTTCTTTGGGAAGCTCTTTCTTCCCAGATCCATCCTTCTTCTTCCTTACTCCCACCCACATTTTTGCTTCGTTATTTTCTGCTCTTCCTTCTAGACTGAAGTCTGATATCCTTTCCTTTCCTCTAGGAAGCCTTACATGGCCCCTGGCAGAGCACTGGCCACTGTTTACTGAAATGTTGGGGGCTTGGTCTGCACACCTGTCTCCCCCGTGATCTGTGAGCTTCCTCAGGGCAAGGGCTGATTTCCTGCACCTTTGGCATCTGCAGTGCCTATCCCAGGGTTAAGCTCAGGGTAAAGTCTTAGTACAAGTTAAGAACTTTTGTTTTAGCCAAATAAGCCAGTGTGATGGCCACTCAGGTCATACCTGCTGAGTTAGCACATCAAGACGGTAGTCCTGCCCCTGAAACCAGAACTTATTCCAGGTGGTTTTCAGGGGGTTCAGTCACATTACGGGGGTGACTAGGTATAAGGAACCCTGGAGTTCTTTGGGCCAAAAAACTTGCTGTCTCCAAGCCTCTATTTTGTCAGTTAAATGGCTACCTTTTCAAGGTTATCTGGGAGACTTAGAGAAAGTATACTCAAAGTGCCTGGCATCTAAGAATAACGATTTCATTGACTGAAAGCTTATTATATATTCAGCTTAAAAGGCACTTTACATATTTTAACTAATTTAATCAACACAACAGCCCGTGATGAAGGAGCTGTCACTATTTGTGTCAACTTACAAATGTGGAAACTGAGGCACTGAGTGTTTAAGGGACTTGCCTAATGCTACACTGACACAGCCAGTAAGTGGTAGAACTAGGAAGGAGACTGGTCTTGACTGCTACAGCCCACCTTGCCCAGGAGCTGCAGCCGCCACCCAGAGACCCAGCTCAGAAACTTCCAGACAGCATGGTAGCACAAAAGGCTGCAAAAACCTTCCTGATCTTTCTCTTCCCCTTTCCTTTAGGGCCAGTTCAGGCAGTGAAGTCGGAGTTTCCTTTGAAGTCTTCTCCCTCCTCTCCTGATGAGGCCTCAGGGAAAATGAGTCCTTTCCTTATCTCAGCAGCAAAGAAATTGTCCAGACAGCAGTAGCATCTCCGTGGGAAGCTCAGGAATACTAATGATAAAACAAATTGATAAATTCAATTTCAAATGTGTTGATGAGAAAAACTAATTGATAAGCTCATTCATTTATTTAACAAGTATTTATGGAGTACCAACTCTATGCCAGTGTGGAGAATTAACTCTAAACAAAACAGCTGAGGTCCCTGGCCTGATGAAGCTTATGTTCTTGAGTTGGGATGTTACCAGAGGCGAATCTGTAGGGGTCTGCAGCAACCTCAGTTCTTGCCTCTTTAGAAGAAAGAATTTGACCAAGGGGCAGACGGTAGAAGGAGAGACTGAGGCAAGTTTTAGAGCAGGAGTGAAAGTTTATTGAAAAGCTTTGCTGGCCGGGCGCGGTTGCTCACACCTGCAATCCCAGCACTTTGGAAGGCTGAGGCAGGCGGATCACCTGAGGTCAGGAGTTCAAGACCAGCCTGGCCAAAATGGTGAAACCCTGTCTCTACCAAAAATACAAAAATTAGCTGGGCGTGGTGGCATGCACCTGTAATCCCAGCTACTTGGGAGGCTGAGAGGCAGGAGAATCGCTTGAACCCGGGAGGCGGAGGTTGCAGTGAGCCGAGATCGTGCCCGTGCACTCCAGCCTGGGCGACAGAGTGAGACTCTGTCTCAAAAAAAAAAAAAAAAAAAAAAAAGCTTCACTGCAGAAACAAAAGGAAGGAAAGTATACTTGGAAGAGGACTAAGTGGGTGACTTAAAAGACAAGTTTGACCTTTCGACTTGGGGTTTTATATATTGGCATGCTTCTGGGGTCTTACGTCTCTTCTTCCCTGATTCTCCTCTTGGGATGGGCTGTCCGCATGAGCAGTGGCTGCCAGTGCTTGGGAGCAGAGCATGCGCAGTGTGTTTACTGGAGTTGTACGCATGCTCACTCGAGACGTTCTTCCCTTACCAGCCCAATGTCCCTTAGGAGGTCATATTCCAGTTAAACTCACCCACTTTACCTCTTAGGGCACATGTGTGAGCCCACTCACCCAACTGCTAAGATCTTACCGGGAAGCTACTGATCACCAGTTTCAGGTTTTTCCCTTTGATAGGGCGACTGCCTTTCCCTGGCACTGGCTGGACCAATTATTATTTTAGAGAGACAGTTAAGAACCACCTGACCATCACCTGATGGTCTCCTGACATTCCTGGTGGTGGGTGGGGGGGCCTTTCCTGCCCTGTTCATGTCTGACTAGCTACCTACTGTAACAGCATAAATATCTTTTTAACACTTTCATTTACAGGAAAGAAAATGCAAGAATGCTTGAAAAAAAAAAGACCCAAATACCAAAATTTGGACAAACTAAACAAGTAAAAGAAGAAGTGGCAGAAAAAAAACTTAGACTTCTTGAAATAATTAATGAAAGGATGTTTTGAAATAGCAAGTTTGTCCAGTATAGGTATAATGAAATTTGATTTACCAAAATTCCATTTTTTTCCAAGAATTTGTGGTATAACATGAAGCTTACCTTTCACAGCCAAGGCAAGGTCATCCCCCCCTTGGAGGACATGGTGCTGCTGATGACTCTTGAGACATCTCAACCTACAGTGGCTTCAAAACTTATGCCTTCAGCTCTGCCTCCTCCCCACTCCCAAGCTTCAGACTCAAATATTCAGCTGCCTGCCTGTCTATAGATCCTCTTGGATGTATAATAGCATCTCAGCTCCAGCATAACCAAAAGAAAACTCTTGATTTGCACCCAAATCTTGTTTTTGGTTTTTTTCCCCTTAGTCTTTACCACTTCCTTAAATGGCAACACCTATTCAATTGCTCAAGCCAAAAACTTAGGAGGCACCCATATTCTTTATTATGGCTATCGATAGCAAAGGCAGCTATTGTTTAATTGAGGGTAACAGAGACCCAAAATAACTGTGACTTAAAAAAATAGAAATCTACTTTGTTTATTTCTTCCTCCGGTAGAGAGGGAGGTAGGTAGTCCAGACTTCCTAGTGTATCTAAACTCCATGAACTCCTCAGGGATGCAGGCACCTTTCAGGTCATTGTTCCACCATCCCTGGATGTGATCTACCTCTTCATGACACAATACGACAGCAAAAGCACCAGTCATTGCATCATGGGTCCAAGTAGCAGGACCCCTGTAGGAAGGAGGCATGGAAAAGAAGGGGCAGAGAGCATATACTAGCTATCTTTTAAGCAAGGTAATTTTGCTAAGACTTCATTGGCAGAACTTAGTCACATGACTACATCATCTAACTATAAGAGAGGCTGGGAGATGTCGTTTTTATTGTAGGAAGTCATGTGCTTAGCTAAAACTTGGAAGTTTTATTGCTATGAAAGAATAGACCAGATATTGGGGTTGGTAGGAATGGCCAAAAGTTCCTGCCGTATCTGGGTTGTAAACTCTAGGCTACTGGGCCCCTGCCTGCTATCTGACCCCACCTCTTCGACCATGTTCAACACAATGTAGCCATTCTGGCCTCTTCTAATGTCCTTTGAATACACCAGGCTTATCCCTGCCTTAGAGCCTTTGTGCTGCCACTCTCTGCCCCTGAGATGCACCCTCCAGATTTGCACATGGCTGACTTCTCATTATTCCAGTTTTGGCCCAAATGTCAGATCCTTACTGGGCCTTCCCTTGACCACCCTTTCTAAGGCAGTGTTTCTGCACCAGCCAGCTTCGATCACATAACCCCATTTCATTTTCCTCAAAGTACTCCAGAGTAACTCTCTGAAAACATCTTCCACTTTGTGTGTGTGTACGTGTCTCCCTGTTCCAGTGAGTAGCTAGTCAGACATGAGCAGGGCAGGAGAGGCCCCGCTCCAACCCAAGCAGGAATGTCAGGTGGCCATCAGGTGATGGTCAGGTGGTTAACTGTCTCTCTAAAATAATAATTGGTTGCAGCCAGCCCCAGAAAAAGGCAGTCTCCCTATAGAGAAGAAAAACCTGAAACTGATTATCAGTAGCTACCCGATAAGATCTCAGGAGTTGGGAGACTGGGCTCACACATGAGCACTAAAGGGGAAAATGGCAGAGTTTAACTGGCACATGACCTCCTAGGGACATTGGACTGGTAAGGGAGTAACACTGTAAGTGAGCATGGGTACAACTCTAGTAAACACACTGCGCACACTCCCCTCTCAAGCGCCAGCAGCCCACCCCAAGGGAAGAATCGGGAGAAGGAACGCAAGACCCTGGAAGTATGCCAACATACAAAACCCCAAGTCAAAGGTCAAACCGTGCACTTGCCTTTCACGTTGCCCGCTTGGCCCTCTTCCAAATGTATTTTCCTGCCTTTTGTTTCTGTGGTAAAGCTTTTTAATCAACTTTCATTCCTGCTCTAAAGCTTGCCCCAGTCTCTCCTTCTGCCTTCTGCCCCTTAGTCGAATTCTTTCTTCTGAGGAGGCAAAAATTGAGGTTGCTGCAGACCCCTACAAATTTGCTGCCGATAACATATTTTGGTACCATGTGAATTGGATAATTTTCACCACTAACAATACGATCTAAGAAACATGAAACTGCAGCATCAAAAAAGAGCTTTCTGATCCTGACACCTGCCTGGAGTGAACTCCATCTGAAAAATCCTGGTCTATTAGCCCTGGCAGGTGCTTCTCAGATCTACTAGGCCAGTGTTTCACAGGCATCAATTTATGGAATGGCCCCTGGATTTCAGGGAATATTTTCTCACTGGTTAAACTTTTGGTGCTAAAGTTATTTACATTTGACCCACCTAGACACAAATGGACAAACACCTTATTCTCCATGGTCAAGCCAAAACTGGGAATTTTTTAATGAATCTATATATAAATATAATTTCTTTATGAGGACTTGTGGATTGTATTAAGGATAATGAATAAAAAAGAAAGCTTAATAAAAAGTTCCTAAGTCTACTGAGGAATGTAATGTGTGCTTAGCACGTTATTTGTCTGTGCTGAGACATACACTCACACATAACTATGCAATTTTCATGTGCAATGGTCAACAATTTAGGTATTTTATAATTCCCACTCTCATCTGACAGATAAGAAAACAGGCCACCAAACGTGTGTGTGTGTGTGTGTATGAGATGTGTATATATGAGATGTATATATATGAGATTATATATATGAGACGTATATATGTATATATAAGATGCATGTGTATACATATATGTTAAATGTATATGTTAAAATATCTAAAAAACACACACTGGCCCTATCTCTTCCATATATATGCAGTCATTCACACCAACCCTAGGCTATGAGGCTTCTCTCTCTAGAGAGAGAAAGGCTCCATCTACAGCAAAAAGGTCATTCGTCAGATTTGGGTATTGAAGTAGCATGAAAAACCAGAATTTACCAAGAGAGAAAAGGATTTCTCTATTTCCCTTCCATATATATATATATATATATATATATATATATATATATATATATGTATATATATGGAAGAGATAGGGTCAGTGTTCAGAGGAGATGGATCTGAGCATGGACTTGGTGCTGGAGAGTCCCAGGAACTGGCCTGATGAGGGGGAGACCAATTCTTTCATGAACAGATTGCCCTGTCACCTGCTGAGTGGGGAGGGTAGAGGTGGACACATGGGAATAGTGAGAAAGTGACATTTTACAATAACAATGACACAGGGCTTGAGTGTTTGTTCACATTACACCTAGAAGTATCCAAAAATGTAGTGAATGGTAAGAAGGAGAGAAATCAACATTTAGTCCAGTAAGTAATACACACAGCCTCTGGAAGGGACGTGCCTGTCAGCTCCACATTCAGTGGTTCAGATTCCATGCCACTCCTGCTTCTCTGCAAGAGTCAGCTGGGTGTATAGAAGAGAACTCAAGGGACATCTTGGGGGCAGGGGAAGAAAGGCCTGAGTCGGGGATCCCCACAACCACCCTCAGCTCCAAAGACTTGCTAGGAGGACTCATGGGACTCAGCATATAGTCACAGTCATGGCTATGATTTATTATAGTGAACAGGTGCAAAATAAAATGAGTGAAAGAAAGAGACACATGGGGCAAAGCTGGAGGAGACAAGATGCAGAATTCCAAGAAGTCACACAGGGTATACTTAGTTTATTTAGAAAGAACTGTGACAACCTATGTGGAATGCTGTCTACCAGGGAAGTGCCACTAAGCCTAGGAGTCAGTCCAAGGATTTTACTGAGGGTCAGTCACATAAGCATCTGTGGCCTAGGATGTACCAAAAGTCCGGGCTTCCAGAAGGAAGGCAGGTGTTCAGCATAAACCACATTTTTGTACAAAGAGTTCAGGCGCAGCGAGCTGCTCCTGTCCTTTCTGGGAGTGCTGGGAACCCACCCCAAATCCAAGTTTGTAGATGCCAGCCAAGGGCCAACCTTGCAAGCAGTCTCAAACTGACTATGATAACTCTTTTCTGCCAGAGGCCTCAGAGCCACATGTATCTCCCTCATCCCTGGACTGGAGGCCATTGAGTCACAGTAGGTTCTAGGTCCTGCTGGAGACCATTTGCTCTCTGAAGCCCTGTACATCCTGGGCAGGCCATGGAAAGCCAGGAGGGTTGTGGCAGGCCATCTAGCCAGACAGGCACTTCCTTCCACCAATGCTACCACCCTGGGCTGGATGTGACCACATGGGGACTTCCTTGCCATGCTCTCCCCTCCACTGGTACACATGGGGAAGTCTAGCATGACCTCCTCACTGTCTAGTAACCTAAGTGCCCCTTGGGCCCTATTATCCATCTATGTTTGTCCCGAAGTGGCGGATGGGAAGAGGGAACAAGAACGCTGGCATTTAAACTGCTCACTCTGCCTCTTTGTCTTTTCTCCTGCCCATAGAACACTGAGGTGGGAATACATGGCTTCCCATGTCTCTAAAACCACATCATATCTGCAGTAAAACTGGCACCTGGGCAGCCAGTTTTAGCTGTTGTTAATGTGTTAGCACATTATATGACCTAATGGCCACATAACAGGACCTTGGGGAGTATAGTAAATCCTTTTATCTCTTGGCAAATTCTGGCTTTTTATGCTACTTTTTTTTTTTTTTTTTGGAGACAGAGTCTTGCTCTGTCACCCACGTTGGAGTGCAGTGGCATGATCTGAGCTCACCACAACCTCTGCCTCCAGGGTTCAGGTGATTCTCCTGCCTCAGCCACCCGAGTAGCTGGGATCATAGGCGTGTACCACCACGCCCAGCTAAATTTTTTTTTTTTTTTTTTGTATTTTTAGTAGACACAGGGTTTCACTATATTGGCCAAGCTGGGCTCGAACTCCTGACCTCAGTTGATCCACCTGCCTCGGCCTCCCAAAGTGCTGGGATTACAGGTATGAGCCACCGTGCACAGCCTCATGCTACTTTAATATCCAAATCTGATGAATGACCTTTTTGCTCTAGATGGAGCCTTCCTTACTCTGGAGAAAGAAGCCTCATAGATTAGGGTTGGTGTGAATGACTGCAAAGGTGAGTGAAATTTCATATCCCCCAGTTTCATTCCATGATTTTCATTCTAGAAATGATAGTTTGCATTTGTAAACGTGTTTTCATGACCTTTTGGTCATGATAACTCAGAGATTGAGGTAGACATGTCCATTATACAGACAAAACTACTGAGTCAAAGAGGGCTAGTTAATGGTGGAGTTTAGGCTTGAATTTATATCTTCACACTTGACTCTACTAAACTTCTTGCTACATATTATTTGTTGCTAGCATTAGATCTTTATTGTCTCTTATAATCTATGGGCAGGTGCAGATTCTGTAAGGAATATCTGTTCTTTCCCATCCACAAAAATGGCCTCCCAAATATATTCCTGTCCTAATCCATGGAACCTGTGATTATGTTACCTTGAATGGCAGAAGAGACTTTGCAGATGTGACCCAATTAAGGATTTTGAAATGGAAAGATTATCCTGGATTATCTGGGTAGACCTGATGTAATTACAAGCATTCTTGTAAGAGGGAAGCAGGAGGTGGGGTGGAGGGGAGAGAGAGAGAGAGAGAGAGAGAGGAAGAGAGGAAGTGAGGAGGAGAGGAGGAGAAGAGAAGAGGACAAGAGAAGAAGAGAAGAGAGGAAGTGAGGAGGAGAGGAGGAGAAGAGAAGAGGACAAGAGAAGAAGAGAAGAGAGGAAGAGAGAGAGGGGAAGAGAGAGAGGAAGAGAGAGGCTATACAGTGGCTTTGAAGATGGAGGATGGGGCCATGAGGCAAGCGATGCAAGTGACAGACCTCCAGAAGCTATAAAAAGACTAGGAAACAGACCTTTTCCCCACAGCCTCTGGAGGAGAGGCAGCCTTGCTGACACCTTGATTTTAGCCCACTGAGACTGGTTTTGTACTTTGGAACTCCAGAACTGTAAAATGATACATTTGTGTTGTTTGAAGTCACTAAGTTTGTGGTAATTTGTTACAGCAGCAATAGCAAACTAACACATGCAGTATCCTCTCTTATTAACTACAATAGAATTCATCTCGGCCTCTCCAGGTAGTTGCCTCTTGGAGAAACCACCTGGCCCCATTCTTGGTCTGGTGATGTGAGTGGGGCTGACCCCACTCCTGGCTCCAGGGCAGAACATAGCCTCCAGGCCTGGGCAACAAGCATGCTACATTCTCTGGTCACGGTGGCTGGTCAGGGGTGAGCAAGGCCCTTCAGAAGGCAGCTCTAGACTCTTGCTGGAGCTGTTAGGAAGGGGGTGTTTCCTTTCTACACTGGATACTGAGCTGGAGAGAAGTCTGGAACGGGCGGGCAGCCACTTGAGAATGAAGACAACACAAAAGAAAGCTGAGCCAAGGACTGGAAAGAGAGGCATTCTCCTTAAGACACAGCTAGAAACCTGAATCAGGTCATGTCTAAAGACAGCTTAAAGATCCCAATGACAGGAGCCAATCAAGTCTCTTTTTGTTTAAGCTAGTTGGAGTTGAAGTTCTGAACCCAGATGTTTCTGACTAATAGTGTTATGTGGTTAGGAGTCACCTAAATTGGATTATCTGATTATTGATTTTGTGGAAGTTCAACACTATGGAGCACCATCCAGTACCACCCAAGAGAAGGCATGTTAGTACCCAAATGCCATTGATCTTACAATTAAAATCGGGGAGAAAATTTGAGTCCCTTTCCCCCAGAGGATGTTCCTGCTGAGAGTTACTACTTCAGTTCTTTCCACTTAACAAATCCTAACCCTTGTACATCAGTATACTGCTTCCTCAGGCTTCATTTCATGCAGCTATGGAGACCCAGGGAAAGGGAGTGACTGGCTGCAGGACACATGTCGGCTGGTGGCCAGGCTGGGATAAGAACTCTGACCCTAAGCGCTGTGTGCTCTCTGAAGCATGCTGCTTCGAGCTTTCTTGTGAGCATAGTCACTCCTGTTTCTATGGCTCTGAAAATTCACACCCTGCTGTGTGCAATTAGTTCTTGTTGCTCTCCCCTTGCTGATCAGCATTCTCAATTTCATTTTCAGAGCCTAGCTTTATCATTATCATGAAGAGATTATCTAACATATTGAATATTAAAAATCTGACACCACAGAGTAAGATTTGCATTCCAAGGTTATTGTTATTTACCAGAACTCATCACTTGACCTGCTGTTTTTTGAGAAACATCACTCCGAAGGGCAAGAGACAGCTCCCCAGAGCCTCCTTATGGAGATCACATTTTAAAGACTCTTCGTTTGAGTTCCTAATATTGATGGCATTGATCTGTCACTTCTCCATGAACCAAGCTCAACTGACAATTCTAGAATCAACCAGAATAGGAAGGGATGTTAAAAGTTACTTGGTCCGATCCTTGCATTTTCCAGTTGGAAAAGTGAGACTTGGAAAGTCAAGTATGTATCAGTCAGAGTTCTTGCTTAGAGGCAAGTACTCTGCTAACTTAAGAACATGAATGTTTTAAAGGTAGCTTACAGAAATTCTAGGAGGGTCAGAGAAGCAGGTATGTGCCTATGCAACTGGAAACAAGAACTGCAGGGGCTGCCCCAGTAAATATATCACTATCACTGTCTACAGTCGGTTGAATGGTGGCCACCAAAAAGATATGTCTACATCCTGACCTACACATGTGACCTTACTTGGGAAAAGCATCTTTGCAGATGTAATTAATGTAAAGAGATGGTTCTGGATTATCTTAGTGGGCCCTAAATCAAATAACAAATAATAAGCCTTTATAAGATACAGAAAAGGAGACAGCACAGACACAGAGAAGGCCATGTGAAGACCGAGGCAGAGACTGGAGTGATATGGGGACAAGCCAGGGAACACTGGTTGCCGCCAGAAGCTGGAAGAGGCAAAGAAAGACTCTCCCCTAGAAAGTTCAGAGGGAGCACACAGCCCTGCCAACATCTCAATTTCAGACTTCTGGCCACCAGAACCATGAGAGATTACATTTCGATTGTTGGCGTTTTATAGTAGCAGCCTGAACAGATTGATTCAGTGACTTTGGGTAAATCACTTTGTCCAGCCTTGCCAACATGGTGAAACCCGGTCTCTACAAAAGATACAAAAATTAGCCAGGTGGGGTGGCACACACCTGTAATCCCAGCTACTCAGCCGGCTGAGGCAGGAGAATCACTTAAACCCTGGAGGCAGAGGTTGCAGTGAGCCGAGATCGGGCCATTGCACTCCAGCCTTGGCGACAGATCAAATGCCATAGACTGGGTGGCTCCAACAACAGACATTTATTCTCATCATGCTGTGGAAACTAGAAGTCCAAGGTCAAGGTGCCAGCAGGGTTGGTTTCTGGTGAGGCCTGTAGACGGCTGCCTTCTTACTGTATCCTCACATGGCCGTTCCTCTGGGCAGGCACAAAGAGTGAGCTATCTAGTGTCCCTTTCTCTTCTTGCAAGGATGCCAATCCTATTGGATTAGGGCCCCAGCCTCATGACCTCACCTAACCTTAATTACCTCCTTAAAGGCCTTCTCTCCAAATACAGACACATTGCAGGTTAGGGCTTCAGCATATGATTTTCAGTCCATAACACTCCCACAGCTAGTTAGAGGCACGTTGAGATTTGAGCCTAGGCCTCCTGACTACGAACCCACCTCTGAGTTCAACCCCCATAAGATTTGGGCAGGCTGGGTCGCAAATGCATTTAGAAAAACAAAGGTATTTAGAAAATAGAATGATACTTACGATGACTGGTCTTTGGGATCCATTTTAGCTTACTGCCTAGTAGCAAGGGGCCACAAAAGGGAAAATATCAATCTCCTTAGACATTGGTGGCCCAGCTATAGGTTCTGCCTCTCTGCCCATACCTTGTGATCTGTATCTTCAGGGCTCTTAGCTGCAAGCAACGGAGAGCATGATTTAGGCAAAAAAGGAATTTATTGAAAGTGTTGTGGGTAACACAGAGAAACGCTAAAAAGGCTGGGAAATGGCTTGAAAATCAGCAGGAAGGAAGGGAGGTCAGCAATAGCCAAGATCACAGCACATGGTTGGTCCAGTGAGGCCACCACGGCCACAGCCATTGGATTTGCTGTGGCCATCACGAAAGTGGGTTCTCTACCAGCTCTGCTTCTTTGCACCACCAGCTCCTGTCCCAGCCCATGCTGTAGGTGCCTCTGAGTGCTCTGACTTAGGTTTGTGTAGTCTTCACAACATCCTGAAAATATGTGTCATGATTCCCATTTTACAGATGAGGAACCTGAGGCTTAAATATGCCAGGTGACTGGCCACAGGCAAATTCAGGCCTGTCTGACTCCAAAGCCCACTCTCCCAGTAATCACAGTGTGGTAACTCCATCCCATGGCTGGGATAAAAGAATTCCAAAGTGTACTTCAAAGAGGTTGTTCCAGTAGCTTCTACCAGCAACACTTGGGTGGCTCCTTTGCATTCCACCCTTTCCAGCCTCAAGGGAAATGTATTGTCTAACACACATCTTTGCTAATTTGATAAACTAAAATGGTGTCTTATTATTTCGGTTTGCCTCTTTTTAATTATTGAGGTTGGATGCTGTATTAGTCTGTTTTCATACTGCTGATAAAGACATACCCAAGACTGGGAAGAAAAAGAGGCTTAATTGGACTTACAATTGCACATGGCTGGGGAGGCCTCAGAATCATGACAGGAGGTGCAAGGCACTCCTTACATGGCAGCAGCAAGAGAAAAATGAGGAAGAAGCAAAAGCGGAAACCCCTGATGAGATCTCATCAGATCTCGTGGGACTTATTCACTACCGCAAAAATAATATGGGGGAAACTGCCTCCATGATTCAAATTATCTCCCACAACCTGTGGGAATTATGGGAGTACAATTCAGGATGAGATTTGGGTGGGGACACAGAACCAAGCCAGATTAGATGCTTCCTTATATTTTACTATCTGGTATATGTCCTTTGTGTGTGTGTGTGTGTGTGTGTGTGTGAAAAATCTTGTCAATTGTTTTTGTTCCTGTGTCTATTGGGATCTTTGTGGGGTTAACTAGTTGTCTGTATGAGATCTTTACATATCACAAAGAAGTTTTTCTTCCTTTTATTTTAGATTCATGGAGTACCTGTGCAGGTTTGTTACATGAGTATATTACGTGATGCTGAGGTTTGGGCCTCTAATGATCCTGTCGCCCAAGTAATGAATATAGTAGCCAATAGGTAGTTTTTCGACCCTTGTGTCCCCCATCCCCTTCCCCACCTTGTGGAACCCCCAGTGTCTACTCTTCCCATCTTTGTGTCCTTGTGTACCCAATGTTTAGCTCTCACTTCTAATGGGAGATGTGTGAGCATATCACAAAGACGTTTAACCTTTTATCTTTCATTTTTCTTTTTCTTTTTTTTTTTTGAGATGGAGTCTCAGTTCGTTGTCCAGCCTGGAGTGCAGCGGTGCAATCTCGGCTCACTGCAACCTCCGCCTCCCAGGTTCAAGCGATTCTCCTGCCTCAGCCTCCCAAGTAGCTGGAATTACAGATGCCCACCACCATGCCCGGCTAATTTTGTAGTTTTCACCATGTTGGTCATGCTGGTCTCGAATTCTTGACCTCAAGTGATCCACCCGCCTTGGTCTCCTGAAGTGCTGGGATTGCAGGTGTGAGCCACAGTGCCTGGCCTATCTTTCATTTTTCAATGAATATTTTCACCACATTTTTTATGTGCTGTTTAACTTTGCTCCTTTTCCTTTGACATACAAAAGTTTTACATTTATGAACAAATATTTAACAAATATTTCTCAGGCTGCCCGCATAATGCAAGGGATTGTTTTAGGCAAAAAAAAACTCTCTGAATACTTAGATAATTCCTGTTTTTGGACTCCCTGCTACCTCCCAGTCCTTTGGGTGAGCAGGTTTATAGAGAGCCCTTTCATCTTTAGAGAGAGGTCCAGAAACAACTCTGAGAGACATGCTTTTTCACTGCACTTTAGGGCAAAAAAAAAAAAAAAAAAGACAAAGGTGAGAATTGTTTGCACCAATTATTTACAGAGACTCATTTTATCCTTCTTTCTAAACAACTATTTTTAGGGGAAGAGAAGAGGAGGACAGGGGGCTTTAAAAGTCATGAGATTTGCCCTGCGGAAAGTCCCTGGAAGTGAGGAAGTCTGTGAGTGAGAAGGGAGGACCCAGCTGCCTGGGGGAAAAGCTCCCCTTTAATTGCCTGTTTCCTATCCTGCAGCCCCAGGCTTCTCCCAAGCTCCTTTAAAGGTTGATCTTGACAAGAAGCCTGGAGATGGTGCTTGCTAGACATGGGTAGAACATACAAATATGAGGCCAAGTGCTGTGGTGGTTCACACCTGTAATACAAGCACTTTGGGAGGCCAAGGCAGGAGGATCGTTTGAGCCCAGGAGTTCCAGACCAGCCTGGGCAACATAGTGAGACCCCCATCTGTACAAAAAATAATAAAAAAATTAGCCGTGTGTAGTGGCGTGTACCTGTAGTCTCAGCTCCTCACGAGGGTGAGGCAGGAGGAGCTTGAGACTTGGAGTTTGAGGCTACAGTGAGCCGTGTTTGCATCACTGCATTCAGCGTGGGAAACAGAGTGAGACCCTGTATAAAAAAAAAAAAAGAATGTATGCTGGATACTCTCAGACTCTCAGAAGCATGGGCCTTGCTGCCTTATAAGCTTGGTTCAAATCCCACCCCACCTCTGCCAATTAACAGATGTGTAAGTAAGAGTGAGTCCCTTAAGCTTTGTGAGGCTCAGTTTTGCCATCTGTGTGAGGGGATACTCATGCTGCCCTTGTGTGATGGATGAGGATCAGTGGTCGTGTATGTAAAGTGCATAGCAGAGTCTGCCCACAGTGGGTATGCAATCAGAGGCCATTCTAACATACCAGGAAATTAATCGGCAAGTTCGTGTGGGTCATCAGTGTGTGGTCAGCATTGCACCAAGTTCTGTGACAGCAGGTTCTAACAGTCAACCTGCGTGAGCTTGTATGGTGTGGCCAAGGAGATAGGGCACAGCTCACAAAATGACTCTGCAACTGTATATGAAGTGCCAAATTATAGAGGAGTGGTTTAATTCTTATAAGCATAAAGATAACTCTATGGTTTGAAATAATTAGAGAAAGCTTCATGGAAGAAGTAGGAGCTTAAGTTGGGTGTTGATGATTTAAGAAACATATTCTTTGATTAGACAGAATTTTTTCCATCTGAAAATGAAAATAGCTACATATTTTTCCTTTTAAACAATAATATGTACTCTTTTAAAAATACTTAGATAATACAGTAAATCAATTAAAAAGTCTCACTGCCCAAGAATACCTACTATCAATACTTTGTTGTATGGAGAACATATATATTTGTATATAAATACAATTATGTTTGCTTATTTATGCAAAAAACAGGAGAATATGTAAATATAGTATTGTAGAATATTCCATTATACAGAGGCTTTCTAATTTATTTAAATCCTTATTACTAAAAATTTAGGTTATTTTAGCACGGCTAAGTACATGAATGCCTCAGTTTCATCAATCAATAACTTAGTGATTTTGGTCTTGGATCACTTTCCAGAAATGTCATAAAAGTTGTATCAATTTATACCACCTTCCACCATCAGTTTATAAGAGTTCCCTTTTTACTACACCCTTCCCAGTACTGACAATTGTCAGTGTTTTACAGTCATTGCCAAGCTGCCAGGTAAAAATTATATTACTCATTTAATATATATTTTTAGACAACTCTGTGTTAATCAGTGGTGATAAAGACATGGTCCTAGCCATCCCCTCTGAAAGCTCAGAGACCAGCAGGAAAAAGAGACATTAAACCAGTAATTACTGTAAACTGTGATGAGGGGTGTTGTAATTTGCATTTCTTGGATTATCCAGTCAGGTCCTTAATGAATAAAGTAAAACGGGCCCACTGAGGTTTTACAGTGATGTGGCCTCTTGTTTCTTGGTGGACAGATGTTCTTTTTTGCCCGTTGTTAACTCATGGAATACAACAGCTAGTAGGTGAACAACACAGAACATCCTGAAGGATTTTCTAGGGGAACAACATGAACTAGATTATGCTTTTCTGGCCTCATTTCTACAACATCCTCAGAATCTTAGGTCTATTATCGATGCCTTGAGGACTATACCTTGCCTGTGAGGATTATGTCCCGATGCAGCATACTCTAATTGCACAACACGGGATAAAATAATAATACAATAAAATGGTGCTAGAACAACTGGATACTAGTATGAATTTAAAAATGGGCAAATGATTTGAACAGCCATTTTATAAAGAAATTCATGAATGATTAACAAACATGCAAAGATACTCAACACCACTAGTCATTAAGGAAATGTAATTCAAACCATAATGAGATACCATGTCACACTCAGTAGAATGGCAAAAATTAAAAAGATTGACAACACTCAGTGTTGGTGAGGATGTGAGACTTTCCTACCTTGCTGGTGGAAATGCAAAGGGATATAGCCACTTTGGAGAAGAGTTTGGCAGTGTTTTATAAAGTTTCCTAAGTATTTTCCCAAGATAAAATATTTGTCCGTACAAAACCTTGTATGCAATTGTTCATAGCAACATTTTTTGGTAACAGCTAACAACTGGAAACAGTGTAAATGTCCATCAATCAAAACTAAATTATGGTAAATCCATGCTCAACAATAAAAAGGATTAAATATTAATACATGCAACAAGATGAATGAATTTCAAAATAACTTTGCTAAGTCAAAGAAGCCAGACATGATGGGCTGTGTCCAGTATGGTTCCTTTTATAAGAAATTCTAGAAAAGGCAAAACTATAATGAAAGCAAGATGATCAGTGGTTGCCTGGGTCCAGGGTCTGGGCTGGGGATCAACAGCAAAGGGGTAAGAGGGAGCTTTCTGAATGATGGAAATGCTCTGTGTCTTGGTTATGGTGATGAGGGTTTGTATACACCTATAGACAATTGCCAAAACTCAGCAGGCTGTATACTTAGAATGAATATATTTTATTTATGTAAATTATATTTAAATAAAGCTGAGAGAAAAAACATTAACAAATCTGAACTTTGCTCTTTTAAAAGGTATTTCCTTCTTGATTTATTATTGTTTTTTTGAGACAGAGTCTCACTCTGTCACCCAGGCTGGAGTGCAGTGGCACGATCTTGGCTCACTGCAACCTCTGCCTCCAGTGTTCAAGCAATTCTCCTGCCTCAGCCTCCCAAGTAGCTGGGATTACAGGTGCCTGCCACCATGCCCAGCTAATTTTTGTATTTTTAGTAGAGATGGGGGTTTCACCATGTTGGCCAGGCTGGTCTCGAACTCCTGACCTCAGATGATCCTCCCAAATTGCAGGGATTACAGGCGTGAGCCAATGCGCCCAGCTTCCTTCTTTAGTATTATTTCTATTCTGAATTACATATGGGAGTGGTACACCATAAGCTCCCAGCACTCAGAGGTTCTCAGCATCTTAATCTGGCCCTGGCACCGAGCATGACAGGCCCTCTTGGCCACACGAATCACCTCCAAGGCATCTGCCTGGCTCTGTCCTTAAAGCTCCCTCAGGTCAGCAGTTCTGTGACTTTTGTGCCATGCTTAGGGCACTGGAATCCCTGGTGGCACTGGGATCACTGTGCCAGGTTTTAGCCATCCCAGGTACTAGTACCTATGGAGCATCCACCTCCCAGGCAAAAGGGGGCAGGGCACTCACTTATTCCTTCACAAATCCGCCCCCAACACCCCCTTCTCTCCCTGCCATTATCTCTTCCACAGTTTTAAATTTTTCTCCCAGGAAGCCTTCATCAAATCCCTCAGGCAAGGTGGCACAAAGCCTGCCTGAAATGGAGGGGGCGTGGAGAAGTGGAAATAGGAGGATAACACACACAAATGAATATTTCAATAAATTATCATGCCATGAACGTCAAAGTGTGCTCAAGAAATGCTAATGTCCTTACTGAGGAGCAGCAAGAGGCAGGCAGGGGGCCTGGAAAGACTCCATAGAAAGACCTGCATGATCTGGTGGATGGGGCCAGCAGAGGGGCTGGCAGGGGCAAAGTGAAAAAAACACAGTGAAGGCACCTGGTGGGGTGAGGAGGGGGTGGGTGGAGGGCCAGGAGCTGGAGGTTTCCTAGTTATGCAGATAGAGTTTAGGAGTTGATCAGGGGCCACCAGTTGAGAAATATTTGAGAGGGATGAGTGGCTCATGGAACTGATTTCTGGGCTGTGCCTGGAGACAGGGAGGTGGCCAGGGCTATCCAGAGGGCAGCTGGAGTCGGCTTGGGGTAGGGCCCAAGGGTCCCACAGACCTGGTCCTCAGTAAGGGAGGGAGAGGAGTCTTTCGGGCCTAAACTAGGTGGAGGAGCAAAGGCGGCATCAGAAAGTCAGACAAGGCCTGGCACGGTGCTTCACGCCTGTAATCTCAGCACTTTGGGAGGCTGAGGCAGGCGGATCACTTGAGGCCAGGAATTGGAGACCAGCCTGGCCAACATGGTGACACCAATCTCTACTAAAAATACAAAAATTAGCTGGGCATGGTGGTGCATGCCTGTACTGAAGCTACTCAGAAGATTGAGGCAGGAGAATTGCTTGAACCCGGAAGGTGGAGGTTACAGTGAGCTAAGATCACGCCACTGCACTCCAGCCTGAGTGATAGATTCTGCCTCAAAAAAAAAAAAAAAAAAAAAAGAAGAAGAAAGTGAGACAGAATAATGAGGGATAGTCCTTTCCTCCTTCCTCTCCTCCCTCCTTTATTTTCTTCTCTTCCTTCTTCCCTCTCTCCTTCCTCCCTCTTCATCTTGTCTTCCCTTCCTTCCTCCCTCTCTCCTTTCCTTCCTCCTTTCTTCTTTTCTCTCCCTTTCCCTCTCCCATCCTTCCTCCTTCTCTTTCCCAGGCAATTCTTTCCTTTTCTTCTCCAACCCTTTCTCCTCTCCTTCCCTCCCCCTTCGTCTCTTCCCTTCCCCTCTTTTTCTCCCTTTCTCTTTCCCTTCTTCAATCCCTTTCTCTCTTGCTGTCTTTTTCTCCACCTTGTTCAGAAAAGCCTGCAAAGCAGAGCCTGCTCTCAGAGTCATGTCATGAGTAACCCATTTGTGTTATTTGCGGTTTACCTACCTGTAGAAAATTTGTACCCTAAGATCTCCACGTACTGCGGGCAAATGGTTTATAATTCAACTTCACAAATATTTACTGTGCTCTGGTTAACTGAGTGTCCTTTGTGCTAGAGGTGCCAGAGAGATGCAAATGGCAGCGCCAGTCCTTGGAGGAGCCAGTCTGGGGCCCCTGGCTGATGTTGGCAGAAGACACATCCCTCTCTCCCCTCAAGGATGCTGAAGAGCTCTCTGTCTACTAGTACCCTGGGCCCACTTTTCTCTCCAACAAGGTGCAGAAAAGGGCAACGTTGCCAGGTTTGCAAGATCGTAACAAGACAGTGCATTGTAGGTATAATCTGCCGGAATGAGGAGGCGCTCAGCCTGCGCGGATTGGAAGGGCCACATAAACATCTGTCAGTCCATTGACAACAGCACCCACAAGCCCGAATTGTGACTTCACACCGATTTCTTCCCCTGCTATAAATTCTACAAGATCGTCAACATAAATAAGACTTTCTCCTCAACCAGTTTTTCAGGGCCATGCCAGGCTTTAAAATGGGCAGGCCCCTGGCCGGGCGCGGTGGCTCACCCTGTAATCCCAGCACTTTGGGAGGCCGAGGTGGGCGGATCACGAGGTCAGGAGATCGAGACCATCCTGGCTAACATGGTGAAACCCCGTCTCTACTAAAAAATACAAAAAATTAGCCTGGCGTGGTGGCACGTGCCTGTAGTCCCAGCTAGTCGGGAGGCTGAGGCAGGAGAATGGTGTGAACCCGGGAGACGGAGCTTGCAGTGAGCCAAGATCGCGCCACTGCACTCCAGCCTGGGCGACAGAGTGAGACTCCATCTCAAAAAAAAAAAAAAAAAAAAAAAAAAAAAAAAAAAAAGGCAGGCCCCAGTTTCATTTGCATGTTGTTGAATTTGGAGAGTCAATCAATCAAGCCAGGTCCCACAATGAGCACAATGCCAATCTGCAGAATCTTTCAGGGCAAAAGGGAATTTAGAAAGATGAGGGAGAAAGGATCTGAAGACTGATCCGTTCCTCTTTCAATGCTCAAAGTATAACATTTTTCTCCTCAGTTTTATCAGTTAATACTGTCCTTTACTTGGCTAATATTTGTTATATAGCATAAGATGTAACAAAATTTTCTTAGGCTAGGAATGGAAAGAAAGCAATGATTCTAACTGTAGTTGGGCAGTTTAGAGTGTGATGAAGGAGAAACCAGAATTTTTTCATCACCCCTCAATGTGCATAGAACAACAGAATCACAGACCATTACCACTGACCTTTGCCATAGATTTTAGAGGTGATCTAATTTAACTTCCTAGTCCAAGTAGGCATTACCTCTCTGCCTCTGACTTATTTGTACCTACTATGTACCAGTCATTGTGCTGGGCATTAGAAAGAGACAGAGATGAAGACAACTTGGATCTCCAGGAAGGAGTTCAGCCTAGTGGGTACAGTGGCCCAAAAGAGGTTTGGACCTAGTGCTCACAGCGCAGAGGAGAAAAGTTGCAATTTCAGGTGAGAAAACAGCAAAGACTTCTTGGGAGAGGTGATAGCTTATGTGTCACAGGCTTAATCCTCACTGTGTTTGGGCAGGTTCCTGATTGTGGGAATGCAAGAATGGATGCTGGGCATGATTCACCATCCTCCCCCACCATGTGGGCCAACTCCATGATCTCTATGACTCACAGGGAATTAGACTTCTGATCTCTCCCTTGACCCTGTGACTTCCCAAACTGCCTTGTGCATGTCCAGGCTTTGGGGCAGGTAACTGAAGTCTTTGGCCTATGAGGTGAGAGGTCACTTGGGTGACCTGGGAGTAAATCCCTTCCCCTCCCTGGCTCTGTAAAGCCAAGTGTTAAATGAAAGACTGATATTCCAGGCAAAGGCTTTGTGCAAATGCCCATCTAAGCCATGCCCTCTGCAAGGAATCCCCTTTCTTAGTGATGATGGTGGGGAGGTGGGGAGGGTGCAGTGCAACTCCCATTCCTGATCTCCTATCACCAGAGCAGAAGAATCACTGGAGAACGACTCTGTCTGAAGCTTGTTCAGCCTGGCTTCCTTGAGCAAGCAACTCATTCACAGGTAAGTCCAAATTAATACAGCGCACACCGGCTACATAAATATTGTGCTTTGATTGTCTTCTGTAATCAAAGGCAAGGCTGCTGAGTTTGTTACTTTCCCCACCATGCAACTGCTGGAGGAGAACTCTGGGGGAAGGGAACTGAGGTTGCCCAGGTGGTTTTTGTTGCATGTGTCTAACTGCAAGTTGTGTCTCTGTCTATCGAGGGGAGGATAAGGCCCATTACATTCAGATTCAATAAGAATTTATCAAATGCCTATTTTGTGAGAGGCATTGAAAGACACAGTATCTTATTTCATTTTTAATTGAATTAGTAATGACTTGATAAGGCACAAAGGTTAGTCTTTACAATAACATTTTTTTTTCCTGACATAAAAGTGATCCCTACACTATTGGCTGTGTCCACTTTATTGACTGTGAAACAGCCTAAATGCATGGAATTGGAAACTGGAAGTCATTTTACACAATACAAGAAAGCAACACCATCTTTCCATGTACCTGCCAGTGCTATGGCTGGCTTGGCTTTTCCAGCAGTTTTTTGGACTTGGGTGAGGTGGCTTCCTAGGGGCATTTTCTCACCCCCTCCCAGCTAAGACTGCTGTTAATTTTGAATAATTTGGAGGATGCTCTACCCTTTGGGGTAGCAGAGTTTTGCAACCCACAAATCCCTTTTGCCTTGAGGAATGGTGGTGATGGCGGGTGTCAGAGATTCTGTCTGTATAAGTCCCCGGGAAAGCTCAGCTGTCGCCTGACCCGAGGGTCGTGCAGTTTCCTTAACCTTGACTTCAAATCAGCCCTCTTTAACCCCGACTCCCCAGCTGGGCTGTCCTTTGAAAGAAAAACGAAACCGCCCAGTTCTGAGCGTCGGAAAATGGGCACTCGCTCCCTGGGGGTTTGGGGCAACTTCCCCGCTACGTCGCCCAGGGATTTTAAATAATTGCCAGCCGCCAGAAACCCCCTAACCCTTAATTCTTCCCTCCGAGACCCAGCCCGCTGCTTGCCACTTCCCTCTCCAAACGCTGGCGGGGGTGGGTGGCAGCACCGAGGCGATTTTCTTCGTCTTTTTTTTCTCCGGGTTTTGTCATGGAAACGCTGACACAACCTCCAGACGGCGGCCGAGCCCGGCCGGGGACTGAGGGCTTTTGGGACCCTGCGGGAGCGCGGCGCGCACACCGCACTCCCCGGGCAACAGCTGGACGCGACCATATCCCGGGTAGGGGCGGGGGGAGCGCGACGCTCCGCCCCGGCGCTAGGGTCCCTCCCTCCTCCCGGCTCTCCGCAGGCGCCCTCCCCTCGCCGGGGGCCGCGAGTTGCATTTGGTAAAACCCAGCCCCGGAATATATAGATCGTTGGAGCGCAATGAAGTAGCCTTTGGAGAGAAGGGAGAGGGCCCGTCGGACAGCCACAGCGGCCAGCGCAGCGGCAGCGGCGGCGGCACCACCATCACCGCTCGCACCCCAGCCGCCCGGCCCGCGACCAGGCAGCGGCGGCCGCCGGCGGGATCGGAGGAGGCGGCGGAGCGGCGAGGAGGAGGAGCAGGAGCGCGCAGCCAGCGGGTCCACGCATCTCAGCACTTCCAGACCAACTCCGGCACCTTCCACACCCCTGCCCGGGCTGGGGGCTCCGAGAGCGTCCGCGAAGCGAGTCCGATCCTCCCTCTGAGCCTTGCTCAGCTCTGCCCCGCGCCTCCCGGGCTCCGGTCCGCGCGGCGGGGTCCCTGCTCCTGCGCCCCGGGCGCGCCTCCCGGACACCCCGGTCCCCGCAGCCAGGACAAAGCCATGAAGCCAGCGCTGCTGGAAGTGATGAGGATGAACAGAATCTGCCGGATGGTGCTGGCCACTTGCTTGGGATCCTTTATCCTGGTCATCTTCTATTTCCAAAGTATGTTGCACCCAGGTAGGGGGCGCGTTAGCGTGGTTTTGTTGGATATTTTCTTTTCTCTCGCGCTCTCGCTCGCTCCGCCTGATTTCTGCCTCTTCCAACCCTACCTCTCCGCCTTCGGCCTCTTCGGGGCTCCTGGCTGCCCAGATCTACCCGGGTCACCGCGTCGGGATGGGGAGGAGAAGGGAAGGTGTGCTTCCCCCTCTTCTTCCTCCCGGCTCCGGGCTGGAGGATGGGACCAGGAGGGGCGGTAGTTTTTTTTTTTTTTTCTTCTTCTTTTTTTTTTCTTTGTGTCCCTTGTCTGTCTGTCTGCGAGGTAGCAGGGAAACGGAGAGGTGTGGGAAGCAACCGGGAGTGAGGGGCTGGTTTGAGGAGAACGAAACTCCCTCCCCGCTGCTGCCGAGGTCGGAGGATGAAAGAGTTACCCGGAGCCGGCTGCTCTGCGCCCGGGCTAGCCGCCTCTTCCTGGTTGCCGGGCCGGGGGCGAAGGGTGTACGCCCCGGCGAGGTTGCGAGTCCCTGCAGCAGGCTGGGAGCCCGGGACTGGGCTCCCACGTGTCCCGGGCTCGGCGCAGAGCTGAGCAGGTGTGGAGAGTGGTCGGGTGCCCAGCGTTGCCCCTCCACCACGCGCCGGCCGTTTGCCCCCGGGGTCCGGCTCCGCAGTGACCTTGCGGCTGGTGCCCCGGGGCCTGCTCCAGCCCCCAGCCCCTGAGCTGGAAACTCCGAGCTCCTGGGTCACGCCTTGACCACTGCAGTTTTGGAGGAAACTTTGGCCAGGTCCTGGGCTGACCGTTCCTTTGCATCCCCCACTTCTGGGATCCGAGCAACGGGAATCCCCCGGGCGGCGTGGGAATGAGCCCCATTCCTCCGGTCCCTTGTGGCTCAGGCAAAGTTCCACGTCCGAAATCTGGACTGGGGGAGGGACGAGGCTCGTCGCTTCCTAGGGGTGCGAGGGAAAGTTTGGGTTCTGGAGAGGGAGGGGCGCCCTCGAGCGCGGCGGCCGGGGGTGAGCAGCTCGGCTGCGAAGCCCAACAGGTAGAACGTTCCGAGAAGCCTTCCGGGTAACGCGGGTCTCCCCGCCAAGCCGTGGCTCCCCTGCTCCCTTTTACCCTCCCTTAGCAGCCCCCTGCCGGGCCACGTTGGCTCAGAAATCCATTTTCTACGCCTCCGAGTTGCCTTTCTCAGCGTAGTCACAGCAATAATTTGCTTTTCTAATTGCAAGGAGGAGGGAGGTGGAAACGCATTTCCTTCCAGGGAAGTGGGGTTGGTGTTTTTCATTTTTGCCTCCCGCCTTCTCCTTTCACTGTGTATCTAACACTTTAAGCAGACGCAGTCCCAAATTCATCAAGCCTGCGTTTGGGTCGATGGCAGAGGAATAAAGCTGTTCTTTCCATCAAACAGGCAGGGCTGCAGGCTGCAGATTCCTTGACAGCGCAGGGACAGACGGCCCCTTTGCCCCACTCGGTCTGGAGCAGTTGTTAAGGCAGCCACACTGCCAAGGATATGTTCCGAATCTACCACATGTAACCTCAGGACGTCCGAGCCAGCCCTGTTAAAGATGGCTTTTGTTTGCAGCTGGGTATTTTTAGTTTAATGTCAGCAAACTACAGCGGTGTTTGTCTCCTCACCCAAACCTGCGGTTGTGAAACTTATAAAGGAATTTAAAAATGGACCTGGCTTGCATTCCGGCAGGCAGGCCTTGGTTGCAGTGGGCAGGACCAGACAGCCAGGGGCATCTCAGAGTGCCAAGCTCCTGGGGCCACCGGAGACCGGGCCAGACTCACCCCAGAGCGCCAGGGGACTGGTGGTGTACAGATACACTGGGGTTCAAACAGTTTAAACAAGGGGCCGGTGATTTGGTCTAGACTCTAGAGCTGTGTTCAGGTTTTGCTGGGACCGTGAATGCCAGTAATGCTCTGTACAAATGCCCAGAACACGGATGAGTGTCAGCCTTCAGCAGGAATGCGCTTGAGCTTCTGTGTACCTGTTAATTGCCCAGGGAAATACAATTGTCATGGAATTCTTTGTGAGAATTGGGAAATAACTTTCTAGCCAAAGATACTAGGAAGAAACTTCCAACTTGTAATTGTCACTTTGTGAAAATTTCCAGCTCTTGTTAGTCTTAAGTTGACTTGAAAGTGACATCATATCTTTTCAGTCTAGCCTTTTGGAAGAGGCAGAGAACCTTTTCTAAGCTTGTGCTGAAAAAGATCCTCTGTCGATGATCCTGCCCCATCCTTTATGTCCCCCTCTAGTCCTATTTTCTCCCATTGTTTATTTGGATCTCTATAAATATACTTTTCTGATATTTCCCTCCAGTCCATAGCAAATACTACTTTCAAAACATTGTGTTGAATGTAGAATTACAGATAGTTCAGTTGAAAGGCCTTCCTTATTTCAGATTACTTACAGTCCACAAAAACTCTGTGTCAACAGTTTATCATTACACGGGGCATAAAAATATACTTTCAAATCCACATTAAACATTTTCTTTTTGAGGGGTTCATTTTATTAAGCTACACTGTTAATGACCACTGATGTGGAATCTCTTTCACTGGTTTGAATTTCTTTAAAAGTTAAAGATCCTTGCTTCTCTGAAGTATCTTGGGGGTAAGGAGAGCTGATCCTTCAGCCTGGCTCTGCAGTTTCTGTCTCTCCAGATCACCCTGGGAGAGGCAGAAGGGACCACAGCATGGCACAGATTGTGTAGCTAAAAATTTGGAGGCCTCTGGCAGGGGTTCCAGATACCTACATGTGAAATAGAAAAATAGTATTGCAAAAGCAATGGGTTCCAGGCTTCGTTGGTGGCTGGAGGGTGTGAGAGGAGGGAGAGAAAGAAAAAAAGGAAGGCAGGGCGCGGTGGCTCATACCTGGAATCCCAGCACCTTGGGAGGCCGAGGCGGGTGAATCACTTGAGCTCAGGAGTTCGAGACCAGCCTGGCCAACATGGTGAAACCACATCTCTACTAAAAATACAAAAATTAGCTGGGTGTGGTGGCACACGCCTGTAATCCCAGGAACTCCGGAGGCTGAGGCATGAGAATAGCATGAACCCAGGAGGCAGAGGTTGCTGTGAGCTAAGATGGCACCACTGCACTCCAGCCTGGGCGAGAGAGTGAAACTGTGTCTCAAAAAAAAGAGACAAAAAGGAGACAGCTGGCAAGGCTGGCTGTCCCTCTCTCTGATTCTAATCTGGGGCCCATTATCTTTTCTAATTCATAGAATTGATTAATTTGCAAATTTGAGTAATTGGTCATCAGTTGCACAAGGGTTTAGCAGAAGTGGGCCTTGTCAGTAGGATAGTTACATTTAGAAGTTTTTGATACTCTGAGTTAATAGTCTTCCTTAAGAATATTTTATAGGGCAAGGACCAGGTTTTAGACTCCATTTTAATCCCGATGTTTTCTGCACGGTGTCTGACAACAGTGGGTTCTCAATAGAATGTTTGCTGGATGAATGCATGAAGTGGTTAAACTCCAGAAGTAGACCCACTTCTCTGGTTTTCAGGAAGGTCACTTCTAGCCTTGCCAAGAATGCCTGGTCAATAACTCTGGCTCTGTCTGGTGGGGAAACTTCCTGCCTTCCTGAACTGTGACACAGACCCAGTTTAAACTAATCAGGCGCCAGACAGGAGCTTTCACCGTGGCCTAAATTTGCAGCCCGTGAGGTGTAGGCAGATGAGGCACTGCTCTGTGTCCTGGATTCTGGAGAAGGTTGGTCTTGTTTAGCCACTTAGATGGATTCTAAGGAAATCCATCCATAGAACAGACACCTTCTATGGCCGTGAACTATTCCTAAAGCTAGGGAGAATGGAACCATATACCTGTGGTTTCTACACAGGTTTGAGTTCACCAATGAATGCTTCCTATGAAAGTTCATCAGCTTGCATTAAAATGTCTTGCATACCTGCCCCAGATGGCTGGGTTTTGATGGAGCTGTGTCATGCAGTGCAAAGCTGAGAGGCCCCCCAGGCTGCGTTGGCACAGAGTGTGTAAAGGCAGCTCTTCAGAACCTTCCTTTTGTGTTACTCCATAGGATTGTGGTTTTTGTTTGAAATCTACTGTTCATAGAAAGAAGCCTTCAGAGGAGAAAGCCTTTTCTCTCCTGTCTGCTTCCTCTCTATTATTTTTATTTTTGCAAAATGTTTATTTTCACTGTCACCTGGGATTTCTTTGCCTCGGTTGAATGTATTGAAAGATTATATCCTTTATTTAAAGATGTCTCATTTTACCCCCTTGCACTTTCACTTTATCAGGTTGAATCTAAAATGCATTTTGTATTATAATTTTAAACTAATTGTAAACATAATATGTGCTCATTTTAGAAAATTTAGGAGGTGGCCAGGTGCGATGGCTCACACCTGTAATCCCAGCACTTTGGGAGTCCAAGGCAGGTGGATCACCTGAGGTTGGGAGTTTGAGACCAGCCTGACCAACATGGTGAATCCCCGTCTCTACTAAAAATACAAAAACAATTAGCCGGGCGTGGTGGTGCACGCCTGTAATCCCAGCTACTTGGGAGGCTGAGGCAGCAGAATCACTTGAACCAGGGAGGTGGAGGTTGCAGTGAGCTGAGATTGTGCCATTGCACTCCATCCTGGGCAACAAAAGTTAAACACCATCTCAAAAAAAAAAAAAAAAAAAGAAAAGAAAAAAAGAAAACTTAGGAGGTATAGAAGAAAAACAATCATTATTCCACCACCAAGAGGCAACTGGTACTTTAAAAATATATTATAGAATATATTTATATATATTTATATATTCTATATTTTTCTCAACTATGCAAAATGCATATATATAGTTGAGATAACATCATGCATTTTGTATCCTGTTTGATAATAAGTATTTTAGACAAATACATCATTATCACAACTAGTTATTAAAGTTAAAGACAAAGTTTAACCATAACTGTTTAAATGTATAGACTTGCATGTGTCTCCATCTCCCACCCTACCCCTTTGCAGGATGTCAGTCTGGTATTATTTTTTTTGCTGTGGTTGCACAAATTTAATGTTACGTTACAGAATCTTTTTGCTTATACATGGAATGAGTTTGGAGTCTTACCAATTTGTAGGGGCTGTTCTTATGTTATACACCTGAAACTTCCATTGAAAAGGTGTCAAGAGGGTCTCAAATATGAGACTGTTATGAATTCTGAAAACAGCATTGAATCACTGAAGGATCTCATGTACCCCATAAATATATACAACTGCTATGTACCTACAAAAATTAACAAGTAAAAAAATAACTGAAGGAGAAGACATTTTTAGCATGGGGTCTCTCCTTGATCATTTAAATGTTTGCACCTCGATGGAGCATTTTCATTGCTGTGCTCAGATGAGACAGATGTAGGTGATCTCCTTTGATTGTTACAGTCCTCATTTTCCTTGCCTTCCAAAATAAAAAGGGGTGATCAGGCACCACAGAAAGGGTGGTTTGGGGGTTTCCGTGGGGCGAGGGGTGAGGGAATCCATCCTTCAGCAGAGGTATCTGCTGTCAGTATTTGTCTGGTTGAAAGATCATTTTGTTCATAGCTTTATCAGCACAGTCATTTCAAAACAGGAAGTCAAAGGCTCATAAGCAAAGGCACCACCCTTTCCCTTCTTAAACCCACCGAAAGGACCTCTCTTCAGTCTGGAGGTCAAGTGAAAAAGGCTCTCATGAAAGTCATTGCCAGCAGGCCTCTTCTAAGTTCAGACTCTGAGGAAAAGCAGAAGTCATTCTGCTGATTCATTTTTTTTTTCTTTTTAGTTTTTCTTTTGAATTTTTGGGACACCACCTTTATAACAAATAAAAGGGGAGGCAGTTCTTCCTATGAACAATCTGATCTGTCAGTTAAAATTTCCTAGAACTTGTAATTTGATGCATCTTAGATCCAATGTGATTGCTTGAAACTTACAAGCAGACTTGTTCTCCTCCTCCCCAGCCCCCTCTCTGTCTGTCTCTCTCTCTTTTCCTTTCTTCTACTCTGTGCCAGATACTGTTCTTGGCACTGGAGATGTAACACATACATACATCTCTGCCTTCATGGAACTTAGATTCTAGTGGGGCGGACAGACTTTAAGCAAATGCAGAAGTGACATATATGGTATATCAGATGGTGTTAAGAGAAAAACAAAACAGAGAAGATGGTTGAGGGATGTGAGAAGCAGGGGTTGCAATATAATATAGAGGTAATTAGGGAATGTCATTGATAAGATGACACTGAGAGCAGACACCTGCAGGAAATGAAGGAGCCGGCCATGTTCCAGGCAGAGAGCAACACAAGTCAAATCTGGTCCCTGAGGCAAGAACATGCATGGCAAGGTGGTCAGAGTGCCCAGAGCAGAGGGACGGAGGCAGCCAACAACCACAGTGGGGAGAGACAAGTCGGAGAGAGACAATTGTTTTGAGCCTTGGGTTTAACTGTAGATGGGAGGGAAGCGCTGCAGAAGCTTGAGCAGAGGTCTCTTGGGGCAGGGAGGCAAGGAATAAGGGTGGACGCAATGTAGCAAGATTGAAAATGAAGTCTCCTACTTGCACTTTTTTTTTTTTTTTTTTTTTTTTTTGAGGTGGAGTCTTGCTCTGTCACCTAGGCTGGAGTGCAGTGGTGCAATCTGGGCTCATTGCAACCTCTGCCTCCTGGGCCCAAGCAATTCTCCTGCCTCAGCCTCCTGAGTAGCTGGGATTACAGGCATGCACCACCACACCTGGCTAATTTTTGCATTTTTAATAGATATTGGGTTTTGCCATGTTGGCCAAGCTGGTCTTGAACTCCTGACCTTAAGTGATCCACCCTCCTCGGCCTCCCAAAGTGCTGGTATAGGTGTGAGTCACTGTGCCCAGCTCTACTTGCACATTTGTGCTCATCTTTGGGCAGCCGGTAGTGTACTTTAGTTAAGTGGTCACCATATAAGTCCCATCTCCCCTCTACCACCTGCTCCCCCTTGACCCCCAACTAGACCATCTCTTTTTTCAATTTTTTAAAATTTATCTTTATTTTTAAAAACAGGGTCTTGCTCTATTGCCCAGGCTGGAGAGTAGTGGTGAGATCACGGCTCACTGCATCCTTGAACTCCTGGGCTCAAGGGATCCTCCTACATCAGCCTCCCAAGCAGCTGGGACTTACAGGTGTACCACACACCCAGTCCCATTTCCAGTTTTTAAAGCAGTAATGAAGAGATCTGAAAAAGAGATTTGAGAAAAATTTTGACTGAGCTTGTAGTGGGAAATTCGTAATATCTTCAGGGTGCAATCGGTGGCATTTGTTAATAAAAATATCCAGAAAAAGTGCCAGACTTAAATCAGCACTCAATAAAAATAAAGCGATGAAATGGATCAACACTCTGGGAGTGAAAGACCCGAGTCCTACTCTGGGGTCTCCCATGTCCTATCCCCATAAATTATTGTGTATTATTGATTCCAGAACATATTTTTTCACATTTTAGTAATTATGCAATTTGTGTTGTGATTGATGGCATCTCAGCACCGTGCTGCCCTTTAATGAGCAACTGTTTTGTTTCTTAGTGTTCCATCAAATAGCAGTGTGCCTTCACCATGGATGCCTTCTGAGGCCACCTCTGTAAATTGTGAAAGTACTTTATGTAAACTGTGGCACACTTCATAACCTCAGTAAGTGATGAAAAATGGCATTCCTCCAAGATGCAGAGTCTGAGGGCTCAAAAGTACCTGGTTAGTCTTGAGTACTTGCTTCTCAATGGCAAGACTGGCATGCAGTCTGTCCAAGTCTTTTTAACTTTGCCTGGCACTTATTTTCAGAGCCCAGGGCTTGTAGTTAGTATTTGTCTGATTAACGATGAGGTTGGTTAAGAGTTAGAATGGGGAGGGTGGGAAGTAAGTGATTTAACTTGGGGCTTGAACCCGGAAGTTCATCTAGAAATAGACATAAACATTGCCCAGGGAAAGTATCACCAATGTGGATTTTTGTTTCTTTCAAGGCTACTGAGCTATCATGACTTTGTCATTTCTCTTTTCTGGCCCTTTTAGAAATGTACTGTGGTTGTTTGTTTTTTTGTACATCTTCCTCTTTTGACATAGCCAGGCATGGATTCTGTCAGGTTCATCTTTATAGCCTCTGACCCTGGCCCAGAGGTGCCTAGGAAACATTTAAAGAGTAAATAATTGATTCTCAAAGATAAGCCTTTCCACCTCGGTCACCACCCAATCCATGTGCGCAGAACTCAGAAGGAGGAGCCAGGTTGGATTGTCATGTACAAACAGCATCTGCTGTGGTCTAGTCCATTTGTCTCCCAAATCTCTTTGCTTCTGTTCTGCTGTGTTTCAGGGCAGGAAATAGAAATCAGTCTAGGTATTTTATTTTTTAATTTAATTTAATTTTTTTTTTTTTGAGACAGAGTCTCACTCTGTCGCCCAGGCTGGAATGTAGTGGCACCGTCTGGCTCCTCTGCCTCCTGGGTTCAGGTGATTCTCCTGCCTCAGCCTTCTAAGTAGCTGGGATTACAGGTGCCCGCCATCACGCCCAGCCAATTTTTGTATTTTTAGTAGAGACAGGGTTTCACCATGTTGGTCGGGCTGGTCTCGAACTCCTGACCTCAGGTCATCTGCCCGCCATGGCCTCCCAAAATGCTAGGATTACAGGCATAAGCCACCGTGTCCAGCCCCAGTCTAGGTATTTTAAGCAGAAAGATATTTACTAGAGGGAATTTTGTGCTTATAGAGGCATAAGGGGGCTGGAGGAATGGGGCTCCAGGAATGTCTCCCAGCTAATGGTAGTAGTTTATATAATAATTTATAAACAAACGTATGTTGGCATGGCTGTTCAAAAAAAACAAAAAACAAAAAAAAAAACTGACTCACTAGGGGTGCTACACCCTCTGATACTGTGTCTGGAACTACTGAGTTCAAGAACAAATTGATGGCAAAGCCGGAGAGTGGACCCTATAATGCTGTTGCAAAAAACCCTCGTGTCCCCATCTCCATGCTTGCCAGCGGCCAAATAGCCCCAAAGGCAAGAAGATGGCCTCTCTGCCCCACATCTGCTTTCTAAATCTCAAGTGAGTGCTTCTATTTGGGAGAGCCAAATTCACATCTAGAACCTTAGCTTCAAAGAAGCCTGGGAAATACAGCTTTTCAATTACCAGCCTCTGCAGGCTAGAAAGCTTTCTAGAAGGAGGGTAGAATGAACGGTGAGCAAATAATCACAATACTCACCACACCCTATTGGTAAAACATATTTGAGCAGCCATCCCTCAATATATTTTGTTTATAAATAATTTCTGCATATTACTACCATTATCTACATATCTAGGATAGGATCCTTTCTGACTAGTGACTGCAAACCCCTATGTCATTATCTGTTGGATAATTCCGTTGGCTGACTCTTTTTCAATTCTGATTCTTTCATCCTTTTGACCTTGTAATGTTGTCCACAGAGATACAATGGAGAGCTAGTACTCGAGAGGGAGGAATGCCATTTTCTTGTGTGCCTGGATTGTGACAATTATCTTCAAGTTGTGGTTTCTTGGCTGGGATCTCTTTAGGCCTCAGTTCTATTTTGTGAGGAATAGGATAGTTAAAAGCAGATAATATAATCTGTAAATTTACTTATGATTCAGTTGTAAATGGTTTTTCATTGAAATATGCTGAGAATGGTGGAATTATTGAGGTGGTCACTCCAGTTCATTTTGTGGTTGAGGATACCTGCCTGAGTTTCATAACTGACATGTAATTTGATATGACAGGTTAGATGGGTGTTTATGGCCATTTGTATTCTTGATATAGTTAAAATTTTTTTAGGTTAACTGAAAATGGAAGGTCTGGTGTCTAGATGAACAAAAAATGGAAAGTCTGATGTTTCCTTCCCAGACCCCTTTTGTGGCACAATGTCCACTAGGATTTTGGAACTCCAGGACTGGACCTGCCTTGAATGTCATTGGCTATTGTCAAACCTGCCATTATCAACTCTGGGTAAAAGTACAGTGTTAACCTGGTGCCAGTTCTAGCGGTGGTGGAGGCTTAGTTTGGCTTTAGATAAGCCGTATGGGGAAGGCTGATATTTCCAGCATCACCAGGACTTGGGTTCTGTCTCATGTAGATATGGATAGAGACAAAGAAACCTGGTAATGGAAGTGTTTCAGTCCTTATCATTCTCTGGCTTGAATGGTTATCTTAAATGCCTTGGGAGAAGAAACTCACAAAGGCAACTCAAGTGAAATAAGCTGGTGGCTGGGTTTCTGTTAGAAACTGTTAACTTCGAAGAATCTCAGAAGAGGGAAACCACAGAGGCCCCTCTAAGGTAGTGTTGTAACAGGACACTTAACATTTCTTAACGGTTGTCATATTTTACCTTTAATATCATTGCATAAGGTCACTCATTATAGTGAAAAGAGCACAGAATTTGGAGTCTGGACACCAGCTTTTAGGATTTGGCTGTTCCCTATATCCATTTGACATCATTCAAGATATTTTTGTTAAATGCTTACTAAGAGTTAAGCTCTGTTCTAGGTGTAGAATCAAACAGGTGAAAATCCGTGTCCTCATGGAACATACATCATAGTGGGGGAGACAGAATAACAAATGGATATTAAATTATAGAGTATGTTTGAAGGTGACAAATGCTACGGGAGGCGGGGAAGCAAGGAAGGGGGATGTGAAGTGGCAGTGGTGGGGGGATTGAAATTTTAAATAGGATTGTCAGGGACGTTCTCTCTGCAAAGGTCACTTTAAAGATTGAAGGAGATGAGGGTAGATGGGAGATGAACCAATGAAATAGTAAAGATATTTATTGGATATTATTTACTGAAGGCCAACTTGGGTCAGGCATTGAATATAGATTACTCCCCCATGGGACTCATATAATGTATACACTATAATTACCACCATTTTACAAGGGGGGAAACTGAAGCATAGAGCATTATCACTTGTCTAAGGTCCCCAGGAGAGGAATGGATGGAATAAAAACCAAACCCGGCTGTATGACTTCATATCCGCTGCTCTGAACATTTGGGAGGGCTCTCATTTGGGCATTACTCTTCCCATCCACCCTAAAGATTGGCGAGAATGATTGCAATTTAGTGATAGACATTCTGCGAAGGGTGGGACCTTTCTGCCCATCAAAGAATCATTCTGCCCAAATGCCACCAATGCCCCTCCTTGAGAAACAGCTCAAAACTCTATGTGTAAACAGCATCTGGCGTAGTACTTGGCTGCATCCCATGACTTGGGCAAGTGCCTGGCAAGTGTAGGGGCTTAATAATTGATTGAATGAGTGACTGAATGAAAGTCGCAGACAAGAGATTTGGTCCCCTCATTTGCCAAGTGAAGGTAGTAATATTACCTCTCTTGTGGGTGGCGGTGGTAAAGATTAAATGAGAAGTTAGATGTGAAAATGCATTGGAAATGGATGTAAACCAATGTAACAAAACTGCATGTCCTGCGCATGTATCCTGGAACTTAAAATTAAATAAAATTAAATTTTAAGAAAAGCAAAAATGAATGTAAAAGCAGTATAAACATATTGTTGTTACGATAAGTTACCTGTGTGGTTCCTCGTTCAAGGATGTGAATCTCCATGTCAGCAAGATGCTGTTCTATTTAATTCTGTTTGAAACCTGAGCAAGTTTTTATCCTTTTAACATGTGTGTCCTACACTGTAAGATTTACTGAAAGGATCTGACTTCTGTAAGTATGAGGCTCCTGTGAATATCTTCTCTCTGTATGTGCTCACCCTCTGTCTGCCATACTAACAGGCATACCCGCTGCCAAGGCCAAAACTGTGTAGCAGTTTGCAAAGCAGAGTTTATATTTGGTCAGAAATCAGCCTTGTGTTTTTTTGCTGAATGCAGTGACCGCAGCATTTCCTCCCAATTATGCACTTAATTACTCCTCAGGTTCCCATTAGCTTTAACAAGTGACACTTGGGAAATAACAGCACTGGTCAATGCCGTTTCTGAAGCTGAACTCCGAGGAGGATGAAAAGCAGTCATTTCAGAAAAATAACAGCGGTAGCATGGCAGCCTGTATGTGAGCAGTTGTTGGGTGGGTTAGCATGGCTCATTGCACAGGACAGCATCAATTGGCCCTGTGTCTCCACATTGGGCATGTTCTGTGCTGAGGAGGACTTTAAGGGCTCTTCCTGTATAGGGGTCAGTCCTTCCCACTGCTTAACTGCAGGTGTCATGGAGCTTGCTCTGTGGCTGGCATTTGTAGCTGGGGCACAGACCCATTTCCACCCTTCTTCACCACACCAGGTGCTGAAATTTAGTTCAAAGACTCCATAACCCTGATCTGGGCTAGGCCCAGCATTCTTCAACCTGAGGCCAGGCTCACATTTGAAATAGTCCCTGTTGGGCTGCAGAGTTATCATAGAGGAAGGGGAGCATATTTGTCAGGGCTCACATTTCTTTACAAGTTGAAAAAGTTTCTATCTTTTTAAGCACCCAGACCTCTTTCCATTCCACCTAATCATTGATTTAGACTATTTGTTTGCAACTGGTTTGGGACCTCCTTCTAACCCCACAGGGGACAGGTGGCAATGTCTGGAGACATTTTGGGTTGTCATTAACTGGGGAAGGTGTGCTACTGGCATTTAGTGAGTGGAGGCCAGGGATGCTGCTAAACATCCTACAATGGATAGGATAGACTTCCCCACAACAAAGAATAGGCCAGCTCAAAATATCAATAGTCAGGAAACCCTGTATTAGTCTGTTCTCATGCTGCTGTGAAGAAATACCTCAGACTGGGTAATTTCAAAAGGAAAGAGGTTTAATTGACTCACAGTTCTGCATGGCTGGGGAGGCCTCAGGAAACTTAAAATCATGGCAGAAGGCACCTCTTCACAGGGCAGCAGGAGAGAGAATGTGTGCAAGCAGGGGAAATACCAGACACTGATAAAGCCATCAGATCTCATGAGACTCACTCACTATCATGAGAACAGCATGGGGGAAACCACCCCGTGATCCAATTAACTCCACTTGGTCCTGCCCTTGACACATGGGGATTATTGCAATTCAAGGTGAGATTTGGATGGGGACACAGTCAAACCATATCAAACCCTTATTTGATTCAACATTTTTCTGATGCTTTATGAAAAAAACCAGTAACAACAATGACCACTTACCAAATACTTGCTGTGTATCAGACAGTATGTCAGCTGCTGTATTTGGATTATCCATCCTATTTAATCCCCACCACAACCTTGTGAGATGCGCATTTACCAATCCCATTATACAGGTGAGAAAACTGAGGCTTAGAGAGGTGAAGGAGCCTGCCTAATCGGAAAGCTGGAACAGGATCCTGGCTCAGGTCTAACTGACAGCAAACACTGTACTCTTCACCTCACTAGTATGCCCATCTCCATGTTCTTGGTTTCAGATAATTAGGTCAAGAAGTAATTATTTCATAAAGGCCTTAAGCTCAGCTGTAAACTCTGTAAGTGGGACATTCAGTGATAGCCCCTTCTCTTCTTACCCTACACGCTATCCCTGGTGAGCTCATCCCCTCTTGGGGCCTGGGGTATCATCTGTGTTTAGATGACGCTCATGTCTTTCTTCAACTTGGATGTGACCTCGGGTCGAAGTCTAGTTCACGTATTACCTCTTGTATTACCATCCATACCCTCTTGGTCAGAATGAGGGGGTAGATGTCCTTCCTCTCATCCCTGTGGTACTTTGTGTGTGTACATCTCTAATATTACTCATTCTGATACATTGACTCCTCCAGGGAAGGGGCCATGTCTTGTTTAGCACAATATCCCAACATCTACAATAGAGCCTGGTACATAATGGTCACTCAGTAACTATTTGCTAAAAGAAGGAATACACTGATGGTAATTGGTCACTAAGAAGAAAATCCCCCTTTTTGGGATAGCGGGTATGGAATTTTCAATGCTGATTTGATTTTCATTTTGATTCTATGGTGAGCTGTCACTTAAGAGAGCCAAGAACAACCCCTTTTATACCATGGCTAAATGTGAACAGCCAAAAGGTGAACAACTGTCAAAGTTGTAGGAATTGCATCACTGTAACCACAAAGGTAATTAAATGTGTCCCAGAAAGGGATCTGCTAATTTGGTTTACAATGGGAGGGTCTGAGACAAGACTTTTGTAGAGCAACACTGTCCAGTGGAAATACACTGCTGCTGCACACAGAACTAAATCTTCCGGGAGCCATTTTTACTTTGAAAAAAGTGAAAAGAAACAGGTGAGATTAATACCTGAAATATTGCAACAGGTACTCAATATTAAAACTCACTGCAATATTTTACATATTTTTGGTACTAAGTCTCCAGAAATCCAATGTGTATTTTTACAGGACATCTAAATTCAGACTAGCTGCATTTCAAATGCTTACTAGCCATACGTGACTAGGGCTACTGTAATGGAGAGTGTAGCTCTAAAGTGTTAGAGAACCTATTCTACATTGAACTAGGGCTTTTTTTTTTTGTCTCCCCTCACCCTAATTAAAAAAAAAAAATTTATGGTGACAGAATCTTGCTCTGTCACCCAGACTGGAATGCAGTGGCATGATCATAGTTCACTGCAACTTTGACCTCCTGGGCTCAAGGAATTCTCCTCAGCCTCCCAAGTAGCTGGGACTACAGGTGTGCACCATCACACTTAGCTAATTTTTGATTTTCTTTTTCTTTCTTTTTTTTTTTTTTGTAGAGACAGGGTCTAGTTATGTTGCCCAGGCTGGTCTCAAATGCCTGGGCTCAAGGGATCTTGCCTCAGCCTCCTGAAGTACTGGGAGTACAGGCATGAGCCATTGCACCCGCCCCTTCCATTTTCTTAAGGGGATGTTGTCTTTCCTGGGTTTTAGCTATACCCTTTGGGAATAATATTGATTATCTTAAGGCTCAACATGTTAAATACAAGATATTGGCTGCAAAGTTTTATACACACACACACACACACACACACACACACACACACACACACACCCCTAAAGTCATTTCAGGCCTCTAAGGTATCTTCAGAGTCTTCTAGTTAATCAGTCACTATCTGAAGCTTGATTGTGCTATTGAGATCTTGACACAGTCTGCCATGTAGCAAGAGCAACTGTTACTAGCTCCATTCTACAGATGAGGCAATGGAGACTCAGAAGGATTTAGGGAATTGCTTAAATTTTGTTTCAAATGGTTCTAATACCAACGTTTAGCTGCAAAGTCTGGCCCAAGGAACATTCATTCTATTAGGGTGGATGTAAACACACATACTTCACTGTCTTATGGGGCCAGATGCGATTGCTGTTACAAAGAGAGACAAACTGTGAAGGAAAGGGAGAGGAGGGTGATTGATTTTGGTGGTGGTGGTGATGGTGGTGGTTGTGGTGGTGGTGGTGGAAGGAAACCTTCCAGGGAAAGTCGAGGTTTGCACCGGGCTCTGAAGGATGAGTAGAAATTTGCTGGCAGAATCTGGGAAGGGAGAGGAAAGACATTCCAGGTGAGGACGCCTGCCAGAGCAGGGAGTGGGGCAGTGAGGAGAGTGATGTCTGGGAATACGGGAGCCCAGGGGTGGAGAGGTGAACCTGGATGGCTCTGAATGCTCTAAAGTTTGAGTTTTATTCTTGGTACCAGGGAGCCACAGAAGGTTTAGTGTCTCCTGTTTTTCAGATGATGAAATTTAAGCTGAATTTAAACTCTCTTGTTTCATTAGAAAGGCAGTAGTTTCAAACTCACTTTCTCAAAATGAACTCGGGGCCATTTGGAAATCGTTTCTATTATCATCATTTAATGGGAGGTAAGAAGATTATTCACGAACGACTGAAGTGCAAAGTAAGAAAGAGCTTAAAGGCACTCTGTAGTGGGATTTGAAACTCCTCTGTTTTGCATTGCTTGGGCCAAAATTATAGGCCATGGAGGTTAAATTTCAGTCTCTCAGTTGCTAATGGTGCCCTAGCTTCACCCTCAGAGGGCTCTGGAAGCAGTGGCAGGAGAAAGGGAAAGTGTGTAAATAGTCGCAGGGAAGAGAGTTTCTTGCTTCAGTGGGAGCTCATGGGTGTATCCGGGTCAGGCTGCAGCTGTTGGGCTGCCCTAGAGATGAGCAGTGAAGGATGGAGAACAAAGCCTGCTGCTTCCTCCTGGAAGCGAGACCCAAGTGCACTGTGTGTGGGGTCTGAGTGCATTGTACCCCTGAAAGATGCTGCCCTGTGTCCTCTTTAAATCAAAAGACTGCCTCTTTTTTTAGGCTCCCCTTCCTGGGCTGTGGGAGAGGGCATGGGGCTATTGTAGAGCTCATACACAATGTAAAAAGGCATCTCTCTGTGGCTTTCACAGTCACTTCTGGGGGCCATTGTGCTTGGTACAAAGCTGAGGGCTGCCTGTATTTTCTCTGCTAGACTGTAGCACTTGACGCCTGTCGATGAATAATTGAGAGCTGGTTTTCTCATAGGGGCATCTCACCACCTTTGATCCCCTTTATTTTCCGTTAAAACATCACCATCACCACCACCACCACCACCGCCACCACTGCAACCATGACAGGGAGAACTCTTCCAAAGGCTTAATTGAAAAAGAAAGTAATATAATGTAATCACAGATAATGCAGTGTGTTTTAAAGGGGGCATGTGGACAGGCAAGCTAAAAGGGTTTCTGGATTTACACTTGCAAACTTATGAAGATTTAGGGATTAGAGATTGGAAGGTCTAATTGAGGTAGTACTTATTATTGGAAGCCTATGCAAACGTATTGGAATGGAGATTATTTTGCAATTGGAAGAATTAGTGAAATCCTTTAAGAGCCAAGGTTTCATTATATGTAGGGTTTTCTGTATAATTTTGCTGTTCAAAAATGGAAGTGCAGGTTTGAGATCAGAAACTGAACAGGCAATCTTTTAGTTAATTGTAATAAAACAGCTTTCGTTGGGAGAGTGTGAGCCATCATCCGAACAACAATTATGTGCTTAAAAATATTAACTCGGAATAGTGGCCTTGCTCACTTTAGGATAATCCATTGCATTCAGGAGGGGAGCGGCTCAGGGCTCTTTCTTGGGACTCTGCAGAGAATTCTTTCAAGGCTTATGCTGACTTTGTTTCCTGTGCCTGTAAAAGCAAAATGAGATTTTTAAAAATAAATCCAGGGCTGATAGTAAGTGCCTTCCTGCAAATGAGATTTGAGGGATGTGCAGGATGTTGTCATTGGAAAGTCACAGCAACATTCCTTTCTTATTTTCATGGGAAATAAACAAGGAATGGATTAGGAACACAGAGGTCATTGCTGAGTGTTCGATCTGTTATAAAACTCCAACAAAGTAGAAAGGGCATTGGGTGGGCATTGGGTGGGGCATCAGGGATCTTGGGTTTTTATCCCAGTTCTTCTGCCCCCTTTGGGGACCCCACATGTGTTACTAACAATGTAGATGTTGGCAGTTTTCAAACTACTCCTCTAAGCCGAAGCATGGGGGAAGGTCCTTGGAGGGGGGTAGGGGGTCCCAGTAAACCCCACCCCCATCAGAGTGGCTCCTTGCTTATCTGTTTCATATTTTTGGGTTCTGAGTAAAATTTTGTTAGAATTAAATATTTCAGGGCTAAAACCAACAATTTTGCAGTTGACTACTTAGACTATTTAGACTACTTCTAAGGTCTCTTCCCAACTCAGATCTGATGCTATTAGCAGTTCTCAAAATCAATACACATTTACATGAGGGTTAAATCATAATTAAAATGAATAATTACTGTTCATGCAGTATGAACTGTCTGACATCTCTCCACCCCTCCATCCAGCACTCAAACATTTATTGACCAAATATTTATCTGACCAAAGAGACAAATCTAAATAAGACTTAGTTCCTGCCTACAAATAACTTGCAATTTAGCAAGTGGTGACAGACCCATAATTGTTAGCTGTAATGCTTTATAATAATGGCTGTGGGTGGCTAGGAAAAAAAAAAAGAGTAATTAGTTTAGGGGAGGTCAGGGAACTTGACAGAGGAAGGAACATTTGAGCTGGGCTCTGGTCATTTGTTCAGTTATTTAACAAGCATTTGTTGCATGGCTACTGTGTGTGCCAGGACTGTTCCTGTGCTAGGGAAACAGCAGGGGACAAAACAGACAATGATCCCTATCTTAATAGAGCTCATGTTCTTGGCATAAAATTTATCAAGGGGCAAGGTTGGTGGCCCCACTGGCTCCTTCACCATCATCTCCCTCCCCTGCCCTATGATGCCTCAGAGTAAAGCAGTATTTTTATATATATATATATATATATATATATATATATATATATATTTCTGATTACGAAACTAATTCAAGTGTATTATAGAGAATTTTGAAAAAAGGAACTTACTTCCAAAAAAAGTTACCCCAATCCCTGCCATATATATGCACATATATATGTATTTATATATATATCTCCATGGAAAAATAGACCAGAAGGTCAAGAGATTTTTCCTGGGTGGCAGGGATTAGGGATGAATTTTTTTGAAAGTAGGTCCCATACATATATATATGACTTTTTTTTAGAAGTGGGTCCCTTATATTATATATATTTACAAAGATATATTTTAAAAAGTTATCCCTCATATATTATTATAAATGTATATATTTATAAATAAATATAATATATATGTATATGTAATACTTGTAATATATAATTACATATATGTAGTTATAGATGTATAAATTATAATTATATATAAATATAAATAATAATATATAATATAATATATATTATAATAAATATATAAATAAATATAATAATTATAAAAATTATAATAAACACATGCAAAAACAATATTACATATATGTTATATGTAATAGCATATGTTACACATATCTGTAATATATGTGATATGTACACATATGTAATATATACACATATGTGAATAATATATACATATACACATATATATACACATATATGTAAGATATGTAATATATGTGTGTATATATATTTACAAAGATGAAATCGTCAGGCTTATAGTGTATTTTGCTTTTGCCATGTAGCACCGAATCATGGGCATTTTCTCATGTCATTCAGTTTTCTCTGACAACACTGTAATATTCCATCAGATGGATGTATTTTCATTTTGCCATTCTCCTTTGTTGAATATTTTTGAAAAAGATTTTCCCTTTTAAAAAAATGCCGTTTTTTTTTGTAAACTAAACTTTTGTCTGAGTTTCTTAACGTCCCTTTCAAATAAAATTTCAGAGGGGCAATTCACAGATTATAAACCTTTGAAGGCTCTTGATAAGTGTAACCAAATTATTTTCTAGAAGATTGTATCTATTGATGCTCCAATCAGCAGTGTGTGAAAATGTCCATCTTACTATATCCCAGCTCCTTTGATTAAGCTGTCATCCAGATTCCTGATGGAGCCTTCCTCTATCTCAACATTCATGCTTTCATTGAGTTTTTGGTCCATACTAGATTATAGGCTTCTGCAGGCCACAAACTGTGTCCCCACTCCCTGGCGTATGACAGACTTGTAATAAAATAAATGTTTGTTGCATACATGCTTGCATGTCTGAATGAATGAGCCAAGGAAGGTAAGGAGAGGTTTCACTTGATCTGGGAAGAGAACAGAACTTTCTTCAGATGTCACAAAGTATCTTATTAATGGGCTTCCAGGGATAGGGGGATTCATGAATGGACAAGTAGCTTGCTGTAAAGCCACCTCCAATACCCTCAGTGCCTGTCCAAGAGTCCTATAATAGATCATCCTTAGGATTCAAATTCAATGAAAAGATACATTTTCACTGCTACTCACTAGGTGCCCATTACAGGTGTTAAATCATTTAGTCTTCTCCACAGCCTGGCGAGGAGGACTGGCCTCATCCTCATTTTTAGGCGGGACTCAGAGAAGTTTTGTAATTAACTTAAAGTAACCCAGCTAGTAGTTGGTGGAGCTCGGATGCCCTGGCTCATCTGACTCAAAGTGCTCTAATAAGAACTTCTCTCTGCAAAGCGTGGGCTGGCATCTGCGAGAAAAATTTCTTTTTGTGATTTAGGAGGAAAAACATATGGAGAAACCCTATTGTCTGAATGCTGCGTCTCTCCCTAATTCATGTGTTGAAACCTAATCCCCAATATGAGGCTCTTAGAAGGTGGTGGTCTTTGGGACATGATTAGGTCATGAGGGAGCCCTCATGAATGGGATTAGTGCCCTTATAAAAGAGACCCCAGAGAGACCCTCACCTCTTGTGCCATGGGAGGACACAGTGAGAACCAGGAAGTGGGACCTTTCCAGACACCAAATCTGCCAGTGCCTCGATCTTGGACTTTCCAGCCTCCAGAACTGTTTGGCAATAAATTTCTGTAGTTTACAAGCCACCTAGTGCAGGATATTTTGATATAGCAGTCCAAATGGACTAAGACAAGGAACGATCCTTGAGCTGAAAGGAAAATGAACAATTGCTCTGCAGTTGGAAAGACACAATGATAGCTCTAGGAGGCATTGTGCACTCAATTGTCCTCAACTGATTGGAGAAAGGAATTCAGTTATGAGGAAGTTCATTTAGTGAGAAGGTCTAAGAGCTCTTCACATGTCTCCTATGACTCTAAGAAGGGTGATGGCTGGCAGCACCCTGAGAATGAAGCCTCTCCAGGGAGCTGTGTGTTGATGGGGCTCTCAAGTTTGGGAAGCAACCCCCCTAACAGGAAGTGGGGGTGGGAGACAGGGAGAGAAAAACCAAAGCAAACCCATAACTCAAACTGTATCTTTCTTCTTGCAAAAGTGAAAGACATTGCTGATCGTTACACACACACACACACAAACACACACGGCAGATGGAGCTTCCTGTGTAGTATTTCTGTTACTTATATCTCCAGAAGGAAGGCCTGGGTATATTTTAATTTTATTATTTTCTTTTCTTAAACATTAAAAAAATGATTTCCACTAGCCCATACCAGATGACCCCAAAATACACTGTAAGTAAAAATGTGATGTTTGCCACGTGAATGCAGTGCCAGCACCTCTCTTCCACCAGGTCCACGTCCCTAAGCCTTTTTATATCTGAATTCTGGAGTCTCCACTGACCCCTTCCCCATAGTCTCTTTTATGTACACCCTGACTTCCCAGCAGCAGAGTGCCGAGATGGAAGCTAGGGGAAGTGAGAATAAGTCTAAAATAGCTGTCTATTAGGTTTCCTGTTAAGTAGGATGTGGTCAATTAGCTTCGGTTATCTGTAAGTCTAGTTCAGGCTGTTCCAGTTAACAGCTGAGTATTCACGGGGCCCCAGAGCATGGAGGTGCTTGCCTGGGAAGGAAAGCAATTATCAGAAATGTTGGGGCCCAGTCACTACCTTGAGGAAAACCGGTGGGATTTAGCCTTTTGGGAAATAAAGGTGGTGTTCCCCGTGGCCATCAGCAGCAGTGGCAGGCAATTTCAAGAGCTTCAGGAGGTGACTGGAACCATCTAGTCTCTGGTCATTTGGGGGATGAGATGACATGGTTTGGTTCTTAACGCATAGTGGGAGAGGCAGTGAACTGGTGCCTTCATTCTAGGGGGTTATTGAAAAGGAGGTTTTTAAAACTGGAAATGACAACATGGAAGGAGCCTTTAAACAGTGCATGTCCAAGGAAAAGCCATTTTCAAAAGAGTCACCTGTCTTTACTTGGCATTTCCAAACTTGCCTCAGATATCTTTCTGAGGGACTCTTAACGTATTGGTAGAAATTGGATGCAACTCCTTCCTTTCCCAACCCAATTCGAATTGGTTTAAGCAAAAAAAAAAGGCCCCCCCCCCTTTTTTTTGGCTCAGGGAACTGAGCCAAACTCAGTGTGGCAGAGACCAAGCACCCTAGGATGTGATTGTTCATGCTGTGTCTATCTCCTCATGGTGGCAAGATGGCTGCCTATGGTTCCAGCCTCCATCCCAGCCTTTCAGCAGTCCCAGTAGAAAGAGAGAGTACTTCTTTTTTCCAGCAGTTTCCACAAAAGTTCTCGAATGTAAAGTTCTTAAGGGCAGGGATTTTTATATTTTGTTTACTGTCATCCCCAGCTCCTAGAACGGTGCCTGTCTTACAGCAAGTGTTCAGTAAAAATCTGTTGAGTGAGCAAATCTCATTGGTGTGGCCGGGATCGCATGCCCAGTTTGAGAGTAAGGTTGGGAGTGAGAGAAAGAAAACCGGAGATGCTCTTATCCAAGACAGGCATCAGATCTTGTTTTTCTGATGAATAACAGAACCAAGAGAGGCAAGAGGTAAAAAATATATAATTAGATTTTTAAAAGTCTTGCACTCTTAGGTAGTAGGTAGTATGCTTGGAAGTTTTTTGCCACTAGGAAAACCTATTTGGACTGAAAATGGCCACATGAACTTTTGATTCTGTTTACCTCCTGTTGCTAGAAGACAAATGTGTTCCTATGGCTCGAAGAAGCCACAGGACATATTTTTCTCATGTACGCATGCCACTTGTTGAAGATGGCTCACCACCATGTCTGCCTTCCTGCCAGTGGGAAGAGGGAGAGAGGTCCAGCGGAGGGCATTCCCCTTGGATCCATCACTTTTGCTTAAATCTCACTTAGCTCCAGCCATTTATGTCTGTGGGGGAGGCTGGGAAAGGTAGTCTTTGTTCCGTGTGGTCATGTGCTAAACTTGTGTTTTCTTTATTCTAAAGGAAGACAGAGAATGGATATTGGGGGTCAACCAGGAGTTCTGCTGCAAACGGTTCTATACTTTAGTTGGTCAGTGCTCTGAGCCCCTGTTGAATTCAGGCCTATCTTTCATAAACATCTGCTTAGTCAGTGCACTGAGTTGATAGTGTCCCCCCCCCCTCCAAATTCATGTTCTTCCTGGAACCTCAGAATGTGACTTGACTTGGAAATAGGGGCATTGCAGATATAGTTAGTTAAGATGAAGTCAACCAGGTGCAGTGGCTCCCACCTGTAATCCCAGCACTTTGGGAGGCTGAGGTGGGTGGATCACGAGGTCAGGAGTTTGAGACCAGCCTGGCCAAGATGGTGAAACCCCGTCTCTACTAAAAAATACAAAAAATTAGCCGGGCATGGTGGCGGGTGCCTGTAATCCCAGCTACTCAGGAGGCTGAGGCAGGAGAATTGCTTAAACCTGGGAGGCGGAGGTTGCAGTGAGCTGAGATCGTGCCACTGCACCCCAGCCTGGGCTACAGAGCAAGACTCCATGTCAAAAAAAAAAAATGAAGTCATATTAGAGGACAGTGTGCCCTTAATCCAATATGACTAGCATCCTTATTATAAGAGGAGAAGAGACACAGAAACACACATAAGACCGTGTGATAATGGAGGCAGAGACTGGATTGATGCTGCCACGAGCCAAGGAATGCCAGGAGCCACTAGAAGCTGGAAGAAACAAGAAAGGATCCTTCTCTAGAGGCCTCAGAGAGGGCATGGATGGGCCTGCCAACATCTTGATTTTGGACTTGTGGTCTCCAGAACCATGAAGGAATACATTTCTATTGTATTAAGCCACCAAGTTTGTGGCACTTTGTTATAGCAGTCCTGGGAAAATACTGCAGTCTGAAGGAACACATTTCTTGCCTTGACCCAGTAGGGATTCTTTCCAGTTGGAGTCAGGGGATGTGGCTTCTTAGCTTCACCCTGTGCCGGGATGTGACTCAGCAGAGGTCACTTAACCTCTCTGTGCCGTACTTTCCAGCTATGAAATGGGAAGAGAGCTGCCTTTCTGCTCTGCTGTAACACTGCAAAGGTACAGCCTTTCATGACTTCTCATTGCACCCAGAAGAGAAACCCAAATCCTTAGCCTGACTTCAAGGTCCCGCCTCACTGAGGCCTGCCTGGTCCCACTTCCTTGTTCCCCTGCCCAGCTGGACTTGCACCACTCTGCCTTCTTTCAGTGCCTTATGAGCACCACACTCTTGCCACGTCACGAATTTTGCACTTGCCGTTCCCTGTGCTTGGCGTGCTTTTCCTTCAGGTCCCATTTAATGTTGCTTCCTCGTATTGGCCTTCCCAGTTGGGTGCGCTGGAATAAGTTATCACTTAAAAAAAGTAATCTACTGTCATACTTTACAATTTTTAGAATTTGGCCCAGCTTTTTAAGCCACTGAAAGAAATGGTTTCAAAAACCAAACCTGGCTGCAGTCACCTGAGCCCACTGTTCCAGCTGGTGGCTTCCTTCTGTAGGGAGCGGTCATGGATTCTCTCACGTGTCGATGGGGGGCAACGATATCAGATATGGCAAAGATTGGCTAAGAAAGGGAAGGCATTTTTGGAGAGGGCTTTGGGGTTTCTGATACCTAAATGTCTCATCCAAGTGAACAGAGTATTTACTCGTCTATGACTTGAAAAAAGAATATCTTTTTGATGTTATTGTAAATAGGACTGTTTCCTTCCTTCTTTCCTTCCTTCCTTCCTTCCTCTCTCCCTCCCTCCGTCCCTCTTTTCCTTCCTTTCTCTTGCATTTTTTTTTTTTTTTTTGGAGTTTTGTTCTTGTTGCCCAGGCTGGAGTGCAATGGTATGATCTTGGCTCACTGCAGCCTCCACCTCCCATGTTCAAGCAATTCTCCTGCCTCAGCCTCCCGAGTAGCTGGGATTACAGGAACCCGCCACAATGCCCGGCTAATTTTATTGTATATATATATATTTTTTAGTAGAGACAGGGTTTCACCATGTTGGCCAGGCTGGTTTCAAACTCCTGACCTAAAGCGATCCACCCACCTCAGCCTCCCCAGGATTGTTTTCTTGATTTTATTTTTGGATAGATTGTTGCTGATAAAAAGAATGTATGGCTCTTTTTTTTTTCCTATTCCTCACTACCTTCTGCCTTCCTTTCGCCTTCCCCCATTCCTTCTCTTTGCTGAAGACGGTGTGTCATCTGGGGTAACCCTGGGTATTTACGAGCCAGTGGAGGCTGCTCTGCCACCTGGGGCTGCTGGGCCCCAGAGCCACATCAAACAGGGAGCCCCCCCGCCAAAAATGAAAGGAGGCCATGTCAAATGGGCAGCTGGCGTTTACTTCTTTTAAGTTTAGGCACATCCTTTATATCCACATGGCTTTATTTTTTAGGCAAGTGGGCTCACCACTTTCCTAGACCAAGTGGCCACTGCCTCCCTTCCCTTTCCCCACCCTCAGTGTCATTTTGGCTTTTCCCACAGAGGAAAGGCTCACAGAACTCCAACGTGGTTCTGCTTGCTTAGATCGATGAGACAAGATTTTGGTCCTTTGAGCAAGGTAGGAGTTGTTGTAATAAGAGCTGACAATTATGGAGGACCTAGTGTGTGCCCGGAGCTTCACACACATTGCCTCAAATTCTCACAACGACCTCATAAGGTACATGTTACCTGGACAAAGACAGCAGCTCAGAGAACTCATTCCACTTACCCAAGGTTGCAGATTTCAACTCGGGCCCAACTCACTCCAGAGTCTGTGCATCCCCCCACTTAAGACTTTAATGTCTTAAAAATGTCCTCACTTTTTCTGTCTTTTAGTGGCTTCACGTCTGAAGTCTCTGCTTACTTTTTGGAACAGATGGTTGGTGGTTCTCATAGACTTGGCCCAGAGTCAGCATGGGAGAAAGTCATCCTGTCTGAAACAGTGCTGATTCGGGTCACCACAGATTCAAGGTTTCTAACCTTGGCTCAACTTAAGAACAACTTGGACATCCTTTCATGTAGTTCATTGATACCCACATGCCTCCTGGTGCAATATCTCCAAAACTGGACTCCTGCATCTTCACATGCTCACCCTTCACACCCCATCCATTCTCCACACCCTTCACATCCCAGTTCCTGAAGGCAGGTCCCTTGGTTACAGTCTCTCCCCATGCATTTGGTTGTTTTTTGTTGAGACGGAGTCTTGCTCTGTCGCCCAGACTGGAGTGCAGTGACGTGATCTCAGCTCACTGCAACCTCTGCTTCCTGGGTTCAAGAGATTCTTCTGCCTCAGCCTCTCGAGTAGCTGGGATTACAGGTGCCGGCCACCATGCCTGGCTAATTTTTGTATTTTTAGTAGAGACAGGATTTTGCCATGTTGGCCAAGCTGGTCTTGAACTCCTGACCTCAGGTGATCGGCCTGCCTCGGCCTGTCAAAGTGCTGGGATTACAGGCGTGAGCCACTGTGCCCGGCCTCCCCATGCACTTTGACTTTTTTTCATTGCGCTCCATTTGTCCATGCAGCAATCCCTCAGGATGTGATTCATTCAGCCTGCCAATTTTGGATAATAAGAGAAGAGAGTTCAGATACAAACTCCCCAATGTTACCTGCATCTCTTTGGTTCCTGCTTTTGGAGAGTAAGGGGTACCTGAGTTTGTTTTATGTCTCTTCTTCAGTATTCTGCTCCACAAGCTCCACGTGTACTTATTCCTCAGTACGCCCCCTTAGTGAGTTTGTTTATTGGGTGACTGAAAGGAACAGATGAGTAGATGAATGACCCAGGTGAGGCCTGGGGTCGGGGAGGACTGTGGCTCTTCTTACCTGCTGATGAAGCTGGCCTGGTGGAGGAGGCTGGAGGCAAAGGTGGGGACGTAGTCTCTGTAGCTTCTGCAAGTAGAGGGTCTGCTGCTGGGGTCAGGGAGGATCTGAACCTGGGCCTGCTTGACTCTACAGTCTGTTTGTTTCTACTACTGTCTGCGAAGGTCTGCTGTTTCTACTGCTGCATAGTCACCTGCATCTAGGTCTTCTTTTTGCCATTGTTGGGAATTGGCATAAGATGGAATGAGATTAGATGGCATCATGGTCAGAGTGGCCCATTTCCTAATGGTTCCTCTCCTGGTTAGTGGCTGGAGTGGGCAACAGAGACAAGTCATCTTTCAGTGGGTCATTGCCAAGGAGGGAAAGACTGGGCTTGGAGAGCTGTGTGCTGGTTCCTGGGAACAGGCATCCTTGGCTTGAGATCACAAATGGGACAGCCCCATCATGACGATTCACGATCACATTAACATACTCAGTGCTCTGGGAAGTCCTGCCATTAAGAACCCCAGTTAACCCAGAATTTCTTAAACTTACACAACCACAGAATCTTTTTTGGGGACTGGAGAGGTACCACTTCATTTATTCATTAAATAGTTACTGAGCACCTACCCTGTGCAGATGCTATTCACACCTGAGATATGGAGGTGACAAGGCAGACCTGGCAAACTTACAATGTTCTCATCTATAAAATGGGTATACAGGAATGTCTACCTTGCAGGGTTATGGTGAGGTCTACATTTAATGAACTAATGCAGGGTAAGTGTTTGGCACAGCCCAGGGACATTGTAAGTGGTCAGTGATACATATGTATGATTGTTATCACCCTAGTGGAGGATCAGATATTAAACAATTAAACAGGTACCTATTTAGTAACAATGGCGTTAAGTTATACAAAAGAGAAGGACAGGGTGTCAAGAGAGCACATAGCAAAGAAACCTAATGAATGTTGGCAGGTGGGATGGCGGTAGTGGTCACAGAAGGCTCTCTCCTGAGCAAGCCATGCTGAAGCTAAGACATGAAGGATGTGGGGATTGTTGGAAAAGAGTGGGAAGGGAGTGAGGCCTCCTTGCCTTGGGAATCATGGCCCGAATGTCAGGGGCTTACACACACGGGTGCCGTCTGGGGAGTTAAATTCTCTGGACTGTCTATTTCAGAATTAGGGAGGTAGGGGCAGGCTCTAGTAGGCTGTGGGGTCCAGAAATGAATGTCTTTAAAACTTACCCCAGAAATTTGGAGCACCCTTGGGAATATTTTTTGGAATTGCTGCTCCAGGACAGCGGGCCTCAGAGGTTCATGTGCTTAGAAATCACCTGAGTCTCACTCAAAATGCAGCCGTGGGGCCTGGGAATCTATTTAACAGACACTTCCTGAGGCGATTCTGCTGCAGGAGGTTCCCCGACCTTGCTTTGAGAAACACATCTCTGGAAGATTGACTCTTATAAAAAATCGGGAACATGAAGGCACAACAGCAAATGATTCCAGCAGAGAATATACAGGGGCACCTCCAGAGACTTTGTATTTGATCTTAGAAAGTACACAGTGGGCAAGAAGAGTGGTATGCAACCCCATGTCAGGAGGGCCACAGCTGCAGGGAGCGGGGCTCGGAGGAGCTGCAGATCCTAAGAAGGATCCACGACCTTTGGGAACCTCGCTGTTTCTGGCCTTCTGCTCACCGCAGAGGGTGAAGTGGCCATCTGACACCCAGCTCCAACCTCAGGGTTGTTCAATGTCTGTGCAGTTGTGACAATGGCAGAAGCAATCGGTTTAGACTCTGCAGAAGGTAGACTGACTCGGGCACTTCTCTATGTTCCCTGACATTGCCAGTCTTAGGAACTGGTCGTGGGGAGCCTTGAATTCAAGCCCAAAGCAACTTTAACATTCATAACCACAACGCATCTGTAATCAGCGGGACTTATCATGAGTTCTTGAGCTGCAAATGGAAACGGTGGAAACTGAACAGACCTCCTACCACAGACTTCCTGCTGACCCACCTCCCTCCTCCCTTCAGGGCCCCGTGGGTTGTAATCACTGATGCACCATTGTTAGGCGGCAGGGTGATTTAAGGTGAATTGGGCCTTTGCATGGCCTGCTTGGTTAAAAGCTGGAGCATAAGCCATCGCACCATTCTGTGTGCGTGTGTGTGTGGGCATGTGTGTGCATGTGTGCACGTGTGTGCCTGTGTGTGCCTGTGTGTGTGTGCCCATCTTCGTCTTCCTTCCCCTCCCAGCCTTCCCTGCCTGGGCTTTGGGGCTCCCTGTGCTGTGAATTTCACTTTGCTGGGTTACTTCCAGTGCATGCTGCTAGTCATTCTTGCTTGACCTTTAAATTTTTCTCTTTAGGGAAAATATGATCATTAGTCTGTGTTCTCCAGCAGATGTATACCAGTCACGGGCAGTCTTCCTGCTTCACTTCACATCCATGGGGAAAAAGTGTTTTAAAGTCAGTGCGATTTTTTTTTTTTTTTAATGACACAGAAATGAATATTAGACTAGAGGGCCACTCTGTCGAATGGCTGTTTGGACAGGAATCGGGGAATGCAGCGGGGTGCTCCCAGCTTTCACAAATGATGACTTCAGCTGTTTGGGGGTCTGACTTCTTGCCTGTTGGTGACACAGTGTGGCTGGACTGTGGGGTTCACCAGCCAGAACTTAATCCTGGGCTTCACAGCCCATGCATGCATGAGAGAGTTTGACAGATGTGGGCTGCATTTTCTGGTACATCTGGATGGTGAGATTGTCTAGAAGGGTGTGTTTCTGGAACTTTCCAGTCAGGCTTCACCATGGTGAGTATTTAATGACCACACACGAAAGCCTCATTGCCAGGGCCGCTCCCTGGGACAAACCGAATAATGGAATCATGGAATTTCAGAGCTGGAAAGAGCCCCTGAGCCAACTGGAGGGGAAAAGAACTTCCCTGGGAGTAGGAAGACCCAAATTCGGGGCTCCTGCCCTACTCCCATTGCAGCTGAACATGATTTCTGAGGGAAGAGCATGTTTAAAATGAAGGGGGGCATACTAGCCTTCTACCCTTTGTTACACAAATACATAATAGTCCAATTCAGCAATCCAACAGCGCAAGGCTTTTATAAAGAGGCATGCCCTGATAGAGTTAGGAATATACCAAAGCAAAGCACATTTCTGGTCTGAGATATTTTAAAGTCCTGTCTTGGTTTTCAGTGAATCCTTTGGTCGATACAGTAGACTTTATAAATGAAGAACACAGGCTTGCCAGATTATAGTTTCTGTCTGCCTAAAAATAGCCTTCTTTCCATCCCATGACTGTCAAGAATTCTTGCTTGTAATAACCCTGTTATCAACATTACTAGACTCATAATAATGACTGTCTCTTCTTGAGTGCCTGATACATGCTATGCCAGGTGCTTTAGAAACAATATCTTGGTTTTTCTTTTTTTGTTTTGTTTTTCTTGAGACAGGGTCTCACTGTCTTCCAGGCAGGAGTGCAGTGGCATGATCATAGCTCACTGCAGCCTTGACTTCTTGGGCTTAAGCGATCCTCCCACCTCAGCCTCACAAGTAGCTGGGACTACAGACACATGCCACCACACCTGGTTAATTTTTAAACTCTTTGTAGAGACAAGGTCTCAGTATGTTGCCCCGGCTGGTCTTGAATGCCTGAGCTCAAGCGATGCTCCCGCCTCAACCTCCCAAAGTGTTAGTATTACAGGCATGAGCCACTGCTCCTGGCATTGTCTTGTTTAATACAGCTTTAGAGATGTTTTCATTGTCCTTATTTTACTGATGAGGAAGTTGGGCTTGGAGAGGTAAAGATATTTATCTGAGCTCACCAGCTGAACTTAGATTGCTGGCTCCTTTAAGAATCCTGTAAAAATGCATACGAAACAGTATGTACCTATTTTTTTTTTTTTAAACAAAGTGGAGCTTCCTGGGTGAACATAAAGTTGTGTATCATTTAATTATTTGTATTCTCTTGCATGTCTCCTTGTGTGGTTAAAATACTGGTACATTTTTCTTTTTTTTTTCTCTATTTTTTTTTCACAAGGAGATACCACTTCGTACATCTATTAGAAGATTTATTTTTATTTTTATTTTTTGAGACAGAGCCTTACTTTGTTTTCCAGGCTGGAGTGCAGTGACACAATCATAGCTCACTGCAGCCTCGAACTCCTGGGCTCAAGCAATCCCCCTGTCTCAGCCTCCCAAGTAGCTGGGACTACTGGTGCGTGCCACCACGCCTGGTTTAAAATCCTGGCAAACTTTTCAAAAACAAACATTATCTGGCAACTAATTTTTTTATATGGATGATTTTTTTTTCTTTTTAATTAAGCCAGCTTGTTAGGGGCCCAGGGCTTCTGAGAATTGGCTTTGCACATGGGAACCATGTTCAAAGGAAGGAGAAAGACGTTGCTGCCCAAGATGGCAGGTGCAGGTGAGGGTGCTGTGGAGGGTGAGGAGGTGCTCCACATGCAAAGCCCCTTGGGGAGCCTGAGAGTAGAGAGGTCTGTGTGTGTGTATGCATGTGTGTGTGTATGTGTATGCGTGTGTATGTGTGCGTGTGTCCATGTATGTGTGTGTGTATGTATGTGTATGTGTGTATATGTATGTATGTGTGTATGCATGTGTATGAGTGTGTGTATGTGTGTCCGTGTAATATGTGTGTGTATCTCTGTGTGTATATCTGTGTATGTGTGCGTGTATGTGTGTGTATGCGTGTGTATATATGCGTATGTGTGTATGTGTGTATGTATGTGTGCATGTGTGTGTATGTGTGTATGTGTGCGTGTGTGTGTATGCGTGTGTGTATGTGTGTGTATGCGTATGTGTGTATGTGTGCATGTATGTGTGTGTATGTGTATGTATGTGTATGTGTGCGTGTATGTATGTGTGTGTATGTGTGTATGCGTGTGTGTGTGTATGTGTGCGTGTGTGTGTGTGTGTGTGTGTGTCTATACACATACCAAGTCTGTTTGGTTGTTCACCGTTGTGTTAGTTTGCTAGGGCTGCTATAACAAAGTACTGCAAACTGGGTGGCTCGCAGTTCTGGAGGCCGGAAGTCCAGGATCAAGATGTTGGTAGGTTGGTTCCTCCTGAGGCCTCTCTTCTTGGCTTGATGGCCACCTTCTCACTGTGTCCTCACATCCTCACATGGTCTTTTACCTCTGTACACCTCCCTGATGTCTCTTTCTGTGTCCTAATTTTTTCTTCTTCCTCTTTTTTTTTTTCCTTGAGATGGAGTTTTGCTCTTGTTGCCCAGGCTGGAGTGCAATGGCATGATCTTGGCTCACTGCAACCTCCACCTCCCAAGTTCAAGCGATTCTCCGGCCTCAGCCTCCCAAGTAGCTGGGATTACAGGCGTCCGCCACCATTCCCAGCTAATTTTTGTATTTTTAGTAGAGACGGGGTTTCACCATGTTGGCCATGCTGGTCTCGGACTCCTGACCTCAGGTGATCTGCCTGCCTCGGCCTCCCCAAGTGCTGGGATTACAGGTGTGAGTCACTGCGCCTGGCCCTAATTTCTTCTTACAAGGACACCAGTCAGATTGGATTAGGGTCCATCCACTGTTTTGACTTAATTACCTCTTTAAAGGCCCTGTTTCCAAATATAGTAACATTTTAAGGTCCTTGGGGGTAGGAATACCCTATCTTTTATTTTTATTTTTATTTTTTTTGAGATGGAGTCTCACTCTGTCGCCAGGCTGGAGTGCAGTGGCACCATCTTGGCTCACTGCAACCTCCCCCTCCTGGGTTCAAGTGATTCTTCTGCCTCAGCCTCCTGAGTAGCTGGGACTACAGGTGTGCACCACCATGCCCAGCTAATTTTTGTATTTTTGGTAGAGAGTTGGCCAGGATGGTCTCAATCTCTTGACCTCGTGATCTACCCACCTCGGCCTCCCAAAGTGCTGGGATTATAGGCATGAGCCACTGCGCCCGGCCAGAATACCCTATCCTTAAACATGAATCTGGGGGAGGGGAGGACACAATTCAATCCATAACAACTATCACTGGCTGATTTTGGCAGAGGCCTGTGGCCTCCAGTATTTTGAGGGAGCTGAGGGCCACTGATCTCTCCATATGCTCTCAACATCATGGGACTCGTAGGATGAAAGCAAGCCTCAGACCAGATTCTACCTCAGATACATTTTCCAGCAAGCAGGCACACAAACATTCATGCAGCTTCTACTTGGAGCCTGATGAAGTTCAAATTGTTTGTCCTCTGAGGCTCTCTTTGCATGGAAATTTCTCCCATGACAGATGAGAAAGTTCTGGGGCAGCATTCAGCTTTCTAGTTGGATTAGGCAACAGAATCCTTTGAAAATGTCTGTGCACAGACCAGGTGGCTCTCTGGGTCAGTGTACTCTGAAAGATGTGTGTCCTGGCCTAGCTGGTTGAGGAAAAGCAGGGCAAGCCTAGCCAAATCACACATCTTGAACAGCCCTCATTCGTTATACTAACTTTCCCACCCTCTGGTGTGTATAGGAGATAAAGATGGCAGACGTGCTATTAGGCTGCCAATGGGAGTGGGCTCTGATATGGTCTTTCAAATATGAATCACCCCTGGCATGTGTGTTTCCTGTTTAAGGTTCTCAGGTATTACCCAACTGCACCAATATTAAAATGGACACATACTGTGTCACGCAGTTGGTGCCGAAGTGTTTTAAGGGAAGTTGTAGGCAATGTGAGTTTATCAGAAAACTTCACCATATCAGCATTTTGCCCTGAGCTTACACCATTCCCAGATCAAGGTACAAGCACAATGATTTCCTTTCTTGAAAAGTTCAACAAAAGCAAGAGAGAGAGATTGGAGTTGATGCTGCATTTTTATTCTGTGTTAAGTCTTGAACCTGCTTTTGCTGAACATTGGTCAGGGGAATTTGAGAAGTGGAAAGTGGGCTTTTTTCACCCTTTGAAAAGAGAGGATGGATTCTTCACCAGAACTGACATTTAAAAAAAGTCAGCGTGGCACGTTTTAGTATGTGTGGCAGATCTAAAGAGACAACATTTCGATCTCAGGAGTGTTTATTCTTGAACCATTTTCAGAACTCTAAGATTTGAGAAATAATAAAATATTGACCATCCTTCAAAGAGAAAAACACAGGGCGATCTTTGGCATAGCCTGTCATTTTGCTCACATTTCACTTCTCTCTCTCCAACTTCAGAGCCCCTGCTGTGGAACAGGTGCTGTGCTGGGTGGCAGGGGAGGTCTCTGGCTTTTTTTTTGATCTCCGTCTTAACATCTAGCCTACTGGAGGAAGTGTATTTAATCATCCACTTATCTGTTAACAATTATCTCTGAGGGCCCGTCACATTCAGAGAAGATTCTAGGTTCTCTACAAGTATCCTCTCACTGTGTACATACTAAATCAACATCCTGCTGGATTTCCCCCAGACATCTCCCTTCATCACCATTGGAGAGTATCCTCTAATTGCCAGCCCTATTCACCATACTCATCTCATTTGATCTGGAGTTTTCTGAGAGTGACCGGGGGTGGGATGGACAGGATAATTTAGCAAGAGTGTATAAGTAAAATCTATATAATAAAAGTTATCTCCCTGTGCCCCCCATGATCTATTCTTTATGTAGCAGTCTGAATGAGATTTTCAGAAACAAGAACCACTTTACCTTAGTCTCTTCTTCTTCTTCTTCTTCTTTTCTTTTCTTTTTTTTTTAGTATTATGGGGATCTGTTTCTGTTGCCCAGGCTGGAGTGCAGTGGTATGATCTTGGCTCACAGCAGCCTTGAACTCCCAGGCTCAAGTGGTCCTCCTGCCTCTGCTTCCCTAGTAGCTAGGACTACAGGTTTGTGCCACCACACCTGGCTAATTGAAAAAAGAAATTTTTTTTCAATAGACACAGTGTCTTGCTATGTTCCCAGACTAGTCTCAAACTCCTGGCCTCAAGTGATCCTCCTGTCTCATCCTCCCAAAGTGTTGGAATTACAGGTGTGAGCTACCATACTCGGCCAGTACCCTTCTCAAAACACTCCAGCACTTCCCATTGCACTTGGGTTGAAATTCCCACCACTCACTGGGGCCCACAAGACTCTTCAAGACTGAATCCTTGCTCAACATTGTGACCTGCCCCCTACCACCTGCAGCCTCACTTGCTGTGCTCCAGCCATGTGGATCTTCCTCCTGTCTCTAAAACTGCCTCAGGTCATTTGCACCTGCTGTTCTTCCCAAAGGCTGTGTGATTTCCATCAGTCAGTCTTAGCTCATATACCTCCTTGGAGACACCTCTTCTGACCAACCAGTCCAAAGAATCTCCTCTTATCATGTCACTCTGTTTTATTTATTTATTTAGAGATGGAGTCTCGCTCTGTCACCCAGGCTGGAGTGCAATGGCGTGATCTCTGCTCACTGCAAGCTCCACCTCCTGGGTTCATGCCGTTCTCCTGCCTCAGCCTCCTGAGTAACTGGGACTATGGGCACCCACCACTACACCCAGCTAATTTTTTGTATTTTTAGTAGAGATGGGGTTTCACCGTGTTAGCCAGGATGGTCTTGATCTCCTGAGCTTGTGATCTGCCTGCCTCCACCTCCCAAAGTGTTTTATTTATTTTAAAGGCATGTATCACTCTCTGAAAATTAGCTTCTTTCTTCTTTTTCCTTGTTATCATCCATTTCCCCGAACCAGAATAGAAGTTCCTGAGGCCAGAACTTTTGTCTCTCTGCCCCTCACTATGTGTCTCTGGCACATACCCCAGTGCCTGCCTGCTCTAAAGTAAAATCTTAGTAAATATTACTGTTGACTAAATGAATGAATAAATCCCTTTTAATGCCCTTTGGAAGTTGCAAGTAAAGAATAGGATCCCTTTTTAAGATTACACTTTTGGCTATTGATCTGTGTGTCTGGAACAAGATACAGTTTGAAGATACTACCATGGGACATGACATCAGTTGAGCTGATTAAGGTTTTAGTAATAAGAATCCAGGATGTGTCCAGGTACAGTGGCTCACGCCTGTAATCCTAGCATTTTGGGAGACCGAGGCGGGCAGATCACGAGGTCAGCAGTTTGAGACCAGCCTGACCAACATGGTGAAACCCCGTCTCTACTAAAAAATACAAAAATTAGCCGGGTATGGTGGTGTCCACCTGTAATCCTAGCTACTCAGGAGGCTGAGGCAGGAGAATTGCTTGAACCCGGGAGGCGGAGGTTGCAGTGAGCCGAGATCACGCCAGTGCACTCCAGCCTGGGCAACAGAGCAAGACCCGGTCTCAGGAAAAAAAAAAATCCAGGATGTAACTGAGGAAAATGAAGTGGAAATGAAATGCACACTTACCTATAACTGTGTTTCCTACTGTTGGTTAGGTCAGATGTTTTTGACCAAAAAAAGATCGGAAAGTGAAATAAAACTAATGGAAATGGTGCACGATGGCTCAGTGGTTTGCAAGCAATGCAGATGGCCTCAGCCATTCACATTCAGGCAGGAGCCGCTGATCCTAGTGCTTACCTTGGAGCTGGTATCCAGTAACGTGGCAAGATGTTTATTGCTTTCTCATCAGATGATGGATGTGGAAGAGAATGTTTTTGCCCTGGAACCAGGTAGGCCTTGGGCTACTTAATTTGCTCTTTAATAGACATAGGTGTTCTTAAAGCACATCTGTCATTCCCTTAACAGAGCACCTATGAGGTGCCAGGTGCTGGGGGTTCGTTGGTGAATAAAGTACATTTTCTGGCTTCTAATCCAGTGGCTTTGGACATGTCCTGGTGAGAGGGGTGGAAATATTGTATGCGAATGTGTGTCAAATGCCTCAGAAGTGGGAAATGGAGGGAGAGTTTGAAGGCCTGAAGGCGTTCCATCAAAGCTTCCTTCCTTGCGGTCTCTACCCTTCCCTCAACTCTGGCTCAGGCAAATGCTCAAAGTGACTCACCCTGGTAGGCACAGAAAGACAAGAGAGACTTGGATGTAGAAAGACACATTTGCAGTTTGTGGAGGGCCGTCCCTTCGGACACATTTCATCAGTGGGTGTGATGCTGCCTGTGGTATCACATGTGCAGCAGCAAGGTGTTCGGTTTTGTTTTTTGAGACTGGGTCTTGCTCTGTCACCCAGGCTGAAGTGCAGTGGCACCATCTTGGCTCACTGCAGCCTCCATCTCTTGGGCTCAAGTGATCTTCCCACCCCAGCCTCCCAAGTAGCTGGGACTAAACACACACACCACCATGCCTGGGTAATCTTTTAAGATCTCACTGTATTGTCCAGGCTGGTCTTGAATTTCCGGGCTCAAGCAAGCCTTCTGCCTTGGCCTCCCAAAGTGTTGGGATTACAGTGTGAGCCACCGTGCCTGGCCTAACAAGATGTCTGTATGTGAAGCCACATTCCTGGCCCATCCACAGTCACGAGGACTTGGGACTACAGGCTGGGTGACAAAATTGAGCTGATTTCCCCAAATCTCCAAGGAGATCCCCTCTGAAGAGACACCGTGCGGATGAGAGACAGAGCCTGCACCACGAAGCAAAGGCAGGAGCTTGTGAGCTTGTGAGCTGAGCCTTCTGGCCTTGGCCTCTTAGCGTCTATAGCCCGTCACTGCCTTAAAGCCACCACATCACATGTCACTGTTCTTCAACACTGCTCTTATTTGAATGTCTCAGTGATAACATCTCAGAAATGAAAAACAGGGTCTCCACTTCTGAGGATGTGACAAGTGAGTTGGAGGCAGTTTCCCAGGGGAAGGATTTTTGTCTCAAAGCATTAAAATAGAATCCGTTCTAAGTCAGAATATTCCTTTTAAAGTTAACTTCACAAAACTTCTCTGATCTTGATCCTCTTGCTAGCAGCTGACTGCCGAGGATGGGTTCCAGCGCTTCTCAGAACAATGTCGTAGGCGTATTAGCTCTGTAAGTCACCACGAATTCAGAATAATAACTGTGGGGTGGGGTGCGGGCTCACTGATTGACTCGGAGGCATCTAGAGTTCATTTTGTAAAACACTTAAACAATTCAGGGTGTTTTGTTTTGTGGGTAGATTTTTAAAAATAATTTTAAAAATGTGAAATTGTGGTTAAAAAAGCACAATGTAAACTTTACCATTTTAATCCTTTTTAAGAGTACAAGTCAGCAGTGGTAAGTATATTCATACTGTTGTGCAACAGATCTCCAGAACTTTTTTGTTTTGCAAAACTAAAATGCTGTACCCACTAAGCAAACAACAATTCCCCATTTTCCCAGACCCCCTGAGCTTCCAGTAACCACTGTTCTACTTTCTGTTTCTATGAGTTTGATAACTTGAGACACTTCAGATGCGTGGAGTCATACAGTATTTCTGTTTTTGGGACTGGCTTATTTTGCTTAGCTTAATGTCCTCAGAGTTCATCCATGTTGTAGCATGTGACAGGATTCCTTCCTTTTTAAGGCTGAATAATTCATTGTATGTGTACACCACATTTTGTTTATCTGTTCGTCAGTTGATGGGCATCTGGGTTGTTCCTGTGTCTTGGCTGTTGTGGATACTGCTGCTGTGAACATAGGTGTGTAAATATCTCTTCGGAATCCTGCTTTCAATTCTTTTGAAAGAATTGAAAGAAGTGGGATTGCCAGGTTTTGTGGTAATTCTATTTTAAATTTTTTGAGGGCCCACCACACTCTTTTCCGTAGTGGTCGTGCCATTTTATATTCCTACCAACAGTACACAAGGGTTCCAGTCTCCCCACATCCTTGCCAACACTTGTTACTTTCTAATTTTATTTTTTTTTTTGATAGTCACAGTCCCAGTAGGTGTAAAGGAATATCTTATTATGGTTAAACAGTGTAGTTTTATTATTTATACTTCAGGTAACCAATACATAAATTAGTACTAATAAAAATCGATAACTACTATTTATTGAGTGCTTATTAAGTGTTCTAAGCATCTTGCATGACTTAATTCTCATTACATCTCTGTGAGGAAGAGGTTCCATTGTTACCCATTTTATAGATGAGGAAATTGAGGCTTGGAGAATGTAAGGAACTCATACAAGGTCACACAACGAACTGAAGCCTGTGCCTGGATTTGAACCCAACCGTCTGGCTACTAGGGTGTTCTCTGGCTCTCTTTTCCTAATTGACTATGCTCTTTAAAATTCACATCTTCAGCTGACCCATATCAAGAAAGTTATAGAAGATAATGACATCCTGACTCCTGAATGGAGTTCCTTGAAGTGCCCAGGAATGAAAACTTGGAATAAGGCCCATGCCTCAGTCATCACTGATGCCTCGGATAGCAGACTTAAGCGAGGGCTTTAGAAATAGTGGCCTAGTCTCCTAAGCCCTGGGCTTGTAAAATACTCTGTACTTTTTTGGTTTGAATTCCCTTGTTAAATGAATAATAGAAAATGTGAGGAGAGAGGCACAACATTTTTTTCTTGACACTATTCCACTTTGAGTTTGGTTTCTATTCCAAATCTGTGTGTGTGTGTGGGGCAGGGGGAAGGGAGGTGTGTTGATGAGTTATTGTTGCATTAGAAGGTTCACTCTTAGAGCCACCAGATTTTCTGGAAAGCCATACATGTGCTATAATGCCTGTCAAATAAAAAATCAATGTGACACAGTTGGTTTAATTTTTGTTAATCTTTATCATATTTAATTTTGTTTTTTGACTAGACCTAATAATGGGCTAGAGGCCTTTAGGCACTGTTGAAGTGACTGCTGGCCACAATTCCCCAAATCAGCTGTAATGTTTGTGTTGGATTATTGTATTAACAAATGCTTCAAATTACATTAGAAAAAAATCCGTTATGTTATTTTAAGTTGGGGGACCAATTCCACACTCACATCTGGTAATCCTATCAGTAAATAATGGCACAGGGCCATTCTAACAGGGCCAATTAAGTCTGCAGGGCCTCTCTTCACTCTTTGATATGTTTTGTGAACATTTTTCTTATTTTGGTGCTATGAAATGAAGTCTCTGTCAAGAGCTCAAGTCATAGACTAATCCTCAAACCTTTTTTTTTTTTAAACAAGACAAAGAAAATATGAGATGTTGTTTCCTGCAACAAAATCCTAGAGAGTTTGTAGGATGTTTTATGTATGGTGTGTTTTGAGGATCGTGGAACTGAGAAATCCACAAGAATTTGCCATCCAGAAAAACTTTCCACTGGAGGTGGGGAAGAGGAGCCTGCTTGACTCCCTCATGGGCTCAGGCCTACCTCTGCAGTTATGATTGTGGATAATTTAGCCCCTCTTGCAACAGTGTGGTACTTGCTACTCTCACCTCTGACTTGTGGATGAGAATACCTGCCTCCTGGGACCTCTCCTGGATATCAAGCCCCTGGTTTCTGTCATAAGACGTTCACTTAACAGGTGCTATACCTCAAAGGACAGATATTGTCATTTTTGTTTGCTGCAGGCTTAATTTTGTTCCCCTAAAGTTCATATGTTGAAGACCTAACCCCCAGTACCTCAAAATGTCACTACATGTGGATATGGGGTCTTAAGAGAGACAAATAAATGATTATGAGGTCATTAGGATGGGCCCTAATCCAATCTGCCTGGTATTCTTGTAAGAAGAGAAAATTTGGATGCACGGAGGCACCACGGTTGTGCACGCACAGAGGAAAGGCCTCATGGGAGGACACGGCAAGAAGGTGGCCATCTGCAGGCCGAAGAGAAAGGCCCCAGGAGAAACCAACCCTGCTGACACCTTGATCCTAGACTTCCAGCCTCCAGAACTCTGAGAACGTAAAATTCTGTTGTGAAAGCCACCTACTCTGTGGTATTTTGTTATGGCAGCCCAGGCAAATCCATACATGGTTAAACTCCTCTGATGCTTAAGTACCTCACGTATTAAAAAAAAATGTTTACATCCTGTTTTCTCTACACTGTTTCCTTGGTGGTTTCTTCTTAAGTTGTTTTCTGGGGTTTTCCACGAGGAACCAAAGTCTCTTGGTCTCTGCTAACCTTCTTACCGTATGTCTACATCTGTCTTCTTTCTCCCCGCCTTGCTGAGAACCTGGGTCTGTGATAGTGGGTGACATGGACTGGAGAGAGGGGACCAGATGGTAACAGTGTGATCAGCCTGCTGTTTCTTCACAAGCTGATTACATGCAGACAGGTGCATATGGGGCAAGTGCTCAGGGTCCCGCTCCACCCTGCATGTGCTGAGTATCTTCCTGCCCCCTCTTTTTTTTTTTTTTTTTTTTTTTTTGAGACAGAGTCTCACTCTGTTGTCACCCAGGCTGGAGTGCAATGGTGAGATCTTGGCTCACTGCAACCTCTGCCTCCCGGTTCAAGCAATTCTCGTGCCTCAGCCTCCCGAGTAGCTGGGATTGTAGGCATGTACCACCACGCTTGGCTAATTTTTTGTATTTTTAGTAGAGATGGAGTTTTGCCGTGTTGGCCAGGCTGGTTTTGAACTCCTGACCTCAAGTGATCCACCCACCTCAGCCTCCCAAAGTGCTGTGAGCTGGGATTGCAGGCATGAGCCACTGCACCAGACCCTGTCCCCTCTCTTGTTCTGTCCTACAGCTCCAGGGCTGTTAGGCTCCACCTGTCATCTTAACAACAATTGCCATCTCTGGCACTCTTCTCCCTCCTGGGCTGGGGGTGGGGCAAATGTAAGCTTCTCCACTTCCCCAAGCATATGGGTCCATTTTATTTTAAAGGCTTTATTGCCAATCATGACTGGGGAATAGTCAGATAGGATCGGAAGTGACTAGATTTTAGGGGAATTTTAAACTGTCAGTGGGGCTTAACCTCAAACCAGTAAAAAGCCAGAAGAACAAAGGGATGTGTACAGGAAGGCTGGGGATGGTGTTAGCGCCTCATGACTGGGATAATCTACTGTGGAGTTCACGGGAGGGCCAGGCCTTCAAAGATGCTTTTATTGAAAACGTCCCTATAGGACCTTTTTCACTGAGAGTTTCACATCTGGGTTATCCAACTTGTTGGGAAAGGGTCTTGGTTATTTGTGCAACTCTTAATGATTTCCGAGAGAGCCTGCTCAAGCGGATGTGGGGTGGATTCAGTTCAAAGACTTGGAACACTTGAATTAGCCGTTGATTTTAATCGTCTTTTGCAGCCGATAGCATTAAGGGTTTCTTTTATGAACCTTTAATACGATAGTTTTTAGGTAGTGGGAGAGAGGAGTTGTTTTTGTTTTATATGCTTTTCCAGAAGAAGAAGAAAGGTGATTCAACTTTGAATTTCCTTTGATCTTTTCTTGATCTTCTTAACCTGTTTTCAGAATGGCTACCACTCTCCCTCTCCAGAACTTTCAGTGGCTCACTATTGCCAGTCCTCATTCTTTTTTCCTCCCATGGCTGGTTTAATTTAGATCTCCCTATCTGGAATTTGTTTTCTTTGCAGCAGGGACCATGATTCTTATTTTTCAGTTCACATGGATCCCAGAGAGTAGAGTAACACTCAGCAAATACTTCTTTTTATGGGAGAGGGTGTTAGGTTTTTAAAATCCTTTTCTCATAGGCTGTTAGATTTGATTTACTGATTCGTACCTGGGCTTTCTGTTGAGGCCAAGGGGTAGGAGTGTCTTTGGGAGTGCATCAGAGTCCGGGTGAGGCCTGTGACCAGCCAGTGGGGCCCCAGAAGCTCAGTTAGAACTGCTTGTACCTCCTGGTCCCCTGCCTTCATGGAGTGGAAAGGGATGAATTAGGGACTCCAAGTCCAGGTACTTGGGCTGTTCTCCAGCCCACCCTAAGCCTGGAGCAGCAATTGGTGATTGGGCCATTAACTTTATGTAGTTCTGGGGCCAGACTGTGTATCCTATAACCTTGGCCTCAGCAAGAAAACATTAAAGGGGAGACCTGGAGAAAATGTGCTTTGATAAATAGATACAAATTCATCCTGGTGGGTCATGAGTGGAAAGAAGTCATTATTATGTAATCATTAAGTCTGGACAGCAGGTAGCTCAACGCTGGAAGAGTTCCCCCCACAAAAAGAAGGAAAACAGGCAGGAAGGGAAATGATCAAAAATAGGGGTGGGTTTTCTGGGCCTGGGGCTGCCTCCGGTCCTCAGTGCCACCTTCCCTCATTCTGCCCCTCTGTTCTCTCGCTGTCCTCCTTCTGCCCCCTGTGGCCATGGGACTGCCCCCACAGGTTCTGGGGACATTTTCTGGCCCCCTGCACCTGGTACAGCCAGCCCAGGGCTCAGTGGGGGAAGTGCTCCATCAGTATTTTTTTGATGGTGGTAAATAAGACTCATACAGCTTTGCAGTGTTTGATTGTGGACTTTTAATCTGGCACCCCAGGTGACCCTTAAGCTCCTTCTATTTTTCCCTGTAGCTGTCTTTTGAGATGCATTTGCTGGGCCTTGTTAATGGTTTGTTTTTTCCCTTTTGATTTATTAGATTAGAAGCTCAGTTCTTGGCCTCCCCCTTCCTGGGAGAAGTTCTTGCTTCATCTCCATAAAACGTTGCTCTTGGGCTTTTTCCTGTTTTATTACTTAGCATTAATACCTGGCAGCTTATATCTGAGCTCTCATTTTATTTTCGTAACATATAATATTGCCTCTCCTCTGGCAGCCTTGGTGCTTGCGAAGGGTTTAGTGGCCTCTTGTTTTTTACATTGGGAGGTAAGAATTTAGATTTATTAGTCCCAGCTTAGCGATGAGTGGCACAGAGAATTTTAAATGATTTGTTTTAAGCCACGTAGCTAATCAGGGGACAAAATGAACCAAGGATACTAGAAATGAACGAGCAAGGAAGAAGGCAAATGAACTTCTGACTTCTGCCCTTTGATGTTTTACCAACACGAGACTTATTTGTTTTTTAGTTTGGTATTTCTCTGTGAAATGAGCAGAAAGAATGACATGAGCTAAGAGAGGAACAAATAGGCAAGGGATTTGTGAACACAGTGCTCTGATGATGATGACATTGGCTCTCTTGAAGCTACATATATGTTTTTCCCCACAAAATCTATCTTAGAAGAGGAGTTGCAAATCCCTTGCAAGGGAGGGTTATAGTTGGATGCCAAAGTGGTCAGTTTTTGACCTGGGTTTCATGTGGGGTGTGTCCACAGAGCTTTAGCTTTCAGTGCATCTGATTCTGTGAAAGAAATAAGAACGGAGTAGTGGAAATGAACTATTGCGGTAGGTTGGCAAGTAAGTCTGGTGACGTTAGGGAATAAACTGGGAGGAAGTTGCCTAGGCTCTGATCTCTGTAGGGTCATGGGTGGGAGGGCAGGTTTGATCTCTGCCCTTGTGAGGAGGTTGGATGGAGCCCTTTGATTCCATCCCTACCTCAGCTAGCTCAGCATTTACAGCAAACAGCACCTGCTGTTCAGGACACTTCATTATGCCTTCGGAGTCCTTCAGGATCTTGAGGATCAGAGGGTCTCTAAGTTTTTCTGCCTTATAAAAAAGTGGAGGAGCTTTTCAGAGCATTCTAGAATAAGAGATAAGACTGGAGTCTGGGAACGGAGTAGAAAGATGCTCAAGGAAGGACTCCTCTTCCTTGTTTCCACAGCTGGGCCACAAGCCCAGGTCTCTTTTGCCTTTGACTGTACAACCTGCTGCCTGGAAGTTCCTGGGAGGGACAGGTTTTAGAGTGTGTCCTTGATGGACACATAGTAGAGCCCTGGGATCCAGGAAGTAACAAGAGGGCACTTTCCAGTCCCTGAAAGCAAACACCTTAATTTTGCTAGGTAATTTTGGGGAGGCACCAAACCTGAAGGTTCAGGATCTGAAGTACTTTTTCTCCCTCTTAGGAAATGTGGCCTAGCATTTGGTGGTCATGTTCAAATCCTGGTCCAGTCACTTACTAGATTTCTAATCTTGGGCAAATCGCTTAGCTCACAGATGCTCATTTGACCTGCAAAATGGGCCCAAGCCGACATTCTGAGCACCCTCCTTGGCATTTGTGATTATTAAATTCCATAATGCAGGTAAAGTGCTCAGCCGAGAGCCTGGTCTGGTATTTATAGTCATCCTGGAGAAAATGAACTCATGAGTTATGGTCTGCAAATGGTGAGCTCCTTCAGGTCCACCCACCAGATGCTGGGTGAAGGAGTCAGCCTCTCTCTAGCCAGGCAGGGAGGCTGAGAGCCTTTGCAGAAAGAAAGTCATTGGCAAATCAGAAGTGCCATCCAGTAAACCCTGGCTTCAGTCACTGTGGAAATTGTTAATCAGACACGTGGCCCTTGCTGATTTTAGGGTAAGGCACAGCTGTGAGCAAACAGCTCACCTCTTTCTCTTTCCCTAGCAGCACATGAGTGGACTCCTAGGTCACCACACGTGTGACCTCAACTGTTCTTTCCTTATTTCTTCTTTTTTACTTTTTTTTTTTTTTTTCTAGGACAGTGTCTCACTTTGTCACCCAGGCTGGAGTGCAGTGGCATGATCATAGCTCACTGCAGCTTGAACTGCTGGGCTCAAGGGATCTTCCTGTCTCAACCTCCTGAGTAGCTGGGGCTACAGGCCTGCACCACCATGCCTGGCTAATTTTAAAATTTTTTTGTAAAGACCTGGGGTGTGGCGGGGCAGTGGTCTTGCTGTGTTGCCAAGGCTGGTCTTGAACTCCTGGCTTTAAGCGATGCTCCTGCCTCGGCCACCCAAAGTGCTGGGATTATAGATGTGAGCTATTGTGCCCAGATTCTTCTCTTATTTCTTCTAAATGCTTGGCTTTTAGAACAGTCTAGGAAAATAATAATTGGCCAGATGACTCAGTTAATAAAGATGTACATTTTTCGAGTACCCATTGGTTGCTGTGGGGAAAAAAAGTCATCTCCTCAGATTGCTAGTAATTTAATTGGAAGGAAATCAGTTGATTTGTGAGTGATGATTTATCTCCACTCCCTCTGAAATTAGTCTCTTAACTTTTAGCCCTACTCCCCGCATCTGAGAAACAAGGTGATCCAGATGGAGAGAGCACCAGGTGTTAAACTGGGTAGCTGATCTACGTTCCAAGGAGCTCATGGTGCAATTCAGACTGTCAAGTGCAAACTGAGTTAAGAGAGACACCAGCGTGGGGCATCATCAGGAAAGAGTTCATGAAAGAATTTTAACAATGGAAAGTTATAAATCTTCAGTTAGAATCCAAACACTACCGCGGCCCAGAACCCAGGAGAGGAGAATTCAGAGGCAGTCCCTTCTACTGAGTCAGCAAGAAAAGTGCCATATCAGCGCCCCTCAAATCTGCACATGCATAGGAATCGCCTGGAGTTCTGGTTAAAGTGCAGATCTGGATTCAGTAGATGTGGGGCAGAGCTGGGATTCGGCCTTGCTAACAAGCTCCCAGGTGATGCTGATGCTGCTGGCCTGAGGCCACACTTTGTGTAGCAAAGTCTTACATAATATTTAGGTTAGAGAGTAATGTATAGATGCAGGTAATATGATTAAAGGTGCTCATTACAAGAGAGAAGGAACTGTTGGTAGATGGGAGGAATATGCCCATCCAGATATCGTGAGGGTGGTGCGCGACATTGCCTGTCTCTATCCTAACCCCAGATCTGCTGCTGCCTGGTTGTATGACCTCAGACAAGTCATTAACAGGTAATGTGATTAAAGGTGTTAGTTACAAGAGAGAAGGAACTGTTGTTAGATAGGAGGAATATGTCCATTCAGACATTGCCAGGGTGGTGTGTGGCATTGCATGTCTGCATTCTAACTCCAAATCTGCATTCTAACCCCACACTGCCTGGCTATGTGGCCTCGGACAAATCGTTAACACTCTCAGAGCCTCAGTGCACACCTGCACGTTGGGGCTGGCATTTAATACCCACCTTCTAAAGTGTGTGCGTGTTTAGGAATAAAAGAGCAAATCCATGTAAATGCTTAGAACAGCTCCTGACACACCTCAAGTAGCCAACAATAAGAGTCTTTCCATTCTCTCACTTGGGAGCTCCTCTTCTTACTGGGACTTGACCAGGGAGACCTTCCGTGCCTGGGCCCTGTATCTTGTGTCCCCTAGAGGCCCTGCAGGACTGGGAAGCTGGCCTCCGCTCTCCTGATTATGACGGTGCTTCCTGATCTTCCTGGGAGTTCTGGCCACCACCAGTGGGACATCAGCACGGGACACAGTTAGTACCCGTTCGCTTTCTCTGTGGCCAGGGATTGCTTCAGGAACTGACCAGCGGAAGCCAAGGAAGGGCTGTGAATGAATGCATGAGGACTTATGGGGAGAAAAAGAAAATTTTGTGTGGAGGGGAAAAAAAAGTCATCAGGCAGATTCCTGATTAAAAATGGTAAAATGCTTTTGGACTCAACCTTGTATTTTTGGGCTCAGAAAGCTGGGGAAATGAGATGTAAAATGCCTCAAAAGTTGGACGCACCCAGTCAATGTTAGCTTTTCTTTCTGGCTCTGCAGAGAACATTCCACTGAGTTTTCTCCGTCAAGATAATCATTCTCACTCTCTAGGTCTTACCTGGGTGTACCCCACACCCCCAGGGCAGTCATCAGCGCCTTGCTGTGGGGACAGTTGGTGGCTGGGAGGAAGGGCTCCTCTGGACCCACTTCAGTGCCTCCCATAGTTTTGCAGCTGCAGAAAAGTCCCATTTCTCCCCGGCTGCTCACGGCTGAAGCAGCCCTGCCTTGCCCAGCTTGGTCGAGCTGTGTTAATGTAATTAGCTCACTGGCTTCTCGCCGGGGTGGACTCAGGCGCAGTGGCATGTGTGTTAAGAAAACCAGATGCCAGACTCCTGACTCTGGCACTGCTGAGTCCTGTTTCTTCGATGTCACCTCAGTGGCAGCAGGTGGGCAGCCCGTGCTGGGCTAGATGGCTGCCCTGGGAGTCTGAGGACTCTCTCGGGTCTGGTGACTTCAAAGTCAGCTGTAAGTGACACATCTGGGTAGGGAGGAGGCCTGGGGCACAAGAGGTCAAATCCTACAATTTAGGGTCCCTGGGAGTGTTCTCGTCTAGTGATTCCTAAAAGCCTGTTCGTGGCCTAGGTACATTCGGATCTTTTGAGGATCTTGTTTAAAAAGCGGGGGCTGAGTGTGGTGGGTGGTGTGCTCCTGTAGTCCCATCTACTAGGGAGGCTGGGGTGGGGTGATCCCTTGAGCCCAGGAGTTGGAGACCAGCCTGAGCAACATAGTGAGACACCCATCCCCCTGTCTTGAAAAATAAGCAACATCTGGGGCCCCACTTGGAGGTTCTGATTTAGTTTGGGTGGTTGGAGTGGGGGAGGGGGAGCCTTAATCAATATTTTAAAAATGACTCCCAGGTGATCCTCATAGGCAGCAAGGTTTGGGGAAGCCATGCCAGAGTCCAGCCTTGCACTGGTGCTGAATGCAGAGGTGCAAGTCTGTGATTCTGTCACCAGAGCATGTCAGTGACAGACCTGTAGCCAAACCCAGACCTTGGAACTCAGAGGCTCTTGTTTTGGCTTACAGACACCTATTAGACTGGCTTCTGTAATTTTTGCCCACAAACCCCAGATTTATGCCAGAAATTCAGCCTGGCAGAACAGCGCTGTTATAGACACCAGCAGTTCTATTCTACCTGGGGGCTATTTCACTTTCCCAGGGGATGTTTAGCAATGCTGGAGACATTTTTGGTCATTATGACTTGTAAAGGGGTGAGAGTTGCTACTGGCATCTGGTGGGTAGAAGCCAGGGATACTGCATGGAACAGCACCCCCCACACCCCCCCCAGCAGAGAGCTACCCTGCACATGATGTCAGTAGTTCAGAGGCTAAGCAACCCTGTTCTAGACGAACGTTTCTCAGACTTAACTGCACTCACTGGGTCCTGATTTAATAGGTCTGGGGTGTGGCCTGAGAGTCTGTATTTCTGAAAAGCTCCTGGGTGATGTTGACGCTGCCTGTCTGGGGACCACACTTTGCATAGCAAGTATTTTCAGAGCAATTGATTTCAGAGTGACTCAGGAGTGGGTTGGAGTCACAGCTGTACCATCAACTAGCTGCTTGATCTTGGACAAGTTACTTTAACCTCTGTCACCTTAAGTTTATTCATCTGCAAAATGGAGATCATATCACTTAGGGCCAAATTAGATAATATGTGTAAAGAGCTTAACACAGGTTATTGGCCTTGGCAAGCATTCAGCAAATGTAGCTGTTCCTTTCACTCCGTTATTATTTGCTTAGCAGTTCAGCTTTAATTGTCCATTGTTTCATTATTTACCTATTTTGTGTCTCATGCTTTGCTATAAAAAAATAAGATGAGGTGGGAGGTGATTGAAAGCATTATCTCTGTGATGGTGAGTTATAAAGATTACTAGCATTGTTTTTACTCCTAAGTCACCACACCTTCTGTCATGGGGTGGGAAGTGAGGCTGGAATAGGACTTAAAATCAACTCCAAGAGAAACATTTTGAGAACTGGAGGCATCACCAAGTCATTCTTCAAATTCTGGAAACATGGTAGTTATTCTCCACTCACTCAACAAAAGTGACTGTGGAAGGAATGTCCCAAAAATCAGGTGTCTGATCTGTGCGTTTCCATTCACCATGGTTTTAGGGATCATGGAGAAGGATGACAAGCGAACGCAGATATCCAGTTTCATCAGTGTCCTGAAATACTCAAGTCACCTATTGCAGGAGTATTTCAGAGTGAGTTTTGAGTATGGGATTGAGCTTTGTTCAAAGTCCAACATTGCCACGTATTAGCCGTGTGACCTAGGGGTTATATAACATCACAAAGCCTCAGTTTCCTCATATCTAAAATGGGAACAAAATAGTATCTGCTTCTAGAGTTGAAGTGAGGCGGAGGTGAGATGATGCATGTAAATTACTTGATGACTTGACCAGGATGGACGGTCCTGCACATTAGAAAGGCTGTTTTCAAATGTTGGAGTGGGACAATCACCTGGAAACTTATTCAGAGGTCCCCCTCAGATAGTCGATTCATTAGGGCCAGGATGAGGCTTGGAATCAAACAGGCACCCTCAGGGATTCTAGCTGTGCTGTGCCACTTTGAGAAACCTAGTCCAGGTGCTAAATTTACAGTGATCACCTTGGGATTCTGGTGTCCGACAAAGATGGAAACTTCGCAGGAAATGTTCCTCAGGCGGGAGGGCTAAGAGGACACAGTAACTCTTGAGAGTTGCTCCGACAGACCTTTTATTTTGGCAAGGGCTTGTGCTTTCTTTGCCAAGCCGTCATTCGTTACTTGGCTAGAGGAGGGACCACAGGGAGGGGAGAGGGGACATATACAGCTGGCTGTCAGAACAGTCGACCTCTAAATGGGATAACCTCAGAGCCAGGCATAAGCAATCTGGAAACAAGGAGGGGAGGTGATGGAAGGTGGGAGCAGAGGCAGGTGCTGGAGACATTGCTGCAGACTTCCTGGAAGGGGTTGCCAAGCCGGGAAGATTCAGAGGGGAAGAGCGCAGCTTGGGAGAGAGCCCCTGCTGGCTCCAGGTGCTGGCCCCAGAAGGCATCTTTGGAGGGAAGGGTCTGAGCTGTGACGGTTCAGTGCAGGGACAGGTGGGGTAAGCTCAGGTGTGCCGGGCTCCCTCTGCGTGTTGCAGAGCTCCCGGGGAGGGCAAGGATGTGAAGTGCGAGCAGATGGTCTCCGTCACTGCCAACCTAAATCAATGACTGGAGAGGGCGAATGCTGCCAATTAGCAGGATATCCAGAGCTCTTTCTCCCAGCCCAGTGGCCCCACCTGGGAGCCAGGCAGCATGCTTTGCCTCCTGCTGAGACAGATCCTGCTTTTGCTGCTTCCTTGAGAGAAGTTTTAACACATGAAAATGGCTAAGGGCAAAGGCTTTGGCACCGCTGCCTGCTTTCAGATTGCTGCTTTTGCTAACCGTGTCATCTTGATCCTGTTTCTTCCGTTCTCTGGGCCTTGGTTTCCCCATTTGTAAAATGGTAATGGTGGCAATAGTACTCATCAGTTATTGCCACCACAATGCTGCCCAGCAAACTACCTCAGTAGCACACAGTAGTAAGTGTTTGTTGTTCACACATCTGGGCTGGCCAGAGGGCTTTGCTGGTCTTGGCTGGCCTTGCTCATGTCTGGATGGCTTTGGCTGAGGGGAATGACTGAGATGATTTGTCTCAGCTTCCTGTATCTCTCTCATCCTCCTCTAGTGGTGTAGCCCAGGCAAATTCTCATGGATCTGGCAAAGGTACAAGAGCCAGTGAGCCACTCATGTAACTGCTTTTAAGTTCTTTTCTCACCCGCGCCCCACCATGTTTGCTGCCATCCCATTGGCCACAGCAAGTCACATGGCCGAGCCCAGCATCAAGGCTCCTGGCAGACTGCACTTCCCAGGATGGCACTGCAGAGTCACAGTGCCAAGGTGTATGGAATTGGGGTGTTTTTTGCAATCTACCATGAGTACTAACCTCACAGTTTCGTATGCAAGCAAATCCTCATCCACTTACCAGTCTTAGGACAGAGGATCCTCACTGGTCTCCTCGACCTTGAGACACCCAGATTAGGAATTCTTTTCTCCTCTGACTTCTTGTAGTTCCCTCCATATACTGTTCTATTACCCCCGTCCATGACACCTTTCTACTGCTGTTCCTTCTGCCTGTAATGCCTACCCCTTGGCTTACCCATCTGATCAACTCAGCTCTGGGGTCAGACTGTTTGGGTTTAAAGCTGGTTCATGTCATTTATTTAAAGCTTCATGACCCTGGCAAGTTTCTCACCCTCTCTGGGCTTCAGGTGCTTCCTCTGTAAAGTAAGTATCGTAACCTTCTTCCTTCTCTGCCATGGTTGTCGTGTGGATTAAATAAGAATTGTAAAGCACATATCAGTGACTGCAAAAAACAAAAAGGAAATGCTCAATAGATGTTTGCTTTTGTAAAGCAGAGTTTACATTTTCCCTGTTGCTGTTGAAGCAAGGGTGTGCATCATATCCAATAACTGGGAAAAACAAAGCAAAATAAACCTTTTTAACCTTGAGATGTGTCAGAAATAACAGGGTCACTCTGTCTCATTCTGGTCCCCTGAATAAAGGAAATCTTGACCATTTTCCATAAGCCTGGATTATCCAACCATCAGCTTTATCCTTAACTTGGCAATGATGATATGATTGCTTCTTGTGGTTATGATCATATATGAGAAATGTGGCAGCAGCAGAGGTAATTATCTCTTGTGATTATTTATGTGGTGTGACAGTCTTTCTTATAGGTTGTCCCCCTGAACCTCTTTGCAAGTAAGATTTTTTCTTTCTTAAATGCTTTTCTCTTCCTTCTATGTGTTGCTGCTACTGTTACTCCTGCTGTTTCTACCACTACCACAACAACCACCACTGCCGCACCACCACCACCATCACTACCACCACTACCACCATCATCACCACCATCACCCCAGCTCAACCGGAATGACTATAATCCTTCACACCCCTGCCAGGTCATCTTCCCTATGATGACTTTCTTAACCAGCTTCCCCCAAACAAGTAGTAACATTTTCCCCACCCAAATCCATCTTGAATTGTGGGAGGGATCCCGTGGGAGGTAATTGAACCATGGGGGCAGGTCTTTCCTGTGCTGTTCTTGTGATAGTGAGTAAGTCTCATGAGATCTGATGGTTCTATAAGGGGGAGTTTCCCTGCCCAATCTCTCTCTTTGCCTGCTGCCATCCATGTAAGATGTGACTTGCTCCTCTTTGCCTTCCACCATGATTGTGAGGTTTCCCCAGCCATGTGGAACTATAAGCTCATGAAATCTCTTTCTTTTGTAAATTGCCTAGTCTTGGGTATGTCTTTATCAGCAGTGTGAAAAGGGACTAAGATAGCATTCTCTTATTTTGTATCTTGTACCTGCTTCTGTTTTAACACAGTGTATTTGAAGTACAGTTTTTGAGTCTCCTGCTTTCCCCTATATAAGGGGGCAGAAAACATGTCTCTGTACCTTAACATCTAAGAGAAGGATTTGGCATATAATAGATGCTCAATTTATACCTGTTGAACATTGATAGAGGAATTTCATCTTACTCTCGTGATATTCTTGTTCTAAAACCAAAAATTGCAGTAAAAGGCCCCCGCCCCCACAACCATGGTTGCAGAGGTGTAGAATAGAGTAGAACTCATGAATGACATGAGACATTGGAATTCATGGATAGGCATATGCTAGCAAGCCTGAGATCCAGTGGGGCCTCTAATTTTGATATTTATAAATGGACTTTCCATATTGCCTGTGTTATTTAAGGTAACATGAACTTCTGTAACGTAAGCCCCAAAATCTTGGTGAATGAACACAAGAAAAACTTAATTTCCCACTGATGTGAATAGCCTAGAGTAGGTGTTCTTGGTTGGGGAACTCTCCTCCATTTGGTGTTTCAGGGACCTAGGCTCCTTTCATGTTGAGAATCTTCCATCTTTAACACAGGCTTTCAAGGCCACGGTGAAGGTCATCTACTTTTTTGGCATCTAGCTGGAGGGGATAAGGACATTGAGCTTACTGAATCAGGCCCAGAAGAGGTCCCCATCACTTCTTCTCCCATTCCACTGGCCAGAACTTGGTCTTGGGGAGGCTGACAAATCTAGTCAGCCATGTGTTCATTTTCTGTTTAGTAAGACCTCATACATCAGTGTTTATGCAGGAGATAGGCCAAAACATTTTTTTTTACACCTCTATCTGTTTTTCTACTGCTAAACCAATCTTAACCAAACCCTGCTTCCATTTCATGCAATATTGGCTCTAGACTGCAGCCATGTGACTAAAAGGGGGCCCTTGAACCACAAATGGGGGAAGGGTTGGAGACTGTGAGCTGCTGTTTGCAATTTATGCATGATGAAGATAAGAATGTTACTTCGTGCTGTTCTTAGAACCCAGTTCATTTTTAGACTGAATGTTTATATGGCTGAGAGCTGCAGGAAACACCGTGCCCACCTTGCTTGGTTTAAAGCCTTTGAGATCTATGGTGGCTGAATGTGCTTCCAGGAGCAGAATTTAATGTGCAGGGAGTGGGTGACTATTAAATTCAGTGACTGCAGCAAAATTTGCTCCTTGCTCCTCTTTGTGGAAACACTGTTTGTACAGCATGTCTTCCATAATCAATACAAGGGAGACATTAATGAAGAGAATGTCTTGTTTGGCAGACAAAGCCTTCCCTTTGTTCGGATTGAGGTGCTCAGTTAATTTCCTGGGAGTGTATTTATGAGAAGTTGGTTAGTGATTCTTGTAAGTGTATGTGAGTTTCTTGATTTTTTTTTTTTTAAGAGAGGAGTCAACAACCCATTGTATTACTGTAAAATATTTGATAGCTTGTACTTTGAGGAATGTACTCATGAGAGCCTAGTCTTATAGATTTGGGATATTTATACATACTTTAAAATGAGTAGGTTGGAGGGGGAACTTTAAATATGTATATTTTACTTAAAAAAAAAAAGCCCAAAACCTTTTGTTTGAAATGACCATAAATCAAAGCATTATGGGAGATAAATTTTCTAGACTTTGTGTGTGGAAGTTCATTGAGAAAGATAAGGTGGACAAAATGCTGGAGAAGTTTGGGACAACCCCTGGGTTGAGTCAGTCTCCACTTTCAGGGAGTTTATAGCCTAAGTTCCCTTCCCTTTTTCAAAAGGAATTTTCATCTGTCTTGTTTAATAATAGAATCTCTTCTTCCTCCTCCCAGCCTTCTCCTCACCTCCCTTCAGGCAAGCAGGGACTTCCTTCTTTGCATTGCTCAGGAAATTATGTTTCCCACTTGCGAGGCTGGCCAGCAAAACTTCTTTGGAAGTTGGAGAAGAGGATGCCAGTTTCTGCCTTTCTGCTTTCTGCTTTCTGCTCATAGAAGGCTCGTGTGATATGTTATCATCCAGTCTTGCTGGCTTTCTTCTGGGTCTTCTGGCTTGCCTGAGTTTGAATCTGCATTATGTTACAGCAAATGCAGTTGACAGTCAGTGGTATAGTTGGGGCATGCATGGCCCATTTCATGGCTTTTTTAGTATGCTGAATGTTATGCCACCTCGGCTAGGTCATGAAATCGTTTAAACAAAATAATGCTTTGGAACTGAAATGTTCTGGTTGGTGAGTTTTCTGGTCAATGGAAGGGAATGACCTTGGGCAGAGTCTGTGACCACAAGTGAATTATCTATCCTTGCAGAGCCTCAGTTTCTTCACTTGGAGACTAGGCACACTATCACTTTCCTTATTAGGGCTGCTGAGAGAATGTAGCTGAGGTTCCTTGGCTACTTAGCAAATGCAGGACTCAGTAATGGTAACCACAGTCATCTCTGGGTATCCATGGGGGATTGGTTCCAGGACCCCTCTCAAATACCAAAATCCAAGGAAGCTCAAGTCAATGCTATGAAATGGTATAGTATTTGCATATAGCCTACACACATCCTCCCATATACTTTGAGTCATCTCCAGATCACTTATAATATTAATAACTAATATAATGTAAATGCTATGTGAGTAGTTGTTCCACTGTATTGTTTTTTTATTTGTACTTTTAAAATTGTTATATTTTTCCCCCTACATATTTTCAATCTGTGGTTGATTTAATCTGTAGATGCAGAACCTGAAGTTATAGAGGACTGAATGTACTATTAATAATTATTAAGATATACAAAATCACTGTTAGTGAGAGATTTAAAAACGTCCAGGGTAGAAAGAAAATGAAATAGACTATCAAAAGCAGTGATTTTCTGGTATGATTTTAATTAGTAGCGCTCTACAGGATCCTTTGTGGAGGCAAATGCATTCTAGTTAGTAGTATCTGTGATATCATTTAGGGCTCCTGTTTTATAGATTCAGTTCCACAAATATTTATTATCGAGTGCCTGTGTTATGTCAGGTGCTGTGCTAGGAACTGTTCAGTTAAATAGATAGTACAGTTAAGAAAATAAGTCAAGGTGTTCTCCCTCCCAGGCCTTAGAGTTGGGGTGATTGTGTGTCCCAGTTTTCCCTGGACAATCCTGTTTACTGCTCTTGTCCTAGCATAATTATTCACAGTGCCCCCTTTTATTTTAAGTGTCCTGGTTTGGGAAACTAATTATAGGGTCATCAATATAGGCTATTATTGAGGCAGAGGGAGTTTCTCCAGAAAAGGACTATGGAAGTTCTCTAAACAAGAAGGAGCGTGATGAAAAGTATTTTTTAGGGAGTTGAATTCAGGCTAGATGGTAGGACCAGTGAAGAGGTGGGAGAGGGGAAAGCATTTTGGAGATAGAGTAAGCCAAATACTACCAATGTGATGGACAGAACCCAACTGGAGGTGCCATCTGGAATTCCAGAGTGTGAAGAGCAGCCTCAGGTGCGCAGCCTTTTTAGGTTTCACCAATCAGCATGTCTCAGATGTTTTCTTGGAGACTCCATTAGGCTTTAACAATTGCCTTAAAAATTCCCCAACAAAAGCATTTTGGGACTAGGGAACCACTCCAGGTTGCACATGAGATGCTTAGCTAGGTCATTGGTTTGTATGGCCATTTCCCTCCTGAGTCTAGGTATGCAGGTCTTGAGGGGTGGAGCTCAAGGCTACTTTTGCATTTCTGCCAGTGCTTCCAAATGTCATGACTAGGGGTGGGGGGGGGGGGGTTGGGGGTGGGGAGGGAGGGAGAGGTGGGCCAGGGTAGTACCCTTCCTTGACTTAGTGTTTGAAACTTGAAACACAGAAACTTAGTGTTTCTGTGCCATGTCTCACATACACAGAGAGAATACTGGTTGCAATAACTTCAGAGACAGTTAAAAGGTGATATTTTCTATGTTCAGAGATTATTAAATTCGTTAGCAAGAGGAATACAGTTCAGACTTCTCAGATTTGGGAGGTAAATCTCCCCCACCCCCAGTGTTTGCATTTGGTTTGAGTGTCTTAATTACCATTCCAGAACGTTTGTGAAATTAAGGTGGAAAAAAGAATTCTGGCTTAGGTACTAACATATAACCCTTGTGTGTTTATTATGAAGCCTTCATCTTTAGGATTCTCGTTTGCAATCCTGGGCAACACAACCAATTATCTGTGTCATTAACTTTTTCCTGTAACACCAAAGGGCAGGAGGATGCTGGTCTTCACCTTTTCTTTCTCCAAGGCAAGTTGAACGACCATCTGTGCCATAAGATGGATGAGGCCCAGTGATCCTCTTGTTGATTTGGTATTTGTGTCTTCCCACAAGAATCTTTGCTGATTCCAATGCTCGATTCACTGGAATACTCCCTGCTGTTCTCTGAATTGATGATGGATTAGTTGAGGTCTTTGTATTCATTATTGGCAAGGTTTCGAGACAGTCCCTTAAGTGCAGGAAGAATTCTGGCAGTGGCGTCAGAAGGCCAAGGCTCAGCAACCTTGGATAAGTCACTGTCTGAGTCTGTTTGTGTTGCTATAAAGGAATACCTGAGGCTGAGTCATTTTTAAAGAAGAGAGGGTTAGAGCTGGGCGAGTGCTGTGGGCTTAGCAGGGGCTGCAGGGCAGTGGGAGTGCAGACTTAAAAAATGCAGACCCCCGGGGCACTACTCATTTCTCTAGCTCCGGTTTACTGTGGTACCAGGGGTCTAATCAGGCCTGTGTCTGCCTCCTTCTTGAATAGCCCAGAGAATTCGTCTAAACAGCCTTCCTACAGCAGCTCCCTACTCCAGGTGGCCACATAGGAGTTCCAGACCAGTGTTGTCTCCGGGGACACTGACACAGCAGCCAAGTTTATTGGTGTTGGGGCAGCCACAGTTGGTGTGGGTGGTTCAGGGGCTGGCATTGGAGCGGTGTTTGGCAGCCTGATCGTTGGCTGTGCCAGAAACCTGTCTCTCAAGCAGCAGCTCTTCTTCTATGCCATTCTGGGCTTTGCCCTGTCTGAGGTCATGGGGCTCTTCTGTTTGATGGTTGCCTTCCTCATCCTCTTCACCATGTGAGACTCTGTGGGGGTCACCTGCCTGTCCCTGCTGCTACGACTCCATACCATTACTGGTGCTGGGATGTGCTAAGCTTTACAACATTTCTCTAAAAAAAAGAAAAAAGAAATAGAGGTTTACTTGGCTCACGGTTCTGCAGGCTGTACACGAAGTATGACGTCAGTGTCTGCTCTTGGTGAGGGCTTCAGGAAGCTTCCACTCAGGATTGAAGGCAAAGAAAAACTGGCTTATCACATGGTGAGGGAGGGAGCAAGAGAGAGAGGGGAGGAAGGTACCAGGCTCTTCTTAACGAACAGCTCTTGTGGGAACTAACAGAGCGACAAGTCACTCGTTACCCCAGGATGGCAAGGCCTGCCCCCATGACACACTAGGCCCCATGTCCAACATTGGTGATCACATTTTAACATGAGATTTGGAGGGGACAAATATCTGAACTATATCAGTTAGTCACTTTGTGCCTCAGTTTCCTTAGTGGTAAACTGGGGTAAAGAAGGATATGAAGAACCAATCTGTTAGGGTCGTTCTGAGGATGAATGAGATGGCCATTGTGAAAGGACTCTGGGTCGTTTTAATGTGGTGTCGTATTATTGGATGAAGCATCTAAGTTCATGACTGAATCTAGCCCGTCTCCCACTTTTGTATAGCCTGTGAGCTAAGAATTGTTTTTACATCTTAAAATGGTTGGGAAAAAAAATCAAAAGAAGAACAATATTTCTTGACACATGAAAAGTCTATGAAATTCAGATTTCAATGTCCTTAAATAAAGTTTCGCTGGAACTCAGCCATGCTCCCTCGTTGGCGTACTTTCTGTGCCACTTTTGTGCGATAATGGCAGAGTTGAATAGTTGCTCCAGAGACTGAATAGGCCTGTGAAGCTGAAGGCACTTATCTGGCCCTTTACAGGAAAAAATGTGCCAGCCCCTGATGTAGAACAGTGGTTATTGTAGTGGTTATTGTTCATCTTGTAGCAAGATGAACCGCGTTCTACACAGAGATCTTTCCCTCCGATGGTGTTAAAGCTTGGGCAAAGCTAAGGCTCTCAAATTTCTGAGGAAGAAATCAAAGCTAGTTTGTTTTTTCATTCATTCATTCATTCTTCATTCATCGTTTCACCAAATATTCTTTGAGTTCCTGCTGTGTGCCAGACACTGTTAGGGGTGGTAAGGAAAACGCAGTGACACAGGAGAAAATGCCTGCCCTCCTGGAGCTTACAGTCTAGGGGGAGGAGTAAGATAATACACAGATAAAAACTCCTGACCCGCCTGAGGGTGATGGATGATATGGAAGGGCAGGGAGAGAGAGTGGGGACTGTTAGGAAAGGCCATACTGAGAAGGCCATAGGTGATGTGAAGGAGGTGGGGTGTGAGCCCTGAACCTACATGATGGGGCTGGGGCAGCAGGGAGTCTGCTTAGGCAGAGGGCGAAGCAAGTTCAAAAGCCTTGGGGTGCAAGCATTGGAGATGGTCAAAGGAGAGCAATGTGCATAGAGCATTTTTGTGTGTATTTTAATTTCAGCATTGGCTACAGAGCTGTGGTAATCTGATATGTGATCCTGTTTTTAAAAAATTATTTTATCTTCAGAACAATAGGAAACACGAAGGGAGACCATGTAGTGCAGTGGTTAAGAGAAGGAGTTCCAGGCAGATAAGAGTTGAAGCTCAACCTTGGCAGTATTGACATTTAGGGCTGAACAAAATCTTTGTTGCTGGAAGCTGTCCTGTGCAGCGGAGGCAGTTTAGTGGCATTCCTGGCCTTTACTCACTAGATACTTGTTGTGATAACCAAAAATGTCTCCAAACAATGTCATATGTCCCCTAGGGGCAAAATTGGGGCAAATGTTAGTTGAGAGAGCAGAGACCCTGACTCTTTTTGTCTCCTGTTCACCTTTTCTTCAGCAGAGAGCACAGTGTCTGTTCATATCCTGGTGAGAAGTATACAATTTATGTGATTGGCTCAGATCCTTGTGTTAAAATACAAGCTACTAAAATGGTCATCTTTGCAATTTTTTCATTGCCTTTTTTTCTCTTGCTAGTCATCATCCCTTATGTGAAGCAATGAGGTGGACATCATTTCCTCCATCCACTTTTAGGCGTGATTGGAATTGGAGGGCTTAAGGCTTACGAAAAGTGCCTGAGCCCCTGAGTCCATGCTTTTGGCCCATCTGAACTCCAGGAGGGGAGACATACAGATAAAAGAGTGAGGTGCTTTTATACTGTTCCTCTGAGGCTCCCTGGTAACATGCCATCCGTTGAAAATTGGCCTCATTGCCTGGGGGAGCCCCTAGGATGAGTTGATACCTAAGTCACCACTGGCCATGCTGAATTAAAGGCATGCCTTGCTGTAAAGAGGAACGGAAGCTCAGGGCACCAAGCAGAAGGGGCACATTAGGAGAGCCTAGCAGAAATGTGTTTTTGAATTTGTGTTCCCTGTTGGGCTCATTTAGATTGATTTCCTCCACTCTACCTTCTATCCTATGCCTAAGTTGATCATGGAGCAAAATGTTGCTGTTTGTTCTTCCTTCTAGAGTTACGAATGGTAAAAAGGCAATAACTGATGTTTACTGAGCACTTCTTATGTGCTGTAAGCTCTCTTCATGCATTCTCTTTCCCCCCTTCCAAATCCTCTCCATCATGGCTGTTATTGCCACTTAAAGATGAAGGAAGAGCCTTGAGAGGTTTAGTAACATTCCCAGGCTGAGTGGTTAAGTAACTGGGGGAAGCTGGAATTTGATCTCTGCAGCCTTTTTTGTCTGTAAAATCTTGGGTGCACTGTAAGAGAAGCCCAAGAATTGTCCAGTGAAATTAAAACTGCACCCCAAAGTTCAGCGCCTGGGCTCCATCCTCAGAGCCTTTTATTGCACCCGCGCTTGGATGGGTCTCTTGAAGCCGATTTAATCCTGGTCTGTCTACACAAGGGAGCAGCAAGCTGTTGACAGCCTCATTTTATGGTCATCAGTGCCCTCTTCCTTCTGAAGCTTGTCAATTTTAACGTCTGGAGAACCAGGGGGTGGTGTAGGGGCTTCCAGACCCCTGTTTGCAATCACCACTTGTACACCAGAGCTTCTCACACTTAGATGCATGTGGAATTCCCTGGGGTTGGAGTTAAGTTGCAGGTTGTGATTCCATAGGCCTGGCCTGGGGTCTGATCCTGCATTTGTAACCAGCTCCCGGGTGATGATGTGGAGGTGGCTGTCCTCTGGCCACACTGAAGTCCCTAGTTCTAGATGCCATCACCCTCACCCTACTTCAGAGGCTGTACCAAATTCTTAGAAGAGAAATTTTGCCTCAAAAGCGACCTGGGAACCTGACCTCAGGAAGAATTTCATCTCTGCGGGAATGTGGAATCGGAGTGATAGAGGTGAATGACAAGGATGTGGTGTTCCTTAAGCTGACTCCTGATGAGCTTGGCGAAATGAAGCCAGACATTTTATAATTGGTCCCTTTTCTTTGTGTAGTGTCTAACACTTTTTGAATACCTACTGCATGTCAGTGCCTTTTCCCACTGAGGATCGTACTGGATAACTTTGGATCTAAGGTCGCTTTGGCAGTGAGAAGTTCCCGCCTCTGAGTCAAGACCACCTTTGAGTCCAGAAATGGTGGCTCACGCCTGTAATCCCAGCACTTTAGGAAGCTGAGGTGGGAGCTTGGTCCAGGAGCTCAAGACCAGCCTGGGCAACATAGTGAGACCCTTACTTGACAAAAAAATAAAAAAATTAGCCAGGTGCAGTGGCACGTGCCTGTAGTCCCCGCTACATGGGAGGCTGAGGCGGGAGGATTGCTTGAGCCCAGGAGTTCAAGACTGCAGTGAGCCATGATTGTGCCACTGCACTTCAGCCTGGGTGAGAGAGCGAGACCCTGTCTCAAAAAAATAAACATAAAAATAAAGACCACCTTTGAGTTAGCAAGTATGACAGGAGCGCGTGAGTAGGAGGGAAGATTCGGATGATACACATGTTATCATGCTGTATTTCCTTCACTAATTATATGGGCTCGGTAAGGGATATTCAGAGGTTGTCAGTTGCCTTTGTGCCAGATTCAGTTGGACTCTGATAAAGACCTAGGCAAATACGATGTCTGTGCACCGTGTTCTGGGAAGCACTTTGAAGGACCCCGGGGAGATTCACTGGCATAGTTAATACACCCCGGACTTTCCCTCGCCCTGCATATGGTTGCTTATGAGAAGAAAGCGAAGACTAGAAAATCATTTGTGTGTCACTTTGCAGGAAAAACACTTCAGGTAATGAGACAGGATTTGAGTGGGAAGGTGATTATAACCAACCCTTCATTCATTTTCTACAAAATAGTCAACATGCAGTCTTCCAAGCTGCATAATGAATATAGCATCCTTTAGCTGGGGATGTTGGGAGGATTTATTTTTTATCTGTGATCCAATATTAATTTACCTTAAACAAAAGAAGCAATTTACTGTGTAATTCCGAGGTTTATGGTGTTTCTACTAAGTCCTTTCATCTTTGAAAGATGGTGTTATGCATTTTAATAGAAACCATTGTTTTCTTAAAATCTTTTCTTTTTCTTTTTTTCTTTCTTTCTTTTTTTTTTTTTTTTAACTCTTTCTTCTCTTCAATCAGATTATAGAGTTGGAGCAAATGTCATGATGAACTTTGAGGCCTAGGCCTGGACTCTTGGGGTGTGTGTGTGTGTGTGTGTGTGTTTCTTTCTCCATAATAGTCCCAACCCTAAACAGGGGTATGGCACAATACTTCTTATGAACAAAAGTGCTATTGGTCTACAAGGGGACTTGAGCCTGCACTAATTGTATTTGATTAGGATGTTTGTGCTGTCTGTATGACGTTTAACCACACTGTCAATTACAGACTTCCTTTAAGGAATTTCCAGGAAACCCCCTTACCCTAAGAGTTTAAATTAATAGTTTGCTAGTTTAATGACAGCAGTTGGTAAAGGAAGCACCTTTCAGACCATTAGCTAAAGCCAACTTCCTTTAAACTTAAAGGAGGGCACAGCATGATAGATGGAGATCTGCCCCAGTGCGTCATCATAAATGCCTCGAGGCAGCCACAGGATGGGTTTTGACCTCAGTGGGGATAGGTTTGGTTAGAGGGTTGGGTAGAACCCCCTAACCTGTAGAAGAATCTAGAAAAGTGAGATGAACGCCTTTCTCTTAAGGCTGTCACTTGTCCAATTCCAACTCCATCTTTAGTAACCACCTCCCTGCCTCCCAGCGAAGTGACCCCAGGGAGCCGGTTATTATGGCCCTGCTTGATGGATAATTACTGGTTGAGGCTTGATTTGACACCAGCATTTTGCATGATAGCCTGTTAGATTTGCTTGGCTCAGATTGATATTTTCATTCCTCTAAGGCTGCAGCATGGAAACATGGTTGAGTGGGGTTTGCCAAGATGGGATGATTTCCTGTGCTGTGGCAGGACCAGGACAGCTGTTCTGAGAACTGTTTCGGCAAAGCCTTCACAGTTGGTTTTGTTGAAGGCTTTTCTGCAGGTGCAGGGTTGGTTCCTAAAGGATAGTAGTCTGGCTTTCCTAGGAAACTACTTATGGAGAGTGCGTGTGTTTAATTTAGGAGGCACAGCTGTGCAAGGGACTGGGACTCCATCAGGGAACGGGGTGCAGGAGCTCCATGTTCCTTATGTCTTAGCTTCATTCCTAGTTGCTGGCGTCGGAACTGATCAAAGTTGTCTGTTGTCTTTCTGCACACCCATGCTACAGGCAGTAAGGGATGAGGCAGCAAAACCAGTTCACTGCTCATCAGCTGGGAGGCTTCAGGAGAGTCTCTGAACTACTGAGCATTAGTTTCTTTATCTGTCCAGTGGGCCCAATGGCACCTGCTCTGCTCATCTCTCAGGATCTTACATGCCACATAAGCTAATGGAGAAGTAAATGCTTTATAAGCCTAAAGGAATGGACATGGGTGCATTCAGTGAGAGGCAGTAGGACTAATGGTTAGTGATTAGTTTGCTAAGTAGGAGCAGCAGTTGTTAGTGTAAGAAGGGCGGGTTAGTACATGGGTGGTGGTCAGGAGGAGCACCACTGCTGCTGCTACTTAGCCACTTGTGTAACCTTTTTTTTTAAACAAAACAAAACAAAACAAAACAAAAAAAACAAACCTCTCAGTCTGCTATAGGATAGATTGTTCCAGCATCTGAAATTGCAAAGCACTTCTTGAAGGGGATTCTTAGGATGGCGTAATTTTGTTCACTCATAGGATCTTCTTCCTGGGGCATGATCCTAGCCATGTTCAGGATAAGCCCTGGGCATCAAGCTGGTGCAGTGAAGTGTTCTGTGGCTGGAGGCTAAATCTGTCCCAGGCTCACAGCATGGGAGCGGGGATGGCAGGGGCTTTTGAATTCCCTTGAGGGCACTTGGCCTTTGCTTGTATCTGCTCAGGAGGTCAGACAGTCTGCAGCCAGTGGCGTGTGCAGCCACCCCTTCTGTTCTCTGACCCTGGAGGCTTGTGGTGCATTTGTTTTAAAGGTGACTGTCTGATATTCCTTTGGAATATGTGAGTCCGGTGGGAAAGAATAGAACATATTCTGAATCTTAATGGTGGATTTAAAAAATCTATTTAGAGAATCTGAGCACTTAATTAGACATGTCTTTTTTTCCCCAGCTGCCCTAATTAAATAGTAATCATCATAAGGATAAGGATAATAGTTGATCTCAGTGTCCTGTCTCCCAGTGAAGTTGCTCAATACATATTTGTAGATGAATGACTTGGAGATCCAAAGGAAGGTTCAGAGATTTGCCACTGTATTCGAGTCTACCCTGGTGGGACCTTTAAGGTGAACATTCTTCTTCTCTGGGTCTCCACCTTTTCCCTTCCCATATAACTATTTTCTCCTTATCTGCATGCTTTTCTGCAATGCATATCCGCAACGGGTGAGCCTGGGTGAATATGATTACATGCAGGTTGGTTTTTCTCCCTTCTTTGTGGTCCGCGTTTTGGGATTAAATCCCCCTGCAGACTTTGTCTGGTCAGCCTGGTTGTGACTGTGGATCTTGGTTTCGTATACTGTCAGAGATGGCAAGGAATTCAAAGATGATGTCGTTTTACCTCTTTATTTTATAAACTCGGGCCCAAAGTGAAATGACTTGCCCAAGAATACACTGAGTGAGTGAGGTGGTCATAGAGAGCTAGCTCTCCTGACGCTTAGTTCAGACCTAATTCCAGGAAGGTGACTGCATCTAGCTTCTGCCCCAACACATCCTGGGAAGAAATGGTATCCTGCTAAGAGAATGAGGGCTGGATGGAGGTGTCCTGCATAACGG